>NC_134853.1:25735051-26063801 GCF_049852395.1 Peromyscus maniculatus bairdii
GAACTTACTCAGTGTCCAAGAATCTGAGCAGGCTTTATCCAGCAGGGCTGCGTAAGGGATTGATTTGACCATAGGAGTGGTCATGAGGTGTATAGAAGGGTCTATACTTGGCTGTGCAGTATGATTTGATATAGCAAGGGGGAGGTCTTCTGCCCCACCCCTTGGCATTGTTATAAAAAGCCCTTTTGAAGAGACAGAAGGGGCTGGTGGATTTTGATCCAGGTCCTCCCAAAGCTATCCTGTGTTTCTGTCTCTCTCCTCTCCACTATCTTTCTATCTGCAAGTTTCTTATCCCTCTTTCCTCTTCATAGGAACCCTTTAAAAGGTGGGAGCTGGTCTCCCACAGATGGCTCCTGAACAGCGACTTGGGTGCAGAGGAGAGTTAAGTAAGAGTAAGAAAGAACCCCATGGAAGCATCTGGACATGTCCAGTTTTGTATTAAGGTTTAGGCAGTGGTATTTTATTCTTCAGGAGCAAAAACTATATATAGAAAAATTAGGCTCCAATAAGTATATCTCTCTGTATAGGTCTCTCTCTCTCTCTCTGTCTCTCTCTCTCTAATTTCTATTAAAATTAGGAAAAATATAGGGTTTATGTATAGGAATATTGTGTAGGAAGAAACTTAGGGTAAGAGTAGAATTTCCCTAGTGCAGACTTGATGCATAAAAACAGCGTCCAGGAACAAGCAGCCACTGCAGACTTAGCAGTCTGAGAAAGAGAAACCAAAGTGAAATAGCAAGCAGATGTCTGAATATTCACTTGTAGAAAGTTTGAAAACTGGGAGTTAAGTAGAACCGCAAGTACAGAGGTTTTTGGAGTCTGTAGAGGAACTGTGTCCTTGATTTTCTGACTATGCGATTCTGGATGCAGACTCCTGGGGGAGAACTGAGGTCAAAATGTAAAAATATTATGAGGAATATGGGCCAGAAAGGATTCCAGTGGAAGCTTTTGGCCTATGGCCATTAGTTCGGGACAGCTTAGATCTAAGCCTTGAGTGGCAGGGGGGAGTTTTCCCTGAGGTGGACTCAGGAGAGACAAAACCTTCCACTCTACCAGCAGTGCCGCTAGATGAGAAGACTTTGACCATGTTGTTCAATCAGAGTCAGCTCCCTCTTGGCCACAAGGCTGAGTTTAAGGAACAGAAGTCTTGGAATCAGACAAGGGAGGAACTAAAGGGCTTAAAAAAGTTAGCAATTTCTCTTTCTCAAAAACCGGAAGCTCTTTGGGTCTCTTCTTCCCAGGTCTCTTTTTCTTCTGTGGGGGTGGAATTAGACTCACCTGGGGTCATCTATCAGAATGGAAAGGTTGCCCATAATTGCCCTGGCACAAAAACCTCCCAGATCATGGCCAACCCTCGCTGCTAGTGCTACGTCTCCCTTTCAAGCCAGCATTCAGGAGGCAGCTAACAGAGGGTAAGAGGTGCAGGGCTTTCAAATGTTCCCTGTAATTGAACACCCAGATGTCCAGGGTAGTATAGTGTTAGTGAATGTAAACGGAGCCAGGGTTGCAGCAAGCATGACAGGTTGTGGCTGGATTTCCTCCCAGACCCTGAAGGACTGCTTGAAACCACAGCTCGTAGTGGCTGGGTTTCCCTCCAAAGCCAGGGCTGCTTGAGAGCTGCAGCTTGTAGAAGCAGGAGGGACCTTGAGCCCCTGGGGCGAGAGGCAGTTGAGCGGGCTGAGGTCTCAGGACTGGGATTATAAATGCCTGAACAGAGCTAGCAGCTAAAGGCACAAAGTTTCTGTTTGCTGGCTACACAGAGAGTTTTCTGAAAGGAGCTCTGTAGCAGCTCAGTTATTATGGCAATCACCTTCTACCTAGGGGAAGATAATTGAAAGTGCCTCTGTAGCTTGGAGTGAAGTTCCAGAAATGTTTGTTTGAACTTAGTTGAATTGTTGTATTCAGGGGAACTGTAACGAATTGGGGTAAAGGGACCATCCCCTGGCCAGCAACCATCTGACCCTGGGTGCATTCCCACCAGTTCCAGAATGGCTTGGAGGGCCTGTCAGGGAAAGTGACTGGGGGTGGGGGGAGTGGCTTATCCCCAGTGTTACAGCCCCTCCCCTCCAGCAGTGGCACTCATTCAATCCTGGGGTCAAGGGAGCTGGATACAAAGACTCTAGAGATACTGACCAATTAGGCTCTGGTTTCAAACTTTCAGGGGAACTTTAAGACTGTTATTAGAACTGACTTTTCTGAGCTCTTACAAACTTCAGAAATGAGACAGTTTTGAGTTCACCTATAATTTTAACCATGGTGACTCACGATTCATGTACCTTCTGTCTTGTTGAAAGAAAATGTAAATAGTTCTGTTAAGAGATCTTTTTAGATGTTTGCTAAAGTTTGTAGTCCTATAGAGAGTTTGCTTTTGAATGTAAGAGTTGTAAATATGTACAGTAAGATTTATACTAGAATTATGTTAACCTGTTGATATTAATGAACCATGGTTTGGTGAAGCTAAGGGAGTCTTTGAGCTATCAGCCCAACTCACAGATGGGAAAATCATTAGAGGATCTCAACCTGTAGTGTTTAGACCCAGATGTGGGAGATTTGATGCGTCTTATTAGGAGACATACGTCCTCGGTGCAAACCCAGTGCCTGTCATGTGGTGCAGCCTTCCTCCAATTTCTGTGGGGAATGAAGAGGACTTGCTGAGGTTTGGGAAGGCTTGGAATCTTCTTCTAAATCCTCCTTCTATCACATGCAGCCCTTCAAATTTTTATTTATTTCTAACCTAACTTATGTAGCTGTTAAGCCCTGGCTTATCACAATTATGATATAGCTTTATTAAAGAAAATGCAGTTGCTAAATATTTTTTTCAGTTCATGTTTCTGTATCTACAACTGTCATTTCATGTTTTTTAATATACTCCCTACAGAATGTAGGATGCCATTTTCTTTCCAAGTTCTCAATTCATTTCACAATCATGAGATTACAGATAAAGAACTCAATGTTCTGGGCAGGAGCCATTCACCTACCATGAACTCCTTATTTAGGCAGCAACCAGCTGATGTGTCATAGAATTTGTGCAAGTGTGGCACCTGTTGGAACATAACATGATTTTCTGTCCAAAAGTATATATGTATGTGCATGTATGGCTCATATAATTACATGGACACATATGTTTACCATAAAAAGAAATAGAAAGAATATTTACAATGGCTGAATCCCATCATATGATCATCATCACAATTCATTTTTAAGCAATGGTACCATGGCTTCACAGAATATGACAGTCTTCATTGCACCAGTAAATACTGAGAGGAATTAGTTGAATTGACATTTATATAGGAAATCTCTTTCTGATAAATAATTTATATTACAAATTTAAAAGAGCTCTTACAACTCAAAAGAAAACAAGTAAGGGTTGGAGAGATGGTTCAGTGGTTGGGAGTTCTGACTGATCTTTCAGAGATCCCAAGTTTGATTCTCAGCACCCATATGGCAACTCACAACAATCTGTATCTCTCGTCCCATAGGATGCAATGTTCTCTTCTGGACTCAGCAGGCACCAGGCAAGCACATGGTACACAAACATATATGTGGATGAAGCAGTCATATACATAATATTTAAATTATTTTTTAAACAAATAAACAATAAAATAATGGGCCAAAGGTACCAATTAGTACTTTACTAAAGAAGGCAGATGAAGGCTGGTAAGATTACTCAGTGGGTAAAGGCATTTGCTGACAAGTCTCACCACCTTATTGGATCTGCAGGACCCACATTGTAGAAGGCAGAAAAAGATTCTAAGCTGCCCTCTGACCTCCACACACATGTCACAGTGGAAGAAGAGAACATATAACCAAAAGTTATCCTTTGAATACCTGTGTATGTGGCAGAATACATTAAAATTTTCTAGGGTATTACTTAATGCCCAGGACAGATGAGATTGAATCACAAATCTGTTTTTATGTAACTATGTGTGTTTGCATAAGATGGAGTTTCCCTTTCAGTGTTCTAATGACCATGTTTGTTGAAATTCTATGTCTTTAAAGTAGTGTGTTTGAGGCACTGTTGTGGAATATTATTTTAAGATGTGTTTAAATTTGTTTACAATGATTTGTCTGAATGATGCAAAGATGGGTTGCATTCTTTTATGTTACATTTGTTTAACTCTGTGAAGCTTTGTGATTTTGCCTGTCTAAAACACCCGATTGGTCTAATAAAGAGCCAAGTGACCAATAGGTAGGCAGGAGAAAGGATAGGCAAGGCTGGCAGGCAGAGAGAATTAAGAGGAGAAATTTGGGAGGAGAAAATCAAGGAGTGAGGAAAGAAGGAGAGGAGGACATCAGAGGCCAGCCACCCAGTGGCACAGCAAGCCATGGAGTAAGAAGTAAAGAAAGGCATACAGAAATAGAAAAACATATAAGCCCAGAGGCAAAAGGTAGATGAGGTAATTTAAGTTAAGAAAAGCTGTCTAGAAATGAGCCAAGCTAAGGCCGGGCATTCATAAGTAAGAATAAGACTCCATGTGATTTATTTGGGAACTGGGTGGTGGGCCCCAAAGAGGAAAGAGGTTTTTTTTTTAAAAAAAAAAAAAAAAAACAAAAAAAAAAGAACAACAACAAAACAGCAACTACACTTTGGTGTACTAATGTGAGGCTCTAGTATCCCTAAGGCCTGAGAAAGCTTAAAAACAAACAAACAAACAAAACGGACATGGCTCCTTTAAGAAATTCTGTCATATAGTAGTGAACTTAAACAGCTTTTTCATGTTAATAGAAACGAAAAAAACTAAGTAGAAAACTCCTGCCACATTGCAGGGCACCACATTGCAGGGCACCACATTGCAGAAAAGGGGGAGTTGAATGTAGTTCTTGGTCAAATGTACCTCCCCAAGAAACACAAGCTTTAGGCTTGGTTTCCATGAACCTAGAAGTGGGCAGAGCCAGTCAATAAAGCTGTGCAGGAGATTCATCTGTAGCTTAGCAGTTTAAAGGCTCCTACAGTCAAAAAATAGGTGAAAAAACATGCAGTAAAAGAGGACCAGATAGAAAAACCTTTAATCAGGGTATGGTGTGTTTGACAATGTGCATAGGCTTAAGAAATAAAAACAAAGAGTATAGATAGTCAGAAATAAGTAATTAGTTTAAAAATGATAAAATCTTTAAAAAAGAATAAAAGTAATATACAAGAAAACAACACATAAGATGGGAAATTAACAGGGAGTCTGGATTCTGTATGTTGCTATACTGATTTTGAATCTTTTGATTGCTGATAAGCAAAGGACAGCTGCTAAGAGACCTGGAATTGTAAGAGGGACTGTTGAAATAAACCATCTTGTATAATTTAGAAATGCTTTAACTTTAAAATGAAAGTCAAAAATTGTATTTGTAAAATGGAACTTAAAAGATGCATTGCTGCCAGGCAGTGGTGGTGCATGCCTTTAATCCCAGCACTTGAGAGGCAGAGGCAGGTGGATCTTTGTGAGTTCGAGGCCAGCCTGGTCTACAGAGTAAGATCCAGGAAAGGCACAAAGCTACGCAGAGAAAACCTGACTCAGGGGAAAAATAAATTGTTAAAAATATACATTGCTTTGGAGAAGAAGTTTTGCTTTTGTTCCCACAGGAGATGAGAGACTGTATTCCTTCAGGATTTATATGGATCAGTTTGATAGGGGAAGACCTCCTGAAACTTGACAGGTGATGTCAACAAAGGTTATATCTGGTCTTCCCAGGATTGGCCATTTTCTCAATTTTCTTCAGGAACTTCTAAAGACTTCTTCACCCACAGACAACAGGACGCAGTCTAGAGAAAACAACACCCACGTTCCCAAGAGTTGGAGTGTGCATGGTGTTTGGCTATTTGGTAAATTGTAGCTGAAGTTTTCCTGTGTCCTGCCCAGTCTGCAGTTGCTCAGACCCAAGTAAACACACAGAGGCTTATATTAATTAAAACTGCTTGGCCATTAGCTCAGGCTTACTACTGACTAGTTCTTACACTTAGACTCAGCCCATTTCTGTTAATCTGTATGTCACCACATTTTCTGTGGCTTTACCTGTGTGCCATTTACCTGCACAATGGGCTAGTGTCTCCTCAATTAACCTTCCTCTTGCCAGAATTCTCCTTGTCTGTTTATCCCACCTATACTTCCTGCCTAGCTACTGAGCAATCAGTGTTTTATTAAACCAGTGTACAAAAGCATTATTCCACAGCAGTAGGTTGTGGATATTTGTTATCATTTAGGGGAATATAGGAATATAGAATAAAAATATAACTATTAATCTCAGATATTTTGCATTGGCATGGATTTTGGTATATTGATACAAGTTTAAAGTTATTTTTCTTAAACTGTATGTTTCTAATCTTGTTTGGGATATTGTGCTTATGCAGCTCATTTAAAAATGCAATGTATAATTAAGAAATGAGGTTAGTAGTTAATCTATCATAATCAAACTTGTAGTCACATTATGTATGTTTTCAAGGCTAAACAGGTATATTTTAGACAGACAGATGATTTTCAAATACTTCAAAGACCTACAGAATATGGCATTTAAGGAGCTTAATAACCTAAGGTTTTTCATGACAGTGAGACAGACACATCTGCTCCTGGCAGCATCAATTTAGTTCATAAAAGGATGATGAGAATCACAGAAACTCCATATGAAGTTTGCTTTCAATGTGTCAAGCCTAGCCATTTGGGCAAGAAACTGCTTTGCTTCCACTGTTGACAGTATGCTTTACAAACTGGACATGCAGGACCCATAGGAAAGTGACAGTTGAATTTGCCAAAACAAGCCAGGACAGTCCTTCAAAATTCTGGCTTCATAGAAGAGTCTGCCAGATACAATAGGCCTGTAGGCTGAAGATGGATGTCCCAATGTTGCAGAGGAACTTTGGGTGACTGTCCAGGCAGCCAGAAGTCTCTGCTGTTAGGTAATAGTACATTCTTCTGGAGTCTTTGTAGTTAAAGATTAAATAATTAAAGTTATAGTTTTCCAAAGTTATGATAAAAAGTAAATTAGGTATGAAACATTAGAATCACTAAGTTAATGGAGTATTTTCTCTAAATTTGCTAAATGGACTGAATATTGTAAATTAATTCTCATTTGATAACTGTTTTTGTTGTATATAGTTTTACTATGTTAAAGTCAAAACCTTTCATTTTTATTTAAACAAAAGGAGGACATGTTGTGGAATATTATTTTAAATGTTGTGGAATATTATTTATGCTGTGGAACATTTATTTAATGATGCAAAGATGTATTCCATCCTTTTATGTTGCATTTTTTAAATATAAGCCTTTAATAATCACAAGGCAGAAAAATGAGTGGAATTCTTTTTGTTATTGAACAACATTACAATGGAATTAATAAAATTGCACCAGGAGAAAAATACAGAACTTAGATCTGCTTCATAGTTAAGGATTTTTGTAATTTGCTTACACCTGCCATTACTATTTCTTCACATGTAACATGTTTATCAGAACAGAACTCAATTGGTTCTATAGGAGTTAAATATGTATACAACATTTATAAAATTTATAGGAATGGAATAATTATTAATAATATTTAGTTAATAATTGGGAGTATAATTATACATTATTTACTTTTTTAATTAAGAAACTTTACGTACCAACCACGGATCCCCCCTCATCCCTCCTCCCACTCCCCACAAGCCTTCCTCCCCAACCCACCCCTCATCTCCACCTCCAAAAAGGTAAGGCCTCCCATGGGGAGTCAGGAAAGCCTGATACATTCAGCTGAGGCAGGTCCAAGCATCTCCCCCTCCATCAAGGCTGTGCAAGGTGTCCCACCATAGGTAATGGGGTCCAAAAAGCCAGTTCATGCACAAGAGATAGATCCTATTCCCAGAGGTGGTTTTATTGTATTTATTGTACAGGATTGTTTTAGCTATCCTGGGCTTTTCGTTTTTCCATATGAAGTTGAGTATTGTTCTTTTCAGATCTATGAAGAATTGTGTTGGGATTTTGATGGGGATTGCAAGAATCTGTAGATTGCTTTTGGTAAGATTGCCATTTTTACTATGTTAATCCTACCTATCCATGAGTATGGGAGATCTTTACATTTTCTGACATCTTCTTCAATTGCTTTCTTCAGAGACTTAAAGTACTTGTCATACAGATCTTTCACCTCCTCAGAGTTACCCCAAGGTATTTTATATTGTTTGTGGCTATTGTGAAGGGTGATGTTTCTCTAGTTTCTTTCTCAGCCCATTTATCATTTGAATATAGGAGAGTTACTGATTTTTTAAAGTTAATCTTGAATCCTGCCACATTACTGAAGGTGTTTATCAGCTGTAGGAATTCCCTGGTAGAATTTTTGGGGTCACTTATGTATACTATCATATTGTCTGCAAATAGGGAACATTTGACTTCTTCCTTTACAATTTGTATCTCTTTGATCTCCTTTAGTTGTCTTATTGCTCTAGCTAGAACTTTGAGTTCTTGAATAGATATGGAGAGAGTGGACAGCTTCGTCTTTTCCCTGATTTAGTGAAATTGCTTTGAGTTTCTCTCCATTTAATTTGATATTGGTTGTCAGTTTGCTGTAAATTGCCTTTATTATGTTTAGTTATGTTCCTTGTATTACTGATCTCTCTCCAAGACCTGTATCATGAAGGGGTGTTGGAATTTGTCAAAGGCTTTTTTAGCATTTCATGAGATAATCACGTGGGTTTTTTTTTTCTTTTCTTTCAGTTTGTTTATATGCTGTATTACATTGAAGGATTTTCATATGTTGAGCCATTCATGCATCTCTGGGATGAAGCCTACTTGGTCATAGTGGATGATTTTTTGATGTGTTCTTGGATTCCTTTTGCCAGTATTTTATTGAGTATTTTTGCATCAATGTTCATGAGGGAGATTGGTCTGTAATTCTCTTTTTTTGATTTGGGTATCAGGGTAACTATAGTGTCATAAAAAGGGTTTAGTAATGTTCCTTCTGTTTCTATTATGTGGAACGCTTAGAAGAGTATTGGTATTAGCTCTTCTTTGAAAATCTGGTAGAATTCTGTGCTGAAATCATCTGGTCCTGGGCCTTTTTTGTTGGAAGACTTTTTTTTTTTGGTTTTTCGAGACAGGGTTTCTCTGTGTAGCTTTGTGCCTTTCCTGGGACTCACTTGGTAGCTCAGGCTGGCCTCGAACTCACAGAGATCCACCTGCCTCTGCCTCCTGAGTCCTGGGATTAAAGGCGTGCGCCACCACCACCCGGCGTTGGAAGACTTTTAATGACTGTTTCTATTTCCTTAGGGGTTATAGGTCTATTTAAATTGTTTATCTCATCTTGATTTAATTTTGGTATGTGGTACTATCCAGAAAATTGTCCATTTGGTTTTTTGGTTTTTTGTTTGTTTGTCTTTGGTGGGTTTTTTTTCTTTTTTTCTTTCTTTCTTTCTTTCTTTCTTTCTTTCTTTCTTTCTTTCTTTCTTTTTTTTTTTTTAGTTTTTCTGATTTTGTGGAGTACAGGTTTTTGAAGTATGGCCTGATGATTCTCTGAATTTCCTCATTGTCTATTGTTATTTCTCCCTTTTCATTTCTGATTTTGTTAATTTGGATGTTCTCTCTCTGCTTTTTGGTTAGTTTAGATAAGGGTTTGTCTACTTGCTGATTTTCTCAAAGAACCAACTCTTTGTTTCATTGATTCTTTGTATTGTTCTCTTTGTTTCTATTTTATTGATTTCAGCCCTCAATTTGATTATTTCTTGGCATCTATTCCTCTTTGGTGAGTTTGTTTCTTTTTGTTCTAGAGCTTTTAGGTGTGCTGTAAAGTTACTAGTATGAGATTTCTCCAACATTTTTATGTGGGCATTTCCCTCTTAGCACTGCTTTCATAGTGTCCCATAAGTTTGGGTGTGTTGTCCATTTTCATTGAATTCTAGGAAGTCTTTAATTTCTTTCTTTATTTCTTCCTTGACCCAGTCATGATTCAACTGAGCATTATTCAGTTTCTATGAGTTTGTGGGCTTTCTGTAATTTGTGGTGTTGTTGAATTCTAACTTTAAGCCATGGTGGTCCGATACAACACAGGAGGTTATTCCAATTTTTTTGTATCTGTTGAGATTTACTTTGTGACCAAGTATGTGGTCAATTTCAGAGAAGGTTTCATGGGGTGCTGAGAAGAAGGTATATTCTTTTGTGTTACAGTGGAATATTCTGTAGGTAGCTATTAAGTCTATTTGAGTCATAACATCTGTCAGATCCTGTGGTGATATTGTGTTCCCCAAAATATTGTGCACCCTAATAAACTTATCTTGGGTCAGGGAACAGAACAGCCACTAGATATAGAGGCCAGAAAATGGTGGCACACACGCCTTTAATCTTAGCATTCCAAATGCAGAGATCCCTCTGGATTTCTGTGAGTTCAAGGCTACACTAGAAACAGCCAGGCATGGTGACTCATGCCTTTAATCCCAGGAAGTGAGCCTTTAATCCCAGGAAGTGATGGAGAAAGCAGAAAGGTAGGTATATCAGGCATGAGGACAAGGAACTAGAGCTGGTTAAGCTTCTAGGCTTTTGAGCAGCGGTTCAGCTGAGATCCATTAGGATGAGGACACAGAAGCTTCCAGTCTAAGGAAACAGGATCAGCTGAGAATTTGGCAAGGTGAGGCTGTGGCTTGTTCTGCTTCTCTGATCTTCCAGCATTCACTCCAATAACTGGCAAATCAGGTTTGATTTTATTAATAAGACTATTGGTGAAATTATTAAGGCCACTCCACTTTGTTAAAAGGAAGATTTATTTAGTGGGCAACTTACAAAAAGGGAAAGGTAGGTCACAGGGTCTGGGGAAGGTGTATCGCAATCCAGCGGTGTTCTCTGGAGCTCTGCTTGGTCCACCTCCACTGTTCAGGGTCCCGGCACAGAGAGAGTGCTTGCCCATCCAGCTCTGGGGTCTCCAGGTGCCTCCCCTGGCCCCACCTCGTAGGCATGACAGTTGTCAGAGTCTCAATGGGGATTGGAACTTCCAGATCCAAGCTGTAATGGCTACCCATTACATAAGACCTTTAAGATTCAGGCTACAAAATGCCTTATTTCTCTGTTAAGTTTCTGTCTGGCCGGCCTGTCTACTGGTGAGAGTGGAGTGTTGAAATCTGCCACATTAGTGTGTGGGGTTTGATGTGTGATTTAAGCTTTAGTAATATTTCTTTTACATATGTGGGTGCCCTTGCATTTGGGGCATAAATGTTCAGAACTGAGACTTTGTGTTGATGGATTTTTCCTGTGATGAATATGTAATGTTCTTTCCAATCTCTTGATTTATTTTAGTTTGAAGTCTATTTTATTAGATATTAGAATAGCTACACCAGCTTGTTTCTTAAGTTCATTTGATTGGAAAGTCTTTTCCCAACTTTTACTCTGAGGTAGTGTCTGTCTTTGACGTCGAGGTGTATTTCTTGTATGCAGCAGAAGGATAGACTCTCTTTTTGTATTTATTCTGTTAGCCTGTGTCTTTTTATAGGCAAATTGAGTCCATTGATATTGAGGGATAATAATGACCAGTGATTGTTAATTCCTGTTATTTTTTTGATGGTAATGTGTATGTATTTCCCTTCATTGGGATTTGCTGCTGTGGGATTACCTATTGCCTGTGTTTTCATGGGTGCATCTAACTTCCTCTGATTGGAGTTTTCCTTCTAGTGCTTTTATGACTCAAATGGACTTAATAGCTGCTTTTGTCTTAGAATATTTTGTGTACTCTGTCTATGGTGAATGAAAGTTTTTCTAGTTACAGTAGTCTGGGCTGGCATCATGTTCTCTTAGTGTCTGAATAACATCTGTCGAAGACCTTCTGGCTTTCAGAGTCTCCATTGAGAAGTCAGGTGTTATTCTGATGGGTTTGCCTTTATAAGTCACTTGGCCTTTTTCCTTTGCTGCTCTTAATATTCTTTCTTTATTCTGTATGTTTAGTGGTTTGATTATTATGTGGCAGGGGGACTTTTTGGAGGGTCTAGTTTATTTGGTGTTCTGTAAACTTCTTGTATCTTCATAGGTATTTCTTTCTTTAGATTGGAAAAGTTTTCTTCTATGATTTTGCTGAATGTATTTTCTGTGCCTTTGAGTTGGTATTCTTCTCCTTCTTCTATCCCTATTATTTTAGTTTTGGCCTTTTCATGGTGTCCCAGATTTCCTGAACATTTTGTTTTATGACTTTTCTGGCTTTAGTGTTTTCTTTGACTGATTAATATATCTCCTCTATTGTATCCTCCATGCCAGAGATTCTCTCTTCCATATCTTGTTTTGTTGGTTATGCTTGCATCTGTAGTTCCTGTTTGTTTACTCAGATTTTCCATTTCCAGCATTCCCTTGGTTTTTGTCTTCTTCATTGCTTCTACTTCATTTTTTAGGTCTTGAACTGTTTCCTTCACCCGTTTGTTTTTTCTTGGCTTTCTTTAAGGGATTTGATTTCTTCCAATTTTTTGTTTGTCTTTTCCTCAATTTCTTTAAAAGAATTTTTCCTTTCTTCTTTAAAGGCCTCTATCATAAAGTTATTTTTAAGGTCATTTTTTTTCTGCTTCTTCTATGTTGTGATGTTCGGGTCTTACTGTTGAAGAACTGCTAGGCTCTGATGGTGCCATATTGCTCTTTATGTTGTTGTATGTATTTTTGCACTGGTGTCTACCCATCTCTTCCTCCAATAGGTGTAATAGGTGTCTGTGTCTGAGGGAGCTGCTCTTGGTCCAATCTGTGCTGGCTGTTTCTGTGTCTCAGTCCAATGAGTCACTCTTGGTTCAATCTCAGCACTTGGTCCAATCAGAGTTGATGGATTATGTGTCTCAGGGATCCACTCTTGGTCCAATCAGAGCTGGCAGATTCTGTGTCTCAGAGAGCCACTTAGGTTGCAGAGGGATGGGTGAGTTTGGAGCAGGAAGTGGGCCTTGTAGATTGCAGGGTTCAGTTCGATGGGGAACACCAACAGGTGGGGATGCCTGCTTTCAGGAATCTTCCATGCTGGCCTGTACCTAGGGTAGCAATGGGTGGGGGTAGGGGGCATAGGTTGTGCCCTGGGGGCCTAGGTCATAGAGACAGGACTTTCGGGCTGGTAGGGAAGATACTTCTTGGTTCAATCAGAGCTGGCAGATTCTGTGTCTCAGGGAGCTGCTGAGGTCTCACGGGATGGGTGGGTTTGGGACAGGGAATGGATCTTGTAGATTTGCAGGGTGTTGTTGGGGATGCCTGCCTGCAGGAGTCTTCCCTGCTAGCCTGCACATGGGGCAGCAATAAGTGGGGCGCGAGTTGTGCCTCAGGGGCCTAGGTCCTGGAGACAGGACTCTCAGGCTGGGAGGAGAGACACTCCCCTCTTCCATGTTGCATTTGTTTTACTCTGTGAAGCTTTGTTATTTTGCCTTTATTGGTCTAATAAAGAGCCAAGTGGCCAATAGGAAGGCAAGAGAAAGGATCAGCAGGACTGGTAGGCAGAGAGGATTAAGAAGAGAAATCTGGGAGGAGAAGATCAAGCAGGGAGGAAAGGAGAGGAGGACATCAGGGCCAGCCACCCAGCTGCACAGCAAGCTGGGAATGGAGCAAGAAGTAAAGAAAGGCATACAGAAATAGAAAAATGTAAAAGCCCAGAGGCAAAGGGTAGATGGAATAACTTTAAAAGAATCTGGCTAGAAATAAGCCAAGCTAAGGCTGGACATTCGTAAGTAAGAATAAGACTCCATGTATTTATTTGGGAGCTGGGTGGTGGGCTCCCCAAAGAGTAAAGAGTATAAAAACAACAACAGGGGATATAAGTGCAAGAGACAGGATTGTGATTGTTCAGCATCACTATCAACTCAATGAGTATACCTGTGAGGGGGCTTCTTGTGAGGCTTCACTAAGGAGGGATGACCGCCCAACCTGTGGTAGCACTATTGTTATGTGGTAGCATTCAGACCTGCCCCTTGGGGACCCGGCCAGTAAGGGGCAATACCTTGGCCCACCCAGCATCCTGATGTCATCCTACATAAAGTCCCCTTTATGAGAAAACCCCTACCCTTCTCTCCCCTTCCCTCTCTGTCTTCCCATGAGGTCCTGTCTACACCTCTTTTCTCTCTGTCTCTCTTTCTTTCCCTCTTTCTCCCTCTCTTTTTTCCTCTCCCTCTCTTCATTCCTGTCTCTCCCCATGAGGTCACTCTGCACATCTCCTCTTCTCCCTTCTCTTTCTCTTCTTCTTCTTCTCTCCTCAGTTCCTGCCAGCTTTCTTTCTCTCTCCACTCCATATTCTTTTCCCTTCCCTTAATAAACCTTCCATGCCTATCGTAATAAAAAAGATATTTGATGATGCTGGAGAGATGGCTCAGAGGTTAAGAGCACTGGCTGCTCTTAGAGAGGTCCTGAGTTCAATTTCCAGCAAGCACATGGTGGCTCACAACCACCTGTAATGAGATCTGGTGCCCTCTTCCAGGCAGAACTCTGTATACATAATAAATAAATAAAAACTTTAAAAAAAGATATTTTATTGGGGTATACCCTATAGTGGGTCCGTTGAAGAAAGAAGGCACTCTAAAATGAAATTTTATGGCTCTGTGGCAGCAAGAAAGTGTATTTATTGACAGTTACACAAAGTATTTCCTCATACCAAGGTCCCTAATCTAATTTACATGTCTTACTAAAGAGATCATCACATGCCCCCATGACTCTAATCCTTTATTATTTATTATGTGCAATACACAATAATACAAGAGCCTCAGGAATGTCTGAGGCATCCTGTGACCAAAGTCATGGGATGGCTGCAAGGCCCCTTCAGCAAAACAATCACTGTTTTCCACAAGGATTCTTCAAGGTCAAAACAGTTGTACCCCAGATAAAGTGACTCTGCTAACAGAGTCACAACATTTGAGTAATGTAAAAAAAATTTTTTTTACTCAAATTTTGGCTGCAAAGTATATTTTCATAAGCAGCCAAGAAATTTAATTACAGTTTACAGGTCATCTTTTACTTTTTACAGAATTAACAGGTCATCTTTTATTTTTAAAGTGAAAAGCTGGTCGCACTAAGACTGTCTGAAGGGATTTGTCTCCAGAGTTTTCCTCATAGAAATATAAGCAGGAAGAAGCTGGATCATTGCCCTCTGGGATATTTTGGCACCCCAAAAGCAGAGAGGTAGAGAAAGTAGTCATGAGACAATTCCCAATAACCCAAATTACCACAGTGGTGGCTAGTTGCCAACTGGATGTCTTTTCACCAAGCCTCCCATGGTGGTCCTCAGTGCTATCTGGACCTGAGGAAATTGAAGGACCTATTGGAAGGAAAGGTACTGGAATAAAGGTATCAGTAACAAACAGTAAAGAATATGTGCAAGCCAACACATGGGCCCCAGGAAGAAGGAACTTCTTCTCTACAAGCTGATAACCCACTTGGATTCATTCAGCCTGTGGCTGTGCCAAATGTCTAAACTCAGCACATGTGTACATGCTTTCTGATTTGCTCAGCCTGTCCACTTTGTATCCCAAGTCTAGCACTAGGATTCTGTTGCAAGACAAAACTCTAGGGCCCAATTGGACTGAATTCAGATTTTAAAGAGGCCTACTTCGTTCCATGTGCTAATGTCACTTCCCAGTAGTCTTCCTGGTCTTCAGCCTATTGGGAACTATCTCAACTCTTTTGTTTGTCTCACAGCTCATGGAATCCTGACTTTAAGTAACAAAAAAATTACATGTAAATTTCACCAAAGTAGTTTTACTGGGTATAATTATATGCCTAATAATAATAATAATAATAATAATAACAATGTACTAAGTATTGTGTATTTCAGTAGGAAATACAAAGAATTGTATTGTACCTTAGGAATGATGAACACTCAGAAACTATGTAACATAGATCAGATCTGTCAATTTTTTCAAGGTGATAAAGAGGGACAAAAACCTATTTACTCTTTTTGAATCTGATACAAGTAAACATAATTATTATGTTCACAAAGAAACCCATTACTTTGTATAGTAACTTAAAATGGATAAAAGCTAACTGTTTACTTTTTCAAAAACAGTCCACTAGTAGATATAATTAGAATTCACGAGAACCAACAGAATAGTAAAAGTTTATGAAGAGTTTTATACATTAAAGAAACCCACACATTTTTAGGTTAACACATCTAATATAAGCTGATACTAGAAATACTCACCCTGCAATATAAATACATGTATCAAGCTGAATCATAGCAGGTCTGATGTACTGTAAGCTAGAAATGGCTAGGAACATTTCTAGATGTCAGAAATAAAGACTGAGTGGGAAATGGGAGAGACCTGTGAAATAGAACAAAATTAAAAACCCTGACAGAAGCCGGGCAGTGGTGGCGCACACATTTAATCCCAGCACTTGGGAGGCAGAGGCAGGCGGATCTCTATGAGTTCGAGGCCAGCCTGGACTACCAAGTGAGTTCCAGGAAAGGCGCAAAGCTACACAGAGAAACCTTGTCTCGAAAAACCAAAAAAAAAAAAAAAAAAAAAAAAACCCCTGACAGAAACTTCAGCATTGAGAAGACAGAGGAAGACATATATGAGTTCTAGGCAAGCTTGCTCGTCTACACATTGAGTTCTAGGTCAGGCAGGCCTATATAGTGCAGCATTGTGGCAAAAACCAAAATAAAATGAAAACCTGTAACACTGCAGTGACCATACACATGATGGTTTACCAAGGCTAAGTCTTTTTTCTACCTGCTACTCCAGAGTAATTAATATACTTTTTAATTTCTAAAGTACTATGACTTAGATGATTAGCTGTCAGCTCTTGTTAGCTAAATGGATAGTTTGAAATCTAATATCATGAGTGTAATGTTAGGATACCAACAAGCATGCACTAAGAGCATCCTGACCAAAGTGTGATTAAGTTGATTGCATAGATTCAGGAGTTTTGAGGGGATGACTAGTTTGTGATATGGGAAAATCTCTGTCCTTGACTGTGCCTATGAATCAGCAAGAACGCTTATCTTCTGTTGAGGCTCTAAAACCAAATACCATCACGGCAAGTCAGCCCTTCAGCCTGTGGTTAGCTGTGGAGCACAAACTCTTTCTGTGTGCTTGGCTCAAATGATCCTAAGCAGGTGTCTTCATGGTAACTGGTCAGGATATAACAAAATCCACCCAATCTAGGCAAATGTAAAACTGCGTGTGGTTAAGATCCTATGCCCTAAGCACGTACCAGCCAACCAAGCGCTGTTGGAGACAGATTCACAGTTTGAAGAAGTGAGTCACTCCAAGGAAACATCAGCAGAGACAACAGATAGAATCTGCATAGCAAGGACTAGAAAAGGGACACAGTGAAGACATTCTGAAATCAAGGAAGAAGAATATAACCCCAGTGAAAGAACAAGAGAGGACTGTTAATAAGGGCAGGAACATTTGTAAGAAAGCCAAACAGAATCACCTTGCAAATAAGATACATACTCAGAAGAAAAAAAATAAAAAATGAAAACAGTAGAGAGAGAGCTCAGATTGCTTTTCTTTCATGAGTTTATCTAAAGCATAGGTGGTTTGTGGTAATTAGATCTGGAAATTAACTCTTGAATACACAGGAATTTTAGATTAGTTTTTCCTCATTGAAAATGCATGTAGAAGGTAGATGTGTTTTTCATTTTAGTTGTTTGTTTCAATTTACCTCAAACTCTAATTTTAAGTTCTGGATACCACACTAAATTTTTTGCACACTTGGCAGTTTTCATTGATTTCACTATGGTACATAAATTGGCATTAAAATGCAGGTTTCTTGACAACCCTATAAAGGAATACCCTTGCTAAACACTGCAGTCTAATAAGCCATCAGTTAATCTAATTATTATTTTAACTATGTTGTGGCTGGTACATACCCTCCCCCCAAAAATAACTACTTATTATTGAAGATTTTATTTATAGGATTTACAAAGATATAGTGTTTGAGAACAAAGATGAGGACATAGTCATTCTAGTAATACTAACCATCTCATAACATCACCATTACATAAATGGAGTGATCTTATTATAAAAGTTTAATATTTCAAGTTAGGTTTTAAGGCATTTATTATATTAATGATTCCTACCTTAGGAAAAAACATGTTAAAAATAAATTATATAATAATGAGAATTAAAGGCCTTAAAGTGTTAAGTGCTTTTCCATAAAACAGATTGAAATTAAATTAAATAGTGGTAGACATTAAAGTAATTTGTTCTCTGGATACTTGACATTATACTACTTTTTTCAGTTTTTTTAGGAAATAAATAGAAAACAGCAATGAATAAACTGGGCCTAGTGGTCCATCTACCTCAGAGCTGGGTGTGGTGGTCCACATTTGTAATCCCAGAGCTGCAGAGGCGGAGGGGCTGGATCTCAGCTTCACTGGCCAGCCAGCCTAGACGACAGGGAAGTGCAGGTTCAGTAAGAGACTCTGTCTCAAAAAATAGCGAGGAGTGGGAGAAGACACCCGACAACAACCGCTGGCCTCCAAACACAAGTACAAACATGTGCATACCTGTCCACATGCCCACACTCACACAAGAACACGCAGGCTCGAACACGCGCACACACACACACACACACACACACATGCACACATGCACACAGCATGCATGTACATACACACATGCAGGCACGCATGTGTGCACACACACACTTTCTTTGGTTTCTCTCAGGACAAGGGTAGCATGCCTACTCATGAACTCTCTATGTAGTCAATATATGTAGCTATATAGGCTTTAGCTCCAGATCCCTCTGCTTCTACTTCTAGAATTTTGGGGTTACACACAGTTCCAACTAAAAGCTGTTAGAAAGAGCTGAGATGCAGGAAGCTCTGGGTTTAGTCATGGTAAAACACCCTCTCCCCTGTCCCGCCCTTTCTCCAAAGCAGTTCAAAAGGAGCGCCTTTGTTAGGTGTCCCATATGGATCTGCGATCAAAGATTATTACACACACCAAAGCACTGCTTAGTCTTAAAACCCTGTCATGGAGTGGGGAGCTTGGCCTTTTAAGCCCAAAAGGTAAGAGCAGATACAAAAATACATTTGAAGGGGAAAAATAGTATCAGTGTCCTCTAAAATGACCCTATTTGGTGGCATATATTTGAATTCTGAAGCTTACAGAATAAAATCTAGGAAAGGGATCCCTTTCCAAAACCCCTGGCTATGCAGGATGCCGAGTTTGTGCCCATCCTGGACTACATAGTGAGATCCTGTGTCAAAACCAAAATCAATGAATAAAAATGAAACTATAATATCAACAGTTTATTTCAAGCTCATACCTGATAACAAAATATCATATAATAGAAAAAGCAAGTTAAATTAGAATTCATTTATGTTGGTCTCTTTCTTCTATATATTACATAACTAAAGTTCACAGGGCTAAAATCACTTGACTAAACTTTTATAGATACTTAACAGACAAAAGGAGGTTAAAGGCCAGATCTTCTGACTGCTAACCCAAGCTTCCCTGGGAGACAGAACATTTGCCTGGGGAGATTTGGAACTCCACAAAGATTTTATGTAACTGGGTAATGCTAGCACATTCTAAACACATATTATATAACGTTACTAAACACATATTTTTTTAGGAAGAAAATGAGCCAAATGCTATTGAAGAGATCACTGAAGTACAATAAATATTTACTGAGGGTTCATTAGTATTGAGTGTTTTAGATACTTAAGGTTTATTAAAGAATAACATAAAAAAGATCCATAATCTTACTGGTTTATATTCTAGGGGGCTTAAACATAGCATAATAGATCTAAGTGTGGAAATAATATTAGAAGCATTATGATAAAAATGGGCAGAAAAACTGAGACTGGGGGGCCAATTGGGGGGGGGTTGTTTTTGAGACAGTGTCTCTACGTAGCTCTGGCTAAACCTGGAACTCAGTGGAACCATCAGGCTAACCTTGATCTTCCTACCTCTACTTCCAGAGTGCTGGGATTAAAGGTGATCACCACCATGCCCAGCACTGGTGGGTGCTATTTTTAACACAAAGGAAAGGATGTCTTTTTAAACAAGGTGATGTGGTCAGCCTCACAGAGGAGATAAGAGATTTAGCCATGTGCATAACAGTGGAGTGTGTTAGGCAGAGGAAACAGGACAAAATTCTAAGAGAACTGGGTGAGAACTGGACGTGAGAAGAATGAGAGAATATGGAGAACATCTGATGTTTGCTATAGAAAACTGGGGAAAGGCATGCTGGGAGGAGGGATTTTAAACAGAATTAACTTTGTCAACAAAACAAAAGCACACATTTTCTGTTTATTCCATACCTACAAAAGCTACAAAACATGTGCACAGGGGCTGGGCATATAGCTCAGTTGGTAGAGTGCTTGCCTAGTATGCACGATCCTCTGGGTTGGATCACCAACACTGTAAATCAGGAGTGCTGGCATATGTGTATAATCCCAGCACTGGGATGGTGGAGGCAGAAGATCAGAGGTTTAACACCTTCCTTAGTTATATAGTAAGTTTAGTGAGTTCAGGGCCAACCTAGGATACATAAAACCCTGCCTCAAAAAACAACAAAACAAAATGACAGCAAAAAGACAAGTCTTGAGAAAAGAGAAAAGAGCATAGTTCTTTTTCAGATTTTGAACTCAATTACAAATATCAGAAGGAAATGTTTGAAGAAGGGAACTTGAGATGGGAATGATGGCTTATTCCTGTAATCGCAGTGCTCAGGAGGCAGAGAAAAGAGGACTACTATAAATTTGAGGCCAACCTGGTTAACACAGTGATTTTCAGCCTCGTCAGGACAGCTTAGTACTCCCTCTTCCCTCCAAAGATAGGGGGACAGTTGGACAGTTTTTCAGTTCATTGGCTGTTTAGGAATTGTAGGATTTGAATGATGGGCCTGAGGTACTTTGCATGGAAACTTCTCGACTTAATTGGCAGTGGAGGGGAAGTGCTAATGCTCAAGCACAGAGCATGTTTTAGAAGTTCCATGGCATTCTAATATGCAGCCAGGGTTAAGAAACACTACTCTGCTCAAAGTGCAAGACTGTTTCCTCCCATCCCTGCCCCCAACAACTGCTCACTTCTCATCAGAACAACTCTCTCCACGCTATCCAGAGCTCCAAAACCACAAATCCTACCTGCAGAAACACTGGGAACTCTATCCACTAGAGTGGAACAGTAGGACAGATTGTTTCTCTTTCTGCCCCTTTGTGAGCTCCTGTCACCAGCACACAGCACCACGTGGAACAGAAATGTTGTGTCAGAGTGAGGATGTGAGAAGAATGGAGAAAAGGGGTAGCAGCTAGGTTGGCATCAGTTGCCCAACAAAGCTGTTCGATATTCAAGCACACATTTTGGTATTGTTATGATAGAAAAATATTGTCTCAAACCTCAGAAAAGTCCATTTCATGTATGTGTGCCTGGCATAAATATGTAACATGGATAAAGTGGGCGGAATGCAAAAACAATGAAGAGGTCCTCAACCCATCCTTCTCCAGCCCTTCCAATCTTGTTACCTAGGGACAACCGCTCTGTTTAATACCCTCATACCTGGAGGAAATAATGCTTATGATGCTAATTCTTGATTATTGTTAGATCATGCCAAAACCTCATGACACAGATTTAACACATTAAACTATCCCAAAATTTCTCTACCCAGAACATGTAATTATATCACTATTGCTGGTTTTCCCACTAATTACATTTGTGATTTTAAATCTATATTACAATTTATATTTATTTGAACTATAGGCAGTATATCATCACTTCACAAGACAATTGTGGTCCACAAACTCTTAATCTCCTGTGGTTTTTTTTATTATAGTGTCTAACATTTGCAACCAGTTTGGTGAGGATAATGAAGAGCTTCCTATTTAGTTTATAGGACTATAAATCTGAAAATGGGTGAATGTTATAGGAATTTATCAGAATCACCGTATGGGGTAGAGATTAGAAAGAACAGCTATTTTTTAGAGGTACTTTGACCTTGAAGAATCCTTATGGAAAACAGTGATTGTTTTGCTGAAGGGGCTTTGCAGCCATCCCATGACTTTGGTCACAGGATGCCTCAGACACACCTGAGGCTCTTGTATTATTGTGTATTGCACATAATAAATAATAAAGGATTAGTCATGGGGGCATGTGATGCTCTCCTTCAGTAAGACATGTAAATTAAGATTAGGGACCTTGTTATAAGAAAATAATTTGTGTAACTTTCAATATACAAACCTTTGTATGGCTGCTCAGGGTTCAGTTCATCAGAGCCTGGACCTTCCTCCTGCCACACAGGTCTTCAAATTTCATCTCGGAGTGCCTTCTTTCTTCAACCTCCCTGCACTGCACGGTGCACCCCGCAGGTGATGGTTAACTTTGTCTCTATAAACACTGTCCAGGCAAGTCTCATTCTGCAGAGCCCTTACTGGACATTTTTGTCACAGAGCCTCTCAAATGGATTTTAAATTGCAGTTTACTTTTGTCGTTAAAGTCTACTTTTATGGCAGCCTTATTAGGACACGTTCTTCAAATATTTCCAGAATACTATCATATCTAGGAATGCCTTTTTATTACAGGCAATTCCTTACATCCTTGTAGTCTTTTAATCTAGATAGGAGACCTCCAAGCTCGAAGACGTTACCTGGAAATTTCAAAGGTTTATCTTCTAAGACTCTGTCCTGTTGACAACAAGTCTTCTGTTAGTCTGATTTTCACTCCTCTGTAAAGCTCTGAGACTCTTGCTTATTCTGCTCTTCTCAAATTCCACAGTATTCCTTCAAGCATGTGTTTTCTGGGCAGTGTGCAGTAGGGGTAGGTGATGTGCATGTGCAGACTCTATCTTCTTTTTCTTTTTTGTTGTTGTTTTCAAGACGAGGTCTCTCTAGGAAGCACTGGCTGTACTAGAACTGTCTATGGACCATGCTGGCATCAAACTCAGAGATCTGCTTGCCTCTGCCTCCCAAGTGCTGGAGACAAAGGCGTGCGCCACGACCCCTGCTTCTTAATTTTTAAATATTTTCTTACTGTGCATTTCACCCAACATCTTCTACCCTCACTTTCTGAAAAATATATAAACCTGTTACCTTTTGTTGCATGAGGTGTCTCAATTTTTGTTTTTGCTCATTGTATAGTAATGCAAACAGTGCCTATACATTGAGCTTACAAGCCGTAAAACATGTAAGTATCCCCTAACTTAAGATCACCCCTTCCATTTAGTTCAAAACACACCCAACCTCAGCCCTGCTGAGTTTACTTGGGTGTTATCCGTGTTCTACCACAAGCCAGGCTCTGCTATACAACAGTGAACAAAGAAACAAAGTTCTGACCTCCTAAACTAACTTTGGAGCAGAGAAAGGAAAAAGAAAGCACATTACAATAACGCATGTCAGGCATGGTTGCCGACTGTCTGCAGCTGCAGTCTGACTGGGCACACAGCTTTTCCTTCACAGTGATAGGATCTTACAGTGTAACTTGGGGATTTTTCTGGATCCTACCCACATTAGGCTTCTTCTGCTCTCTTATGATTCTCTAAAGTAACCTGTATGAAATATAATGTACGAAATTATTTTCATTTTTTTTTCTGTAAGTTCTGTGCAGCCAAACAGAAACTTTAAAAGGGTTTATTTAAGTGTGAAGCCTTTTTGTTAGACTTCTGTCCCTGGAAGTCTAACCTCATGTCTTCAACACAGCTTCTATCTCCAGTTTTGTATGCCATCACTAAAGTATTCCTAATACTTCCTACCTAGGGTAGAAAACCAAGCTGATGACAATCCCAGAAGGCACAGCTGCCTATGGAACCATGAAGGATCAATGGTCTGGATGATAACAAATTTGAATGCATCTCAGCTTCAAGTGAATGAAAGAATACCCTTTCTAGAATCCTTCCTGGAACTTTGAGTTACTGGCTTTTCTGACACCGCCCACTGCCAGCTTTGCCCAGAGTACACAAAATGCAAGTGTTTGTTTTGAATGATTAAAAACTTGTTTGTAGAAAATGCAAAATCATACTCTCTTGGCTCTGGCTGCCATACTATAATACCACAGACTAGAAGTGTTTTCTCACAGCTCTGACACATTCAAAATGTTAGGGGCTGGAGAGAGAGAGCTCAACCACTAACATTGGGGCCGGAGGTGGGCTCCCAGCACCAATTGGGCATCTCCCAAGTGCCAATACCTTCAGCTCCAGGGGAGTCCCACACCCGCTTACAGTTTCTGTAGACACCTGCACTCATGTACTCATTCCTGCCCCACACACCCTGTACACCAGTGATTTAAAAATATTTGTTAAAAAAAGCATTAAATACAAACCAAAGCACACTTGAAATCTGATGTACCCACTTTATTTTTTCTGCAACTATTGAAAAGTCCTACAATTTAAAACAAAGCCATAAAGGAAAAAAATGTATAAAAGAACAATGGTATGAATATTAGGAGAAACATAAAATTATGTGCCATATCACTGATGCAGAAAAAACAAGAAACACACACACACACACACACACACACACACACACACACACACACACACACACAGCTTTCCTCTTAAAGGGAATAAGAAGAAATTATTCTGAAGCTATTTTGAGTGACCATTGCCTGGGAACACAGATTTAACTGACCTCAAATTTCATGTTCCAACTGGAAGCCATTTTTATGAAGTTTTACAGAACGAAGAAACCAAGGCAAGTTTAAAGCACATTGAAATATTTTACTAAAGTGCATCAGAGAGGCAGGTATAGCAAGATGAGGAAATCTTTACTATAGTCTCAGGATGCTAGCTAATTGCATTCTTAGCTTTTGTTGGTGGAAGGTAGTGGTCTGCTAAGTTAATAGATTCTAAAAGGTATTCTATCTACTAGTCACAAGATGTTAGTTCACACATAGAGGTGGCCAAGTAATGGCTGTTCTGCAATGCTAGAACTAGCCCAAGATAAGGTAATTAGCCTCTGGACCTGTAGTATTCCAAACTTTCCACTGTACTGCAGTTATAATCCATCATCCTCTGCAGATACCGCCTCTTTCCAGAAATTCTCCTTCACAACTGTTAACACTTTAAAAGCAATAAAATAAACGGTCATACAGGTATGATTTCAAAGAGGAGAAAAAGTTTCAAAAAGCCGGTGAATACACTTTTCGATATGGAATCCTGGAAGCAGGCTGAGTTCTTTATTTTATGAGACAGGGTCTCTCCCAAAGCCCTGGCTGTCCTATGTAGATCAGGCTGGATTTGAACTCATGGTGATTCACCTGCTTCGGCCTCTCCAGTGCTCGGCTTAAAGGCATGCGCCACCATGCTCTGCCAGGGTGATTCTCTTAAAAATCCACAGACTCCAACATTCTGAAAAACTTAGAGGACTTCTTTTAAGGACATAAACATACACGTTTTAACTGTCCCAAACAATTATGACTTACTGGGAGGGGGAACGTTGTCTGTGTAGAACAGCACGTAGCCAACTGTTTCTAGGGTGTCTACCCCCACCTTCTAACTTTGGACAAATACCAAATAGGATGCACTCCCTATCCAGGATTTTCCCGGCTGCCAATGGAATCGCAGACACCTGGAAGAACTCACAACATGTTCTGGCCCTGCCCCTTTCCCCAAATGTCTCTGCAGGGCTGAGGCCATCCCCACCCTGGGGAATGTGGGGGCCGCGCTCTTTAAGAAGGGGGGCCGAACGCGGCCAGGAGAAGCGCCAGGCGTGCGGCCGGGGCACCTGGGGTTTGAGGAACTCTCAGGGTGACCGCGATGCGGGGGCCGCGGCCGGACGCACCCGAGATAGTGCGAGGACGTGGGCTCAGGTAGGTTCTGGTGGCGGGACTCCTGGGCTTCCGGGAGACTCGCAGGCCGGAGGGCGAAGCCCGGCCTCTCCAGCTCGGCCACCCCAGGCAGGGCGCGGGTAGCGGGCGCCCACTCCACGCCCTGCGCGTAGGCCGCGTGATGGCCCGCTCGCAGCGCCGCGGCCGCGCGCCCCTCCCGCCGTGGGCCCGCCCCCCGCCGCGGCCCCGCCAATCGGCGGCCTCGCCCGCGCGCCGCACCGGGTGGGCGGAGCCGCGCGGCGCCCGCCGGCCGTCGCAGCGCCCGGTCCCGCCCCCCGCGCGGCGCTCATCAGCCGCTGCGCCGCCCTGCCGCCGGCGGGGAGGAGCGGAAGGCGCTGTGCCGGGACGGACGCCCGCGCCGGTGAGCCGCGGTGCAGGCGAGGCGCGCGCCGGGACGGCCGCTGCCGCTCTCCATGCCTGTGTGGTGCTGCCGCTGCTCCCTGGCCGGTCATTTCAGGTGACTTCCTCCCCCTCTCCCGGGACGGGTCGGAGCCCGCTCCGCCGCGTGTGCTCCTCGGCCGCCGCCCGCTGGGCCGGCGCCGCTCAGAGCTCCGGGGACCCTACTCTTTTCTTGTTCCCTCTTCTTGTCGTCGCCGGACCGCGAGAGTGGCTAGGCCGGTGATGAGTCGATTGCGTGTAAATGGTAAATGTGAGAATCCGGGAAGAGCCTCCTTTAAATTGTTACCTTTTAAAAAATCCAGGGACATAAGTTGCTGGCTTGAAGGGAAGTAGAGAAGAATGAGTCGTGTAGTGACTACGGATTGTGACTTACTAAGATGTTGGTCATTTTAAACCATGGAGAGAATTGGGAAGTGGCAGTTTTATATTCAGATTATGATGAAAGTTTCCCAAGGTGAGAAGAAAAATAGTTTTAAATATGAATGAACGCTTGTGTGTTCCAGATCCAGTACAACTGGCCAACACTTCAGAGAATTACAGAAAAGATCAAAAGTACTAGAAACTGGGTATTAACAGTGGGGTGAAGAAATTACGTTTAGTAAGGACTCCAGAACGCTGTTTTACATGTATGAATGTTACAGAATAAGGATGTTTAACACTTGGGTTTTGTTTTTGAGGTTTTTTTTTTTTTTTAAGAAACTGATTAAGAGTTGTTTAATAGAAGCTCATACAATTTCGGCGGACCATTAACTTGCGTGGAAAGGATATTAATATAACTAACCTATAAAATTCTAACATTTCCTTCATTATAAAAATGAGCCACAAGTCGCAGTATTTGTGACTGATATCAACACAAATCACGGAGCTTATTATTTAATATAGATAAGTGCAATGTGTATTTAATAACATTCACAGAAGAGGTTGCAAAGGGATTCGAGGTTGAGAGAAAGCGCAGACTCCTGCTGTAATAGAAACAAGCTAGGTCTGCCCAACTTAGTTTATAATGAGACTAAATTCTAGATCCTACAAGTCGTAAGTCATAGGTTGCTAGATAACTTCTAGACAGATTGTAACAAACTGTTCACTCTGAGTTGTAGAAAGCAGGCTGTAGTGGAAATTTGAAGCCTTTGGAAAACTATATTCCTTTTAGAAAATACCCCTCTGAAAGCCTTCTGGCACACACCTTTGGAATACTGTTGAACTGTAAGGAGAAAGCTCCGAATTCATACTCTTGTGGCTATGTGGTAAATACTATATGCTTGTCTCTGTGATAAGAAACTTTGGGGAGGGAGTGAAAAGTATTTGCTACATTTTGTTGCAGGGAGAGAAGAAAGCATACCTACTACATTATAATTGTATCGTGGTTAAAATTCTTCTGTTGTTAGGTCCAGGGTTATTTTATTTTATTTTTTTTAAAGATTGTTTGCCAGCTCCTTCAGGAACATTTCTAGTCTAGTGTGTTTCCATTCATTTATTTTTGTGTCGCTGGGGATGAAATGCAGGGCCTTGCTGCTGAAGCAAGTGTTCTACCATTGAGCTGACATCTTCAACACAAATGCTGTCTTTTGTGCAGCTTTCAAAAACAGTTTGTGATTACATTTGGGAGTTTCTCCAAAGTCTACATTAATAGGCATTATGATAGAATTGCACGTGGGTTTTTCAAGGGAGAAAACTTCACATTTCTACTCTGGAAAGTAAAATGTGAGACTGCCTTATTTGGTACGTTAGAACCTTTTTTAATATGGTAGTGTCAGTTTGATAAAACCTTAAAATAGTGGTTTGAATTCTCTTAGAACTGAGGTGCAAAGGCATTTCATTTGTATTTGATTATTTAGAAAAGTGTTGCTGTGATTGAGTTGTCTTTTTTTTTTTTTTTTTTTTTTTGATTTTTCAAGACAGGGTTTCTCTGTGTAGCTTTGCGCCTTTCCTGGGACTCACTTGGTAGCCCAGGCTGGCCTCGAACTCACAGAGATCCGCCTGCCTCTGCCTCCCGAGTGCTGGGATTAAAGGCGTGCGCCACCACCGCCCGGCTAGTTGTCTTTTTAATTACCAAATATTATGCCTATGCTATCTTGTTTAGAAACTTTGGACTATAGTGTTTCAAAAACAAAATGGAAGGCTTCCAGAGTCATAGCAAATGTTCTTTAATGTCTGACAGTGTGGTAACATCTTTGCATGCATGCAAAATGCTGTTCTTTACTGGTTCCTATATGTCATTTTACATATTTTGCAATTTTATTGGTGTCCTGAATAAAGGAACAGTGGATTTAAAAAAAAAAAAAAAACAACTCAAAATAGTTTGCCTTAAATAAAATATTCATCAAGTTGGCAATCCAGGTACAAATGAACATTGTTCATAGTCCTGAACTGCAGCACACATGTGCTGAAAAACATAACAGTAACAGCAACTTCCTAACTTAGGTGGTGCATAGTTCCTAACGCACTCACATTTCACTAGTGCTTTAGGCAAATGCAGTTAACCAGAGTTTGGGAAATGTATTGCCCATGGTTTGCCACACAGAACAATTATACTAATGACTAAGAAATGAGGAGGAGTTACCTACACCATGTAATTCATGTAAGCTAATGTACAGAGAATTTAGAGCTGCCAAACCTTTGGTTCTTTTTATCCTTAAGTCTTAGGAAATGTCCGAGTCAAACTTCTTGAGACCCACACCAAATGCAGCAGTATTTCAGAATACAAGATTGATGTATCAGAGTGAAGTATACTTGTATACAGCAATACTGGATAATCAGAAAGTGAAATTAACAAAACAGTTCCATAGGCAGGGTAGTGGTGGCACACGCCTTTAATCCCAGCATTTGGGAGGCAGAGGCAGGTGATATCTTTGAGTTTGAGGCCAGCATGGTTTACAGATAATTCCAGGAAAACCAGGCCTACACAGAGAAACCCTGTCTCAAAAAAACTAAACTAAACTAAAATTAAAAATAAAAAAAAAGAAAATAAAAAACCAAAATGGTTCCACTTAGCATAAGAAATGAAACACTAAGAAAAAAAAATAACAAAAAAACTCAGTTTTGCCATAGGGATTGAAATACCTAGTGCATTTCTCAGAACATCTTCACTCAAACATGACTGTACATGGAAGGGTATTTTATGTTCATGGGCTGAAACTTGCATATTCTTGTGATTGATCTACAGACCAGTGCAGTATCATAAAAATAAACTGCATGTTTTGTACCAGTTGATATATGGGAAGTAAAGGGACCCAGGATAGTCTCTCAAAGGTTAAAAAAACAAAGTTAGAGGACTCACCATTTTTGGTTTCAAAATTTACTACAAAGCAGCAGTAATCAAGAAAACTTACTGCTGAGATAAACATAAGTATAAAACATGGAATGAAGTCGAAAGCCCAGAAATCATTTCATTTTTGGTGAATTAAGTCTTTGATTCGGGGCCCCATAAAAACAGGAAATGGATATTAGTCTCAGCAGTTGTAGTTCATTTGGATCCCCACAAAGATCTGCACAAACAAAAGAATGAACTTGTCTACTTGCACACATTGCACATTGCATGAAATCAGAAAATTCTTAGATGAAAACATAGTAAACATTTGTGGCCGTGAATTATGCAGTCATCTACTACATATGATACTGAAAGCACAGCAAAAGAAAAAGTACACTGGGAGTGGTCAGAACTTCAAATGCACGTAAAGGATACCAAGAAAGTGAAGAAATAGACAGACCATCAAGATGGTAAGGTGCTTGCTGCTGAGCCTGTGACCAGAGGGATCCCACATGGTAGAAGAAAATTGACTCTCAAAATTTGTTTCCTGATTTACACACACACACACACACACACACACACACACACACACACACACACCTGCATAAAAGCGAAACAAAACCCACAAAATAGGAGAAAATATTTACGAACTATGTATCTAAAGAAACTTGAATCCAGAACTTATAAAAAAAAAAAACTTAAAAGATAATCTATGCCAAATTTAAAAACAGGCAAAGGATTTGGAGAAAGACAAAGAGCCAGAGAGAGAATAAATGACAAGTACATGGAATGATGGTTAATATTAGAGGAATAAAAATCAGAGCTACCATGCATTGTTACTGGGACAATGGAGAGCTACGGGTGTGGTATTTAGTAATATTATTAGGGGAATAAAAATCAGAGTTACCATGCTTTGTTACTGGGATAATGGAGAGCTAAGGGTGTGGTATTTAGTTGGAGGGGATGATAATTTTAGGGAGGGCTCAGTGGCTGAGTGCTTTCTGTGTATCATGAGGACCTGAGCACAAATCTCTAACAGTCTTGTTAAAACCAGGGTGTAAAGGACAAGTGCTGTGTATGCCTATAACCTATGGATTTGGGGAGGCAGACAGGTTGCTGGAGCTTGCTGGCTGCCGGTGTAGCTCAGGATTCAGTAAATCATGAAGCAGGGTAATAAGGCAGTGTGATAGAGTGGGATTTCTCCCCCTCTAGCGTCCAAGCTGCTCATGGGCACACCATCACTCAACCTGTATACATACACTGGGGACATATAGAGGAATAAAAGCTAATAATAATTTTTTCCTGAACTAGTGTTAATTGCAGAAAATTGAATATTTTGGAAATCATGGATTTATTGATGAGGACTTCACAAAAAAAGCAAATGAACATTAGTTTTAGTAAGAAGTATTAGGGCAGTTTGGATCCCTGCAAACAAAAAGAATATACTTGTCCACATGGTCACCAGACTCCTCAAAAGGTTGTTTAATAGGTTAAATATATCACATTAAAGATTAAAAAAAAAAATAATGCTTCCTCCATTTACCTTGGTCTTGGGCCCCTCAAATAACCTATTTTCTTCTCTTCTTATTCTTTGATCTCCTGAAAGCCATTGATTTTTCTTCATTAGCAGAAATTCCAGAGGACATTTATTTCTAGTTGTCTGAACCTCTAGATAATGTACATGTGTGCCCGCGCACACCCACACACAGTATGAGGGGGCAGATCCAATGAAATAAAAAAGTATTTACTCAGGAATTGATAGCTGTATTAAAATTCTCAAACTTCTTGAAACATCTTGACTCATGATGTTGACCTGGTCTTAATGAGTCACCCAGAATATGACTTTTAGTTTTCCTTTAAATGGAAGTGATTTGGAGTTTAAGTCATACATAGTTTAGCCATGCAACACTTTTCACAGCATTGATTTGTAGAGTTAAGAAAGTATCTATGGGCTTATTTTTAAGTCTGGTGATGACCTGATGAGTTTTATTAGATTTGCTTACAGGAACATGGATGAGAAGTTATTTACTGGAGCATAGACTCTTTACCAGTGGCTATACCACTGAAGAAAATCTCTCTCTCTTGTCTCAGCAACATTAACTGCCGTTAGATCTTGAGAAAGAGGTGGAGCTTCTGAGTGCCTTCCAAACCATGACAGGATCTTGTGCTCAGTCTCATGCAGGTAGTCAGAGCTGACGTGAGTACAGAATACAGAAGTGGTTGTGGCACCCCAACTCATTCTCTGGCTGTTAAATCTATTTGCCCTCTTTTCAGCAATGTCCTGATGGCTGGAGGGAGTGAGGTAGATGTCCCAGGCGTGGCTAAGCACACCAGTCACTTACTTTCAGCACTTTGAACAGTTACGAGTCTCTACAATAACTGCTGCCTACTGTACAAGAAGCTTCTCTGACCAAAGCTGACAGCAGCACTAGTCTGTGGGCACAGTTATTTAGAAGCCAGTTTGATAAGAACATCACATCCACTTAGCTGGCGGGTGGGGGGGAGCCACCACCACTACCAGCAGCTGCAACAGAAACCAAAAACATAGTAGAACGGGCTCCCACAGTAATCTTGCCTGGCCAGGCGGTAGTACAGCATGCATGGTCCACAGCTGAGTAGGGATGTTGACCATTTTCTCTCAGCAGCCTGCATGCCCCCTTCTGTTACTCTGAGGGCTAGCCAGCCTGGACAAACCATCTTTTCCAGTTACAGCTTGAATTGTGTATCCTGTATCCAGAGCATGTGATATCTTCAGCAGTAGGTCTTACCATCCATTTCTGTTGCATTGTCAACAGCAGTGTTAATTACTTGCATTATTTTGGGGGCCCCTGAAGCCTTCTTGGCCAATAGCTTATAGGTATATAGCCGACCTCTGGGCATTGGGATTTTCATTCAGCAACCTATGGGTTCTGGGAGAAACATTATTTATCCACATAGGGTAGTGCTATTTAAACTCTTTCAAATTTCCATATGTTGGTGGAGGGGTGTATGGAGGCCAAGGGAGGGTATTGGATACCCTTCCATATCTCTACCTTACTCTCTTTGAGGCAGAGTCTTGCTGAATCTAGAATTTGCACTTTGGGGCTAAGCTATAGCAGCCACCAAGCTCCTGTGATCCTCAGTGCTGGGATTATAGGCAAACAGGGACCATGTCTGGTTTGTTATGGATGCATCGATCCAAACTCAGGTCCTCATGTTGTATAGCAAGCCATCTCTTCAGCCCCACCCCATTTCTTAATTTTATTTTAAAATTAGCTTACTGACTATTATGTTTCTTTACGGCTTTTCCATGCATGCTTAGTTTTGTTTGACCCTCTTCCACTTCTCTCCCATCTCCCTGCTCTCCTTTCCAATTAAATGTTTCTACCTCCAGTAATTCACCCTTCTACTTTGTGTTACCTGTTCTAGTGTGCCCCACACCCTTTAAGGTTCATCTTCCCCTCTCACGGGTCTCTTTCTAGTTTACATGTACTCCAACATAAATGCCCACACTAAAATTAGAAGCTAGGATCCAGTTATGAGAGAGAATATGTGGTCTCTGTAGTTACCAAAATTGTAGCATAATATAATTTTTATATTTCTCAGGTTTTATCTGTGGGAGTGTCAATGTTTAAGGTAAGGATGGCTGGAAAACACTAAAAGGAAGAGCTGCAGCTCCCAAGACAGAATTGTGACCTTTACAACAACAGTAATATAAATGGGGTTTGGATAGCTAAAATGTCCAGTTGGAAGCCTGCAAAAGAAGTAGGGTTTCTCCTTTGCACGTACTGGAGAAGTATGAAGAACAGACCAGAGAATAAAACATTCAGGTTAGAGATAGCTCAGCCTAATGATCTAAGCTCCATCCCTGTGCCTCACATTGTGGAAGGAGAGAACAGACTCTCACATGTTGTCCTCTGACTTATACAGAAGTACCATCACATATTTGCAACCCCCCTGCCTCACAGAATGAGTAAATAATAACAACAATAATAATAAAAGCACAAGTTAGGCTGAACTGGGCATTGCACACCTATAATTCCAGTACCTGAGTAGTAGAGGCAAGTGGATCAGGACTCCATTGCCAGCCTCTGCTACATACCGTGGTTGAGGCCAGTCTCAGCTATATGAAACCCTGTAGAAAAAGATCTCAACAAGAGGAAAAAATACTCAAGTTTAGTATAGCTGCCAAACAGCAGAAATAGGAAAGCAGCAGCTATATCTGGATCTAACGACAGAGGTGTGGGTGGAATGATCCTGAATGGGGTGGACTGAGCATAAACACACTCCTGAGGCAGGCTTGCATGTGAGAATGGGCTACCTTTAACAGCCATGCTAACAGGTTATCTGCTTTCCCTATGTAAGAGGACTATAAACATCAGATTCTCTTACATCACTACTTAACAGTTGTGCTATAAGCAATACCTCTTGCTCACCTCTATCATCCATTTGAGCCGCAGAGCAGCAGCCATGTGTGAGTGCATCTCCATCCACATTGGCCATGCTGGTGTCTAGATTGGCAGTGCCTGCTGAGAGCTCCTGGACCATGGCATCTAAGCCTGATGGCCAGATGCCAAGTGACAAGACCATTGAGGGAAGAAATGACTCCTTCACTGACTTCTTCAGTGAGACAGGTGCTGGCAAGCATGTGCCCTGGGCAGTGTTTGTAAACCTGGAACCCACAGTTACTGAAAGAGTTCACACTGGTTCCTACCACCAGCTCTTCCACACTGAGCAGCTCATCATAAGCAAGGAAGATGCTGCCAATAGCTATGCCTTTGGCCACTATACCATTGGCAAGGAGATTATTGACCTTGTCTTAGAATCCACAAGTCTTCCGGGCTTGGTTTTCCACAGCTTTGGTGTGGGAACTGGCTCCGGGTTCACCTCCCTGCTGAAGGAGTGACTGTCTGTTGATCATGGGAAGAAGTCCAAGCTGGAGCTTCTCTATTTACCCAGCTCCCTAAGTCTTCACTGCTGCAGTTGAGCCCTACAGTTCTATCCTCACCATCCACACTACCCTGGAGCACTCTGATTGTGCCTTCATGGTAGACAATGAGGCCATTTATGACATCTGTCATAGAAACCTTGACATTGAGTGTGGGGCATTTATCCACCACCCCCACAGTTCCCCAGAGTTTTCTTGAGTGCGATCAGCAGGAAATATTAGATAGAAGGATTTATTGCGGAGATAAACAGATAGAAAATAAAGGATAGCCTCGAGAGGGCCTGGAACCTATTCCGACTGTCTCTGGCCCAGGGTTTTTATAGAGATGTCAAGGGGTGGAGCAAAAGACCTCCTCCCCCAGCACAGCCAAGTGCAGACCACCTCAGACACCTGCACTCAGGCCCGTGGTCCTGATCATCCTCTATTCAGACCTGCTGGTTAAAGCCACGAGGAACCCAAGAACGGGCTCCCACAATTGAGCACCCAACCTATGCTAATCTAAGTAAGTTGATAGATCATACATTGTCTTTTATCATTTCCCTCAGACTTGATGGGGCTCTGAATGTTGACATGACAGAATTCCATAATAACCTGATGCCCTACCCTTGATTCCACTTCCTTCTGGCCATATACTCACCTATCATCTCTGTTGAGATAGCCTACCATGAACAGCATTTTGTAGCAGAGATCACCAGTGCCTGCTTTGAGCCAGCCACCAGACAGTGAAATGTGACCCGCACCATAGTAAATACATGGCTTTCTGCCTGCTGTACTGTGGTAATGTGGTTCCCAAAGATGTCAGTGCTGTCATTGCCATCATCAAGACCAAGTGTAGCATCCAGTTTGTGGCATTAATTACCACCCTCCCACTGTGGTACCTGGTGGAGATCTGGCTAAGGTCCAGAGAGCTGTGTATATGCTGAGCAACACCATAGCCATTGCTGAGATCTGGGCATGCCTAGATCACAAGTTTGATGTGATGTATGTCAAGCATGCCTTTGTGCACTGGTATGTGGGTGAGGGCATGGAGGAGGGAGAGTTCTTTGAGGCCCATGAAGACATGGCTGCCCTCGAGAAGGATTATGAGGAAGTTAGTGTGGATTCTGTTTAAGGGGAGGAATAGTAAATGTCACAAAGGTGCTGCTTTTACAGGGAAGTTTATTCTGATCCAATATAAAAAGTTGTGGTCTAATCAGTTAATTTCTCTGTGGCAGTGTGTGCTTTCATAAGTTCCTGACTTATGCTTTAACCATGAATGATTTGTCATAGACCCAGACTGTCCATTTCACTGATGGGTTTTAAATAAAGTATTCCCTTTATTATCAGTGTTACAGCTCTGAGGAGAAAGTCACATGTCACAACAAACCTCACACAAGAAACGTATTGGGAGGGAAAAATCCAGGAGGATGACTGGGTTTTTATAGGGTTGGGGTGGGGGTGATTTTCAGGATGGCCTGGGATTGGAGGGATTTTGTGGCTTGGTCTTGGGCTCTTCCCCTAGCCCCCAGACATAACTGTTGCTGACTAAAGATGAAAAGTAATAAGGTGATTCTACTCTGAAGTAATCTAAAAATAACAGCTTTAACTGAGTACATTTATTGAGTGAACATGTCAGAATACTGAAACTAGTGTCTAGAGAGGCAGTTGGGAAATAAAGATTGGAAGTCAATGTTAAGGTCTTTCCTTACTTGAAAATGCGTAGACCTCATTTCTTTTACCAAAAGGCCCAGTTTTGTACAATAATCTTTCCTCAAAATATCTGTGACTAGGGCTGGAGAGATGGCTCAGCTGTTAAGAGCATTGGCTATTCATCCAGAGGACCCAGGTTCAATTCCCAGCACCTGCATGGCAGCTCACAACTGTAACTCTAGTTCCAGGGGATCTGACACCCTCACACAGACCTAAATACAGGCAAAACACCAATGCATATGAAATAAAAGTAATAAAAAAAATCTATGACTAGTTCTGTCTTACAGGGTTTCTCTGTGTAGTCCTGGTTGTCCTAGAACTCACTCTGTAGACCAATTTGGCCTTAAATTCAGAGATCTGCCTGCCTCTGCCTCCCAGACGCTGGGATTAAAGGTGTGTGCCTAGCTGAGGAAAAAATAAGTGCAGGGCAAACAAGCTCTTCTTAGGCATCTCAAAGGAAGTACAAAATCTCAAGTATAATCCTGTGTGTTTGGTTGGTTGGTAGTAGAAGCTGTGTGTGTGTGTGTGTGTGTGTGTGTGTGTGTGTGTGTGTGTGTGTGTGTGTGTGTGTGTGTGTCTGACAGAGACAGAGACAGACAGCCTTGGGTCACTCGACCTGCTTTTTCTAGATGGGCTCATCCACTGGCCTGGAGCTTGCCGACTGGACTGGACTGGCTGGCCTGTGAGCCCCAGGGATCTGACACAGTGCTCAGCCTTTTCATGTGGTTTCTGGTGACTGAACTCAGGTCCTGATGCAGGCAGGCGCTTTACCAACTAAGCTATTTCCCTAGCCTGGAAACAAGCTTACTCAGGAGTTAACTTGCTTACAAGATACTCATATGAGATAAATGGCTGCTTCAGATTTATGGACTTAAATGTTATAATTTGGAAAGCATTGTGCAACTGATAGATATTTTATTGCCTATGTAAAATATGAGAAAAATTAGATTTTATAAAACCTAAATTAACTATACTTTTACTTTTGTTTTTGTTTTAAAGAGACTATAGTGACACTGAAACTGAAGGAGAGATTTTTAATTCTTTAGTGCAATATTTTGGTGATAATTTGGGGCCGAAAGTTAAAGGGATGCCATTAGTTGAAGAAACTTCTTTACTTGAAGATTCATCAGTGACGTTACCTGTGGTAATAATTGGTAAGTTACTATATTTTATTTCTTAAAGCTAGTTACTACTTTTATGGCATTTATAATTCTGAGGTTCTTACATTGTACGGAAAAGGCTCCCCATCTTAAAATAGTAGCAGTTTGGATGTTCCTACCACAAATAACAATATGTATCTGAAGTGATGTGTATGTTACCTTGATCTGATCACTATACATTGTATACACACATTAAAATGCCATGCTTTTCCTCACAGGTATGTACAACTATCATGTGGCAATTAAATATCTTAAAAGGACAAAAGACAAAAGTATAAGGAAATGCTTCTGTGAATGGAGGCAGAATAAATAATAAAGAACAGAATTATAAAGTATTAAGTTGTTTGCTATGTTAAAATAACCATTACCAAGTCTTTGGAGAAGGATTGGCTTATAGGATAGAGTCTGTGTTGGAATGCAGTAGCTTTTCATTGAATTACTGATAATAGCCGTTAATGGTGACCAGTATTATTAGAGTTCTGTGGGGGTCATTCTGTATGTTTCATTATTGGATTTCAACTTTATAGCTCTGGTTTTGGTTTGACACCTGTAGACATACCTGTAAACTGAATGACGACTGTAAGTTAGTAACTCATGCTATTTGACAGTGACATTATAGTGCTCTACTGTAATATTTATAATGACCTAGAATATAACTTCACTCCTGTTCTTTGTATCACCTTAACAGGTAGGATGTATAACTATTAAAATTAAGGTATTCAGTAATTCAGTTTTTAAAACTTTTGATAATTATATTCATTTAATTTCCTGCTATTTATATTTTTCATCTAGTACTCAAACTTGAGGAAGTCAGATAAGACTTGTCTTAAAATAGCATTGTGGGGGCTATTCTGAACCTTTTGCCTTTCTAAATAGTTTTAGAATAGATATTTAAAATTCTTACCTTTATTGAGTTGTTTATTGGAATTGTATTAAGTCTGTAGATCAGGTTAAGAACAACATACACTCATTTTGAGGCTTCCTCTCTGTGAACATGGAATCTCTTTTCATCTATTTAGGCCTTTTTAAAATTATTATTTCTTTAGTCAGAATTTTGTGGTTTTCTTTATGTAGCTCTTATACATATTGTTAAAATTATGCTAAAATGTTTCTCTTTTGATATAAATATAAATGATAGTGTTTTTTTTTTCCAAATTCCACTTTTTTCATTGGTATAAGGAAGTAGTTGACTTTTGTGTATTGACTTTTATCCTTCAATTTTGCCATAATTGCTTATTCTGGGATCTTGAGAGGTCACTTGAGATTTTCTATGTAGATAATCATGTCGTTGGCAAACAGTGTTTTTTGTTTTTTGTTTTTGGAGCTGAGGATGGAACCCAGGGCCTTGCGCTTGCTGGGCAAGTACTCTACCACTGAGCTAAATCCCCAGCCCCCAAACAGTGTTTTTTTTCCCTCCTCTTCTCCAGTCTGTGTGTCTTTTATTCCATTCCTCCACACCATCCATCATGACGATGAGTATCTGTTTTTGTTTTTGTAATTTTAAAACACATGTTCTTTGTCATGTTGAAGAAGTTTTTCTCTTCCGAATTTGCTGCATGTTTTTTAGCTCCTGGATGCATGCTGGGTTTTGTGAAATGGCTTTTCTTGCATTTGCGGATATTACCAGATGAATTTTCTTGATTTTTTTTTTAAATGTCTATTTTTTTTTTAAATTTGTGTGTGTGTCCCTGCATATATGCCACGGCACAAGGACAGAATTGGTTCTCCTTCCACCGTCTGAGTTCCAGAGGTTTAATTTAGATTGTTAAGGGTGGCAAACGCCTTTCCCTGCTGAGCAGTCTCTCTGGCCCATTGTCTAACTCCACAGCAGTTGTAATAAAGAAGTAGCCTATAAAAACGTGTATTTTTCAAGAACAGGTCATCCTAGGGAACTAATTTTGGAAGTGTAGCACAGAGTTGAAGCCTTAAGTAGACAAGATACTGAAAGACACTGAGAGAGAAGGCAGAGGTCAGAAGTTTGTGAATGTAGGTTTTAGGTGATTACGGAAGGAAGAACAGGTGAAGGGAAGTGCCAAGCCATAAGAGGATCAACTTACATCATTTTCCTTTTTTAAAAAAAAAATATAGGAAATGGACCTTCAGGAATATGCCTTTCGTATATGTTATCAGGCTACAGACCATATTTATCATCTGAAGCAATACATCCAAATACAATCCTACATAGTAAACTAGAAGAAGCAAGACATCTCTCCATTGTTGATCAGGTATTATTTGTTTCATCAGTTTTAAAAGATATTTTAATGCTGAAGCAAGATTAGCTTTATTTATATAAGTACTATTTCTTTGTTGTAAATCATTCATTCTAATTAATGCTATTTATTTTAGCTTTCTAAATATATTCTGATGTCATATTTAAATTATATTGAATATTTGATCAAAATTTCCCAAATCCTAGTGGAGTTTTTAAAAATTTTATGTGACTGTGGTGCAGGTTTATGTGAGAACATGAGCGTGTGCCTGCATGTAGGCCACAAGTTAGCCTTGGGTGTTAATTCTCAAGCTGTTCACTATGGGGTTTGAAGCGAGGTCTCTCAGGACTTAATCTCACCTAGTAGGCCAGGCTGCCTAACCGGTGAGTGGGAGAAGTCCTCCACCTCCACCTCCACAGTGCTGTGGTTATAAGCATGGTCCACCACACCTGGCCTTTACCATGTGGCTTCTAGTGACCAGACTCAGGTCTTGGTGCTTGTGAGGAAAACGCCCTGTCCTGACTGAATATTCTTGGCAGTCCTGCCGGAAAGGATTAATATGTTCTCTGTGCTGAAATCAGTTTGGGAAGTGCTACCTTTTACATCCTAGTTGGCATTTGTATGCCAAAGGTATCTTCAACTCTTACAAGGATTTTTATTAAAGCTTTGTTTTAAATCTAAACATTGTCTATATTCATTTTGCCAAGGAATCTAGTATGAATGAGCTCAAGGAAAATATATGTTCTCTAACTCTGTAAACTACTGAGTTGGCATGTCCTTTATTAGCATAATTGCCTTGACTTTTTAGGCTCATATTTTTTGTTTGTTTATTTGTTTTTGTTTTCTCTTTCATTCAGGACTTAGAATACCTGTCTGAGGGTCTGGAGGGCCGATCATCCAATCCAGTGGCAGTACTTTTTGACACACTTCTTCATCCAGATGCTGACTTTGGCTATGACTACCCATCCATTCTGCACTGGAAATTGGAACAGCACCATTATATCCCTCACTTGGTTCTTGGTAAAGGCCCGCCTGGTGGGGCATGGCATGTAAGTATGTTATTCACATTTTAGTGTATATTGAGGTATTTATTATATTTTTGCCTTAATAAAACCAACTTGATTTTTGTTTGTTTTGTTTTTTTCCCAAGACAGGGTTTTTCTGTATAGCCCTGGTTGTCTTGGAACTCACTCTGTAGACTAGGCTGACCTCAGACTTAGAAATCCACCTGCCTCTGCCTCCCAATTGCTAGAATTAAAGGTGTGTTCCATCATGCCCAGCTTGCAACTTGAGTCTTTAGCATACACTATAGGTAGTTGAGCCAGATTTTTGTTAATGATAGTCTTTGAATAAGTGTATCTGTATACTACCCTCTAAATTGTATAGAAAAAAATTAATGGTACATTTTTCATAATAAATTAAATTTCCTTAATTTAGAGCTTAGAAAAATTTCACAGGGTGTTTTAAAAACCAGCATATATTACTTCCATGTATTTTTCTTTCTATTTTTTAAAAAGAAAATACTTATTTTATTTTATGAGTATGGATGTTTTGTCTGCATGTATGTCTGTGCAATATGTGGGCACCAGCCCACAGAAGCCAGAAAAGGGTGTCAGATCCCCTGGAACTGGACTTAGAGATGGCTGGAAGCTGCCATGTGGGTGCTAGGAACCAAACCAAGGTCCTCTGGAAGAACAACCTGTGTTCTTTTTTTTTTTTTTTTTTTTTAAAGATTTATTTATTTATTATGTATACAGCATGTATGTCTGCAGGCCAGAAGAGGGCACCAGATCTCGTTACAGATGGCTGTGAGCCACCATGTGGTTGCTGGGAATTGAACTCAGGACCTCTGGAAGAGCAGTCAGTGCTCTTAATCTCTGAGCCATCTCTCCAGCCCAACAACCTGTGTTCTTAACCACTGAGCCATGTCCCCAGCCACTGTTTCCATGTATTTTCAAGGTTTTAAATGAAAATATTGTAAACAAAAGGTTTAATTTGAACAAAGGACATTTCTCACAGTTCTGGAGCCTGTAAAACCCTGGCTAGAACTCAATTTTGTGATTGTTTTAGTGTTCTATTTCTATGAAGAGACATGAGCAAGGCAACTCTTAGAGAAGAAAGCATTTAATTGGGGGCTTGCATACAGTTTCAGAAGTTTCGTCCATTGCAATCATAGTGGGGAGTATGGCAGCTTTCAGGAGTGCTGGAGAAGTAGCTTAGAGCTACATCTGTATCCACAGGTAGCAGGCAGAGAGAGTAAGACATTGGGTCCAGCATAGGCGTCTGAAACCTTAGAGCCCACTCCCAGTGACATACCTCCTCCGACGGGGCCACACCTCCTAATCCTTTCAAATTGTTCAGCCAACTAAGAGTGCAAATATATAAGCCTGTGGGGGCCGTTCTCATTCAGACCACCACAGCAGCACGCGGGTTTCCTACGCTTTAACCGTTTGTCCTGTGCTGCTGCTCTTGCCCTTGAATCTTGCCATTTGGCAAGGATGTGTTAAAGTCTCCCAACAGGCAATGGTGAATGACAATCTGCAAGTAGAGCTGCCAAGCAGGGAAACTTGTTTATGCTTTGTATCCATAGACACATGGATACATTAGCCTAGGTTGGCCCTGAACTCCCAGTGAGGCAAAGATGACTTTGACCTTCTATTCTTCCTACCTTTTCTCCCAAGTGTTGGAATTACAGGTGTGTCCCACCATACCTAGTTTATGAGGTGCTGGGGACAGAGCACAGCTATGTGTATGCTAGGCAAGTATTGTTATCAACTGTGCTAAGGCCCCTATCTCTATATAGATTTGTGTGTGAGAGCAAGCAGTGTCTGACCTCAGCCACTCAGACCTCTGTCTGAAATGCACTAGTAATCACCATAAATCACACTGTTAGGATAAACTTACATGGTCACAGAGGGACAGTATTACCCAAGGCTCAGGTATGCAAATACACACTCATTAAGTAGAAGATACCAAAGGCTTAGACATCATCTGAGAGGCTGTGCAGAGACTGGCCTTTTTTAGAGATGTAAAACCTTGAACCAGCCTTGCAGAGTCTAATACTTCTTACACAGGGTTCAGTTTCTTCTAACTCCTTGAAGGACATTGATGTTCTTTTTCATTATTAGGCTGTCATATCAGTTTATATTTTGCCTGGAACATTCTCCTTTTCTAAAACCTATTTGCATCTGTTAAGAAGTACCACTTCACATATGCTTGGGCAGTACTTCTGTCACTTTTGTTCCTTTCAGAACACTGTCATCCCAGTGACAGCAGGCATTCATGGTATAGACATTACATAGGGGAGTTAAAGGCCAGATTGGCAAATAGGAGACCTTGTGTTAAAAAATTACGTGAATGGGGTGGAGGAATGGGGTAATGGTTAAGAGCACTGGCTGCTCTTCCAGAGGTTCTGAGTTCAATTCCCAGCAACCATATGGTGGCTCACAACCATCTGTAATAGGATCTGATTCCCTCATCTGGTGTGCGTAAAGACAGGTCACTTGTATACATAAAATAAATAAATATAAAAATTATAGATGTTATCTTTTCAAAATTACATAAATAAATAAACACACCAGATACCCGAGACCCTGTCTCAAAAATTATACCAGTGACTGAATAAATTTATGATAACATGCCTCTCAGTGCTAGGCTGTGTAGAACCAGGGCAAGTTATAAGAGTAAGAGCTGAATGGGCTTGCTGGTGAGTGGGTAGGTGCCTTGGCCCTTGGCTTTTTTGCTTTGTTTTGAGCAAAGCAGAAGTAGGTTGAGAAAGCTTGAGAGGTTTACTTCTTCAATGATAACACTAACCCCAGTGCCGAATCTGTTTCTCAGGCAACCACTGCTTAATTTTCTATTTTTAGAAAGTGATTATATTATATCCAACCTAGTCCAGATTTCAAATTATAATTGATAGAGAAAAGTGGTTTTCTAATTTAAAAAATCTATAAAAATTACCAAGACGAATAAACAAAATTTTGGAAATTAGTGAACATTTTTCTTTTGTTTAAGAAGAAACAAATGCTGCTTTGTTGTTTAGCATGTATATCTTAATTATCCTGATCAGAGACCAAAGGTAGTGCTGTAATTTGTTTCATAAATGTATAACTAAAGGTAATACCAAGTGGTGAAAATGTATGAAAGTCTTATTAGAGTGAAGTTTCAGAGGAAATGCATTGTAATTGGGAAAACATAAGATGCTTTTATTTCTGAAAATGGATTAATTCACTAGGATTAGCTCCAAGTGCACCTGCTTTTCTTTCATGTGACTGTTACTGTTTGTGTCTGAAAACAAAATCCATAGTGTTTATATACCACTCTTTCTTTTGGACTCTTGTGAACAAGATATAATATTGTGAACAATATAAAATATTATATTTTATATAATATGAATTTGTATATAAAAAGACGGGTTAGCTTTCACAAGGTAATATTGCTTCATTGCATTGTTTTAACTGTACTTTCCAACTAGAATATGGAAGGCTCTATGTTGACAATCAGCTTTGGAAATTGGATGGAGCTACCTGGACTTAAATTTAAAGATTGGATGTCTAGCAAACGAAGGTAAAATTTTTTGATGTGTGAAGAAAAGGGGGTTGTGAGAAATTTCTGCAGTGTCTGTGAATCCTATATTAGATAAAATAGAAATACACTTCTTAAATAAAAATTCTTTTGTGAAACAGTGATTATGAGCTAGTTTCCACTTAGGATGCTGTAATGCTATGTGTACGTAAAGAACTGTTTACAGGGGCCCTCCTGTAACCTTGTTAATCAGAATTTATCTTTGATATTAAATCACTGTTACTTTCTACGTATGAATTATTTCTACCTATGCAGCTACCAATGCATTATTTCTCAAACTTGTGTCAGTTTTTTAATGGGTATCTGTTTATATATACTTAATGTATACCTAACCTAAGGTGGTTTGGTTTTGTTTTAGTTTGGTTTTTTGAGACAGAGACGCTCTACATAGCATTGGTTGTCTTGGAACTCACTATGTAGACCAGGCTGGTCTAGAGCTCACAGAGATCTGTCTGCCTCTGCCAGGATTAAATCCTCAGGAATTAAAGGTGAACACCACCACATCAGGTGTTTATTTTTGAAGAGTAAAAAGTAGTGTATTATGATTGATCATTTAGAATGATAAACTAAAACATGGAATGTGGCTGGCTACTTGAACATGAAGGCAAATATTTAATTATAAATACTTTAAGTAGGACTGATAAATTCCTTCTTGTAAGAAAAAAATACAAGTCTTACTCGTTTGGGGGGAAAGAACATAAAATTCAAAAGGAGAAATGTGAAAAGCCCTATCATTTTCAGGTACATGTATAAACTAGATAGGAATTGCTAATGCAGAGTATCTAATTTTACTAATGGAAGTAAGTTAAAGCAGGAATTGACTTAATCTTTGTTAGAGTAGAGATGTAAAGTTTGAGTAACTGACTTCCTGCTAGGTAGCAACCATGTTTAATCCGTAGAAATTTTCCTTAATTCTAAAAGATTTGAGATCTAGATCATGATGAGCTTAATTAAGATTAAATCTTCACGGGGCTGGAGAGATGGCTCAGTGATTAAGAGGACCCACGTTCAGTTTCCAGCACACGGTGGCTCACAGTCATTCATTATTCCAGTTACAAGGGATCTGATACTCTCCTGACACATATGTGCACCAGACTGGTATTTGGTGCACATAGATACATGCGGATGAAACGCTTATACATAAAAGATAAAAAACAGAGCAAAAAGTAAAATTTTGAAACATTCACTTTAGACTTTTTAAAATGGAAATGTGTAGAGGTTGAAAATTTGAAGTTGCAAAATCAGTGAAATTGTTTGAATTCATTTGATAATCATATTCTTAGATTGTTGAGATGAGTGGCAAAAGGGGGAGGGTTTGCTTTGCTTTCTCTCACATTTCAGAATGATAAGTGCTTATCATTCTGAAGTTCACAGAAGATGACAGGTGTGCCACTGCGCCCAGCTTTGTGCTGGGGTCTTCACTTGGCCACTGTTAGTTGCTGAGTCATCTGTCTAGCCCCCTGCAGAGTGGTTTATTAATGATGCATCTAAATTACAGTAGTAAGATAAAATAGGCTGATCTTTCAAATATCTACATTTTAATCCATTTATTAATTGAAAGCTCATCAAGCATCTCCCTTCTCACTTGCTTTCTTTGATCCTCTAGACAGTTGACTTGTTTTCTTGTCATATACACATGCATAAATGATCTATGTACTGAGTTAAAATCTAGGACCCACAAATGAGATTGGCTTCATTCACTTAATATGGTGTCCCCGTTGCATATATTTTCCTGTTGCATGACTTTATTCTTTATCTGGGGGGGGGGAGCCATTGTTTTTATATGTTATATTTCCTTTACCTGATTTCTGTGCTGGACACTTAGGTTGGTTCCATAGCTTTGGGTTGTAACTAGTAATGCAATAAGCACTGATGTGCAGATATCTCTGTGATATGTTGACCTGAAGTCCTTTGGGAAAATAAATACCCGAGTGATATAACAAATGTCGTGAAAGATGACATGTATATGAAAGATGTCGTGTTGGTTTTTTTACCCTCCATACAGATTTCCATTATTATTCAACTAGTTTGTATCCTTTACCAGCAGTAATCCCTTTCACCCACATCCCTATTGGCATTTGTTATGTTTTCTTAATGACTGCCATTCTGACTAGGATAAGAAAATGTGAGAACATACGAGGATAATTTTTATCTAACAGAGTCTTGAAAGAACTAAGATATAAAAGCTTACTAGCTAGGAAAGTAATCTGAAACTGAAAATGATCTCATAGGGTATTTTCCTTTTTCATCTTACAGGAACTTGAAGGGGGACCGTGTTATGCCAGAGGAAATAGCTCGCTACTATAAACACTATGTAAATGTCATGGGTCTTCAGAAGAATTTCCGAGAGAATACTTATATAACCTCTGTATCAAGACTCTACAGAGATCAAGGTGATAATAACGGTAGTCAAGACAGAGATATTTCAACAAAGCATTTACAGAACCAGAAGTCAAAATTTATCAAGAGAAACTGGGAAATCAGAGGCTACCAGCGAATAGCAGGAGGTTCTCATGTTCCCTTTTGCCTATTTGCTGAGAATGTAGCTCTTGCAACAGGAACGTTGGATTCTCCTGCCCACCTGGAAGTTGAAGGGGAAGAGTTGCCTTTTGTGTTTCATTCAATGCCTGAATTTGGAGCTGCTATAAACAAAGGAAAATTGTGTGGCAGAACGGATCCAGTGCTGATTGTAGGTTCCGGCCTTACTGCAGCTGATGCAGTACTGTGTGCTTACAACAACAATATCCCTGTGATCCACGTATTTCGCAGACGAGTAACTGATCCAAGCTTAATTTTCAAACAGCTTCCGCAAAAGCTGTATCCTGAGTATCACAAAGTCTATCATATGATGTGTACTCAGTCATACTCTGCAGACTCAGATCCTTTATCTGATTATACCAGCTTTCCTGAGCACCGTGTGCTTTCTTTTAAGTCAGACATGAAATGCATTCTTCAGAGCGTCTCTGGATTGAAGAAAGTATTTAAGCTGTCTGCGGCTGTAGTCCTAATAGGTTCTCATCCTAACCTGGCGTTTCTGAAGGAACAGGGGCGTTACCTAGGCCGTAACTCAAGCCAGCCAATAACATGCAAGGGTAACCCTGTGGAGGTCGATGCATACACCTATGAGTGTGTGAAGGAAGCCAACCTTTTTGCTTTGGGCCCTTTGGTTGGAGACAATTTTGTTCGATTTTTAAAGGGAGGGGCATTGGGTGTTACGCGATGTTTGGCTACAAGACAGAAGAAAAAGCAGCATTTGTTTGTTGAAAGAGGAGGAGGAGACGGGGTAGCTTAAGGAAGGTTTACAAGTCATTTAAATGGACACTTGACCATTAAAGATTTTTAACAGTGGTTTGCAGTGTATTGGCTTGAATGAACTGGGAGAGCCTCCGCTGTTACTCTTCTGAAGTTAGCAAAGCTTGGTATCCCAAGTTGTATTAAAGTGTATCAAAGGTGTCACTCTCAGACAAATCCAAACACTGCCAACTTGGTATACATCATGCTTTCAGTTAACTAGAATGCTCTTTTCTAACTTGGCATTTATAAAGCCAGGCATTAAGACAGAACTCATACTTAATTCATATTGGGTCACCTACTGCTCGAGGGATGTCCAAGGGCCAGCAGCATCAGCTTCCTCTGTAGCTCATTAGGAATTTAGGCTGACTGCACTTCCACAAGATTCCCAAGGGTTGTGTATTCATTGAATGCAGTTTGAAGTGCACTGGCCTAATTGAACATGGGCTGTAAAGTATGTATGCTGGGGTAGGATAGGAGGAAGCATTTTCAACTCAGGTTTTATTTATTTTGAAATTATCAGTTATATAAACCTAATTTATTACCAAATATGATGGTCTTTAAAAATATTTTTACTGTTGAAACGTAGGTAAGTATTTGATATCCTTACTTTCTTGTAATTTAACATTTTAATAATGCTGACATCCAAGAATCCATCAAGGTACTTTTTAGAGATTTATTCTGTTTAGCTACCATAACATCTAATGAATCTGATTTGCAATTCAATAAATTGTGGATGGAACTACTTATCCTTGTGTGAACACTGAGTTAATTTCTATTAATGAAACGAAGATTTGGGAGTGTGGTAAGTACTAAAATTGGAATACTGTTTGGATATTGTCAGAATTATTAAAGGTTAATGTGGAACATAAGATTGTGACCTTTTCCATTCTCACAGTGATTATCTGGAGCTCTGTAACAGTATTACAGGAAATGCCAAAGCAGCTCACACTGGTTATTAGATTTAGCTCCTCTAATAGTCTTGACTGAATTTTCATACAAAGTGTGAAATGTGTTAGTGCTAAACAAGTCTGCCAGAGTTCTTTGGAAATTGAGTTTTTCAAAGCCACCCCACCCCCAATTTAGGAGGGTATAATTTTATCTAGAATGTGCTCACTGAATTTGTTTGCAGTTTCTTAAAGTAGTGGACTACTTTAGAGTTTTCCTGCTGACTGCAATGCAGAAAGAGTGCTCCGTTCACTGACCATAACTCACTTTCAGTGTTGTTTGTATTAATTTGTTTCTAACAACTAATTGTTTCAGATGAGGTTTTGAGTCCTGATAACTAATAACTGTTTTGTAACTGTGAAATCTACTTTAGCTCTTTATTAAGATGTAACTATTTTCAGAGCACCTTTCGAGATGATCCATCTTCTGACTATACTTCAGCAGCCTCTTGCTTGCCTATGTTTGAGCTCTGGGTGGGAGTGGGTTTTTCTTTAATGTCTTTTGCAAATTGAAAATGACAGTATTATACATGTAATTTCTGAGGGAAAATAAGACCAGTTGGCATTCCCTTCTATCTCTGGAGACTGTTTTAAACTAAAACAATAGCAATTGTGTGTGTGTGTGTGTGTGTGTGTGTGTGTGAACTTAAGCATTTTAAGAATAAGATGCCAGAGGAATTCAGTAAGTCCTTAAATAAACCTGTTATATGAACTCGTCCAATAAAACTCCACTTCCCGCACTCCTTCAGTACTAGCTGTCCTGTAGAGGATCACATTCAAGTGTTAACTCTGATGTACTGTCCCCCTGTACTCTTAACAAGTGATTAATTTCTTTGCCAAAATCCCACTTACTTTTTAGTATTAGCTTACTAGTATTTTAGTTCATCTTTTTTTTTAATGAACTAAGTACCTGACTATTCTAGCATGTGAGCAACTCCTTATTTTATGTGCAAAATAGACCATACTTAAAATTGTTCAAAGAATGCTCATAAAGTAATCTGGTGGGGAATAAAAGCAAATAATACAATAAATACACAGGGCAGCATAGCCAAGTGAATCTCCCTGGATGCACATTGGTAGTACTTTCCTATGAATAAACATGAGAACATCAGTATGTGAAAAAGATTTTAAAATGTGGATGTCTTAGTTATATTACTATTGCTGTGCTAAAACATCATGACCAAGGCAACTTAGAGAAGCAAGAATTTGGGGGTTATAGTCCAGAGGGATGAGTCCGTCACCATGATGGTGGGCAGCATGGCAGCAGGCAGATGGCACTGGAGCAACAGTTGAGGGTGCATGTCCTAATCCACAAACAGGAAGCAGAGAGTGAAGTGACGCAAGTCACACTACAGAGCCACAATTCCTAGTTCCCCCACCCCCAACAGCCACCAACTGGGGACCAAGGATTCAAATATCCACAACTTGTATGGGGTGGGAAGAATCTCGTCAAACCACCACGATGGAATAGTTAGTAAGAAGTGATGGGATTTTCTAAATCCAATTTTTAAAAGGAAGTTCTGGTAACTTGTTTGTGGAATAGAGACTCAGACTGAAAAAGAAAATTAGACTGGATTTAAATTTCTTCACACTGAAGGAGCATGAACCTAATGAGATGTATTTCCACAAATGAAAGAGTGGTAAAGGTTCCCTAAAAGTAATTAAAATCTGATTGTCGAGAGGCAAATATTTAAAATCAGAACCTAAAAATTCAAGCTTTAAGATAGACTTAAAACGAGTTAAAGCACAAACAGGAGACGGGGTAGCACACGTTATAAGGCATGTACAGTGTACAGTAGTTGTTACTAATTTAAAGTGGACTGTTGCATATTCTACAGCAACTAAAAACTGATGAAGCTCAAATGAATTCTGAAAGGCTGAAAAGCAGAGCAAAAACTGAACACTGGACAAGCTGTCCTAGCTAACCCGGTGCAGAACTGCTAACATTAAAGCATGGTCTTCAGTATCTACAGGGCCAGGCCAAACTAATCCCCAAGGATAAAGGAGGGAATGTTGGAAATCAATGAAGCAATAGGCAACAAATAAAATGGCCTTCAAAATCTTAATAGACCTGCCAGGCCCCTAGCCAGATGCGAGGTAGAGGAACAAAGCTCGGTGATGAGAATGGAAGGGGGCATCAGTACGTAACAGGAGTGAAGAACTTACATGAAGGCAGAAGAATGGATCAAGTCCTTGACAGACACAAGCTGCCTAAACTGCTACAAGGAATGGGAAGTCAGAATAGCGGTGACCAGGCACAGCATTCAACATTGTTTTAGTGGTCAATCAATTAATAAGGTGAGAGAAAAGGCAGAACAGTTGGAAAGAAAGCAAATTTTATTCACAAACGTGTACATAAAAATCTGGAAAATTCTACAAAAAATACAAGATTAAGGTGAATTTAGCTACTTATAGGGTTCCACATTCATTATACAAAGAATTCCCATATACAAGCAATAAATCATTGTAAGATTAATTTTTTTAATTGATTCTTTGGGAACTTCATGCACCCCAATCCCACCCATTTCCTAGTCCCTCTGTATCTGCCTCTCACCCTTGTAGTGTCCCTGCCAAAGAAAAACTAAACAGGAAATAAAAAAGATAAAAAAAGTAGAAAAAATAATTTAAAAATAAAATTAAAAATACAAATATAAATTTCTATTAAAAAATAAACCAACAAGAACACTTTGCCCCCTCCGTCCTTACCTCTCCACGGCCTCTTCATTTGTCTTGGTGGCACTGGGAGCTGCTGTGTATCATGCAGTAGACTCTTTCCCAAACAGCTTTCTTTGCAAATGTTCAAGGTGTAATGTGTTGGTCAGCTTCAAGGACTCTGGCCTCCAGCACACCATCAATACTGGATCCCCATGGAAACTCCCTGGACATTCCGCTGCTGTCCTTAGTCACGTGGACCATGCAGCCACGGTCCCTTCGTGCATTCCAGCAGGTCATAGATGGAGTTGATATTGGGGTGTACCCCCTTAAAGCCCTGGATGTGTAGCAAGCTGGGTGGCTGCTGACATGGTCCGACTGGCCTGCTGGGACCACTCCCCTCAGGCAAGGGGTGGGGCCTGCTCCCTCACACACCAGGTGAGGGGTGGGGCCGCCCTCCCAAGTGTGGGGGCCACTCTCATTAGGGGCAGGCCGGCCCTCCTGTGTCAGTATCCTCGGATAAGGGGTCAGCTCTCCTGTGTGTGGGGTTGGGGGGGAACAGCACTCCCTGGGCCAGTGAGGGGAGGGGCCAGCTCAGCAAGGTACTTCAACTTAACGGTTTGACACGGTTTGCATGGGCTCCTGTGAACCCGGGTAGTGGGCATCAACACAGACCTCAGCTGCAGTTAGGACCAGGACCCATGGCCAGCAGCAGCAGCCTGAGTCTGGATGTAACCATGGCCCCGGGTGGCGGCACAGGCCTCCCAGGTAGGTAGGGGCCCAGCAGCAGTATGGTCCTGTACTACAACATGGTCTCAGTTGGTGGTAGAGTGCCCCAGATGGCAACAGGAACCACAGACCCTGGCGGCCGTAGGCCCACGGACACAGACATGGCGCCCAACAGCATCACGGACCTGGTCGACACCCTGGCCACGCATGGCAGTGCAGTCCACTTAGCCCTGGCCGCAGCATGTTCCTTGGTCACCAGTATGGCCACAGGTGGAGAGGGCCAGAGCCCAGATACCTGTGTAGCCTTTGGTGGTGACACAGGCCATGGATGTCAACACAGACCCTGCTGCTGCAGGACCACTGACCCAGACATAGTCCTCAGCATCCCTGGTCTGGGTGCTACCATGGCCCCAGGTGACAGCACAGGCCACTCAGATTAATGTCACCCCAGCTGCATGCAGGGTGGTCCTCGGACACCAACATGGCTCCAGTCGGGGACCCAGACCCCAGACAACCACCCAATCCTTAACAGCAACAGGCGCCTTGAATATCACCACAGACCCAGACATAGCATTGGGCTGCAGCTCAAGCCTGTATGTCTCCATGGCACTGTAGCAGCCCAGGCAACTCAGATTGGGACGGTCCCTGTGGTGGCATGGTCCTGTGGCACCAACATATGCGCATGGTCTTTGATGGTAACAGGAGCTATGGACATCAACACAAACCCGAGCTGTGGCAGGGCCATGGACCCAGACATGGCCCTTGGCAGTAGCCCCCAGCTGGATGCCCATGCCCTAGATGGGAAGCAGGCTTCCCACAAAGCCCGTTCCTCACCACCTTTCCCTCTACAATCTGCCCATCTGCATAGACATGAACCTCTCACCTCTCTCTCCCTCTCATCCCCTCCATACATTTGCTCACCATAATGGCAGCTGATTTGGCACTGGGTGGGCCCTTAGTTTCTTTTCATACACCCAGGGCAAACTAACTCAGGTGGTGTGTGTGAGTCTCTCTCTGCTGGAGCAGGCTCTTAGGTTCTTCCCACTCTTCCAGGGCAAACTCTTAAGATGAACTTTTTGAAAGACCCTTTATAATGTCCACACATTAAGTGTAGTAGGGTTAAATTTAAAACAGGTAAGTCTCACAATTGAAGTACAGAAGCGTTGAAAGAAATTGGGAGATCTAATTGAATAGATATATATGTTGGATACTTTAAAGATACCAGTTCTTAGCTGGTGTGGTGGCACACACCATTAATCCCAGCACTTGGGAAGCTGAGGCAGGCAGATCTCTGAAGCCAGCCTAATCTATGAAGGGAGTTCTGGGACAGCCAGGCTACAGAGAAACCCTGTCTTGAAAAAAACAAGAAAAAAAAAAAAAAAGATACCAGTTCTTCTGATTTCTAGTATAATTCCAGTTAAAATCCTAAGCTTCCTGGCTTGCTAGGAGGACTGAAGTGCTGGGTTTCAGGGACTGGGGAGAGGGCTGTGATTAAAGCACCTGCTCACAAATTGAGGACTGGAGTTCAGGTCTCCAGCAGGCAGAGACAGGAATCCCTGAAACAAGATGGCTAGCCATATCTGTGAGCTATGTATTTGAGAGACCCCACCTCAGTGAATAAGGTGGAATAGGACTTTCAACATCAACTTCGAGCCTCCACATACCTGTGAACATGTACACATTCATGTAATCCTGAGTACTGGGTTTCAAGGTTTACATATGGTAATAGTAACTCAAGAAAGGGTGGTCCTCTTTTGTGTGATCTAGCCATGGTGTGAAGTTGCATAGTACCTCAATCTCTTGTACTAAGTAAGCTGTGGGGACATTCTCACCACTCACGTCATTCCATTTTGGTCACATCCGTTTAAGGAAGCTTACAGAAAATGGAAAAGAAAACACTACAGCACTATGTCTATCATCTTCTAAAGTGAAAATGAACAAGGTAGTTACAGATGCAATTCCTAAAAAGTATTATGAACAGGAACTTTAATAAGAACAAGTCAAAGGAAGTAATTACCATATATGCATAGACAGAGGTGTAGATGTATCCCCACCCAGAGAACCAAGTAGTTAGCAGCAGGGGACTCTGGTCTTTACCCTTAATGCAGTTTCAGAATCTTGGGCACTATGACTGTTGTAATTACTTAATAAGTAAGGAACACAATTAAAATTTAAATATATATTAAATTAAAATTACATATATATATATAAATATATAAAGACAAGATAACAAAGATAACAAAGCCCCCCAGAAACAATATTACCACACAAAAGAGTGGAGTTTATTTGCTTTATTTAATAAGTTGAAGCCTTAAAGCATTTGTAATTTCTATGTACTACATTCACATATGCCAGTCGGTCTGAAATAAATGTTTGCTACGAAGTGTGTTTCTATAGCTTCCTTTACAAAGTTCAATTATCTTCTTTTTACATTAGGATTATATCTGCAAAGGAAAAAATGGGGTTAAACACCATTTCACTATGGGATCCCATAAAAGGACATCACTTTAGTAACCACTTGAGAGTATTAATGTTGTCCTTAAAGCTGGACAATAAACAATTTTCTTTCCATTTATCCCTTGGTGTTGCTTAAAAGAATATGTGGTAAAAGCATCATCATTAACAAAAGCATATGAAGCATTAAAATTAAAACAACAGCATACACACAAGGAGTAGAAGGAACCAAAAGATTAAGACATCTTGTACTTGAAGTTGGGAAAAAAGTTACTCTGTATTAGCCAATGTCTACCTGATATGGGACTTCATTAGTATTTGAGAGATTTACAATGCTTACTGGGTTTCTAGAAATGTTCAAAATGTATTAAATTATAATTGCTCCTAACAAGTCCTCTAAAATCTGCCACAAAGCAAACAAACAAACCAGTTTTGAATCTCATTCAACCTTTCATTTTTATCCACTTGTCAAATTAAAACTCAACAGTCTCGACCCTTATTTGTCTGATCGCAAAATTTAATCCTATTGTAATAAAAACCTCACATATTGGTAATCTAAATACTTTAGGAACCTTCCTTTGCCTCAATGACACCATGTACAATTTAAATATGTTATGATAAAACTGAATCAACTTTAAATCTATAGCCATGAAATTCAATCAATATGTGCTCAGGTAATAGAAATACATCAGTTACAAACCAAACTTCTTTATATGAAGAGTTTAGATTCCTTCTAAGAACAGAAGAAACAAATATTTGATTGGCATGAACATAACTGAATTATATGTACATTTCTCAAGAAAAATCAAATCTTACCTAAACAGATCATCAGCAAGAGACTCTTCTTTCGCTTGCTGTCTCTGTACCTGTCAGAGTTAACATAATGTGAATCATTTGCTCAATGAAATACCTGTTCTACTGATTATACAGTCCTCCTCCAGATTTCCATACCCAAGAGGTCACTTGGAAGTTTTTCCTCTGTAGGCCCTCCTATTCAGCTGATCCCTCTGTTTTAACTTCATGCTAAGATCACTGCAAAACTGCTGTAATGAAATAACTGTCTGGTCACTATCAAAGACAACCAACATAACACTGCTAGCTTACTGAGTTTGTGAACACTCTTTCTGGCAGAAAGTTCCACGCTCTGGAGTCAAAAATGATGATGGTACACAGGCTTCATTAAAACTGGGGACAAAGATGATGGTACATGGGCTTCATTAAAACTGAGGACTTAGGAACAGCATGATGACTCAGTGAGTGAGGCTGCATGCCTGCAAGCTTGATGCCCTGAGTTCAATACCCAGGATATATGATAGAGGGAGAGGACAGACTCCAAAAGGCTATCCTCTGGCCTACACACACACACACACACACACACACACACACACACACACACACACACACACACACACACACACACACACATACACACACACACACACACTCATACACACTCCACAAGGTAAGTTTTGAATTGGGGATTTAAAGAGAGACCCCATATTAACTCTATTCTGTCTAACTTGCTCTGAGTCATAGTCATTGTCTGAGATTCCAGTGACAGTGAGCTTGAAAGTGCAATAACCACGTCCTCTTCAAACAAAGCAGCATTACAGCACAAGGTCTGCCTTCCTCTTGCTTCTAAATCAGGACAGAGAAGGTTTTGGCTACAGTCATTTCCAACAGACCTCACCAAGCATCTAAAGCACTTTTTTATAATTAGGATCAGGGAAAAACTCCCAATGAAAGCTCCTATCTCAAGTCCAGTGTTATCCTATCACATGCCATTCAATACGCCTCCATGACTTCTATCTGCCAAAGACAAAACAACTCATGAGTCTGACCCTTAAAATATGCAAACTTCTTAAATCTGGCTTCTTCCAATCACCCCATGTCTCTTCACGGACACTGTGTGCTTGCTTTGTTAATCAAAACAGAGCCGCAAATAGAATCGTCTCCTACACATACAATTCCTTCTGTTTTTATTCCTATTTCTCCCTCTGCCCAGAAAGACACCCCCACTCCTTTTTTTCCCATACCTAGTCACTTTCAAGGTCAATTTATTCAATGTTTACTTAGTGCTCACTTCACACCAAGGAACACTTCATTGACAATGGCTTTGGATCTCCTTTATTTAAATAGAACGCCTGCAACAAATCACCCCAAACCACTTGCTACAGAACTTACACAATACATGCCAACTTCTGGATCTTATAATTATTATGTATGTATCCTATGAGCGATCTTTGGGCCACATGCAAGAAGAAGAGAACTAATTACTTCAAGTTATCCTGACCTATACTTGAGAACAGCAGCATGCTACATGCATGAGAACACAAGGGCACATACACACAGGCAAAACAAATAAAATGTAATGTAAAAAAACAAACAAATGTAGAACAGTGACCTGTAGAGATTTAATCCTACACAGATTTCTTTTATCCATATTGTGAAATGTCAAAATGAAATCACATCTCTTCTTTTTACATTTTCAACTACAGGAGCAGAACATAAATAGGAAGACACAAAATGTGCATAAAGTAATTGTTTAAAAAGCTGCTAAAAAAATTCAAAGCTTCAGGACAAAGAATACTAAAAATTTTTCCCCCTCAAGACAGGGTTTCTCTCTGTAGTTCTAGCTGTCCTGGAACTCACTCTGTAGACCAGGCTGGCCTCAGACTCACAGAGATCTGCCTGCCTCTGCCCCCCAAGTGCTTCGAGTAAAGGCATGGGCCACCACCACCCAGCTAAATATTATATTTGATATACAGCATCCAAAATTCACAGAAACTTTAAGAACTAGCCTACTGACTATGAAAATTATGATGGGTTCACCGCATAAGTCGAAGGGCTGAGAAAAGAAGAAAAAGTACAGACTACCGAAGGAAAGTAGATGTCGACATGTGGTACATTTAGGAATGTGTGCTGTAGCCATGCAGAATAGTTTACAGAGCACCCAATTGCCGTGGCAACAAACCAGGAGTGTGCCAGTGTAAACCTGCACTCACAAAGCACCCTTCTATCTCCCAGTGAAATAAACAGAAGACGGAAACACTTGGCAGCTGATCGTCATTTTAACCTCTCCCGAGCAACCGCGGAGCACTGAATTGGGGGCGTGTGGGGTGCCTGTGGGGGGCGGGGGGAAGGGGGGAGCTCTCTTTCGCCACTGCCTCATACCTCCTCAACAAAGAGCACTGGATTATCATTCACTCACTGTTTCAACAGGGTAATCTCTGGCTTAGGCGCTACCTTCATTATTTTATGTACTGCCATAAAAGAAGGTGTATTCATAAAACATTTGTACACATAAAAACAAATGAAAACAAAAACAAAAACAGACCAACAAGCACTGCAGGTACTGGAATCACTGACAAAAATATCTGCAGAAAATAGGAAGAGTTGGAAAAACAAAACAGACTTCAGCAATGCAAAGATCCAAGTCCAAATTAAAACTCCTGGCTGGATGTAAACATTAGTGTTGAAGACACAAACAGTAAACTGAATGACAATCTAAAAGAATTACCAAAATTATAGTGACGAAAAATTAAACTTGATAAAATTTTACTGGGTGTTCCAGGAAGAAATTGTGGGGAAAATAGGAAATGAGAGTTCAGGGAAACAGTGGCAAGTCTCAGAACTGCTGGAAGTCCGCTCCCAGACTGAGGGCCCTCACCACTACCGGGGTCTACGTGGAAGATCTCCAGATGCCCTGACAGCCATCCTTTTCAGTGACAAGCTTTCTTACTTACATTTTTGTGGTTTCAGTATTTCTTTTCCCGTTACATTAGGATTTACAATTACTTTATTTAGATCCCCAAAGTACAGATTAATCTTAACGTTCTGTAATGAACTAATTTCCCTAAGTGAATGAACTAAAGTCACTTAAGTTTGCTTATAAGAATTTAGCTGGGACCAGGGAGATGGTTCTGTGGATCAAAGATGTGCTGTGCAAATATGACGACCTGAGTGCAGAGCCCCAGACCCACATAAAAGCGAGGCACACACAAGCAACCTCTGGAGTAGGGGACTGAGACAGCGGATTGACAGCTCCCCAGCTGGCACTCCAGGTTCAGTGAGAGACCCTATCTCAAAAATAAATCAATACAAATAAAGAAGATAATAATAAAAAGGCTTTCTGAAATAAACCCCTGGCCTCCACATGTGCAAGCACAGGCATGTACACCCCCACTCACACTTACACATGCACACATGCCGCCCACACTAAAAAGAAAAAATAACTTTACTCAAAAACAATCACAAGGACTGAAGTACGATTCAAAGGGTGAGGCCTTGCCTCCTACTAACCTCCATTTCATGCTTCAACCACTCTTCTAACTCTGTATTCTTTCGAGCATGATGAGCTACTAGATCGGATCCTCCAATGATGTGTGGAAGCTTGCCTGCTCCAGGAAACATTACCTGGAGAACAGTAAGTATTGAGGTTAGGCAGAGCAATAAACCAAGATAGCTACTTCTTAGAAGACCTAAGATGCAAACAGTGTAGGTCATGCATAGACACCAAAGATGCATATATTCTATTCGTAACTAAGACCGAAAACTGTGCCAGCCCATCGGTTTGCACCCTTTCCTTTTCTAGCTATTACTATATCTAGATTTAGATTTGCAACTCGGATTTACACACTAAGGAAAGCCTAATAATTTTAATTTGTAGGTTTCACTTAAAAATCGCTTTAGTTTGCTATCTAGCAATCAAAGCAACTCAAGGAAAACAAACTACAGTTTAAAACTCTGTATCTTATTCTAAGTTTAACTTATTATTCTGAAGTTTGACTTATAATCCCAGCACTTGAGAGGCCAAGGCAGGAAGATTACAGAATTCAAAGCAAGACTGGGTACATAATGAGTTCCAGGCCAGCTCATACTTCACATAAGACTCTAACTCAAAAAGCAAAAAGAGGGCTGGCCCCAGGGGTAAGGGTGCCTGCCACCAAACCTGAAAGCCTGGGTTCAATTCTCATGACTCAGAGAGTGGAAGAAGAGACACACAACTCTAACATTTTGTCCTCTGACCTCCAGACACACGTGCTGTGGCATGTGGATACCTTTACACACAAAATAAATAAGCAAACACAAACCAAGTAAATGTTTTAAATTAAAACATACAACAGTGCTAGAGCCACAGCTCAGCTGACAGAGTGGCTGCCTAGTATGGTTGAAGCCCTGAGTTTGATGCCAGCACTGGACATGGTGGGGCAGACCTATGATCCCAATACTCAGGAGGTGTTGACAGGAGGATCACAAGTTCCAGGTGTAACATGTATGTGTGTGCATGTTTTTTTTTTAATGAAGTCACACTTCATTAATGAAAATGTCCTCCCCAAGAGCCACACTTTAACAAAACCCCCAGTGCTAGGCATAAGAAATCTCCCTATGAGTTACTGGTCAGAGGAGGCCAAGCAACTCCGAAAATAATATAGGCTGTTGCCATTGGCCTTGGTTGCCTCCTGGATGCTGAGGTTAAGTCCCTCTTGCTGAAGAGACCATGCATTTCAGACACAAGAGTGGGAAGAATCAAGCTGGATTTGACCTGGAAGCCTCCTTTCTGAATACTAACTTTCACAGTACCTGGTAGGAGTGCCACTAAGTCGACTAGGTAGGCTGTGTTTATATATTAGTTTGTGTGTGTTTAACAACAACAAAGAAAGAAAAAGAGGCTATGAAAATGAATAGGAGTGGGGAGATATGGGAGGAGATGAGGAAGTAAGGGAAGGGAAGTGATGTAAATACAGCGTACACATATCAGGTTGATGGTAATAGAGTACACAGTTCCACATGGATTATACCAACAATAAAAAGGCCTATAATCTCACTACTGAGTTTGACTATTTACTTTAAATAACTTCCTTATCTTCATCAAGTCCTGTGTTGAAGAATCCTTTTAGGAAGTCACAGATCAACACTATAACCAGGAGGATCCTGTTGTTAGAGAGCCTAATTAATTCTAAAGTTGGGGAAACAGCAACCTCAGAACTATGTATCACTAAATACATTTTTAAATGCTCTGTATTTATTAATAGTTCATGTTGTTTTTGAGCAATTTTTTTTCTTAACCGTTTGAAACAGAAGAAATAGCACAGGTCTTCAAAATCCTGCTTTTCAGGGCTGGTAGGATGGTTCAGTGAGTAGAGGCACCAGCCATGGAGCCTGACAGTCGGAGCTCAATCCCAGAACCTACACTGTGGAAGGAAGGCACTGCCTCCTGCTAGCTGTCCTCTAACTTAATTTCAAATGCAAGGAGGAACCCAAACAGTGACTGCTCCTTGGATTTGTATTTGGTGCCAGTGTGGTGTTTCTGACAAAAACCTCAACGGCCCTCTTGAGCCACAGTCAATGAAGACACCTACCTTCTTGAATTTCTTGAAATTCTTCAATTGACCACAGTCATTCAGCAGGCACAGACTTCTGGAAGTGGAGTTACTAACCACCAAGGACCTAAATTCAGTCAGCAGCACTCTTCTCGGGAGCTCCTCACTGCGGTCTGGAAGTTCATCACTGTTCTTAAGTAGGGAGTAAACAGTCAGGTAAGGAGCAGAAGGAGAGGGAAACAACTTGTCATTAGAGATCTACAGGAAAAGTCCAAGTGCCCAAAGGAAAACAGAGCTGCTCCTGGCACCTGAACTTTGTATTTGAAATCAAAACCAGAGAATCACTCAGGAGTGCTACAGCACTGAAAACAGCTAGAGCATGTTCACCTAGAAAAGAGGCCTACAATTCGGACAGAATTTTTCACACAGTGGCTTGGGTAGTACCTCACAGCAAGCTTCCTTCTTATGGATACTCCCCTGACATATCTCTTCACTATCTGCTGCTTCCCCATTAACACTGTGCATCAAGATGATTAAAAGTTCCATTCTAAAAGTCCTCACCTACTGTATTTATATTTTTATGACCACACACATAGTCTTTAACTAATAATCTATTCAATGAGACTCTTGCTTATGTCATTTACTACTATTTCATTGGTAATAAGTACAGTTTTGCACTGTTAAAAATCTGCTGTTTGATATTGGAATACATTCTTAACACATATGGTTACAGAAGATAGAATTGATAATGTACATTTCCTGCTTCATGTTTTTTCTAATGACGTACTACTTTCTGCTTATTTTATATTTACTTTGTACTATAAAAATGATGCTAGACAAAAAGCAAATCTGAGTGAGTTTGCTGAGTTCAAAATGGCTCATAAAGCAGCAGAGACATCATACAACATTATCCGACCCAAGAACTGTTAATGAACATATAATGCAGTGATGGTTCAAGAGGCTTAGCAAAAGAGGCAAGAGCCTTGAAAAAGAGGAGTGTAGTGGCCAGCCATCAGAGAGCATGGCCAACTGAGAGCAATCGTTGAAGGAGATCTTACAACTACAAGAAATATTGCTGAAGAATTCAATATAGACCATCAACTACGGTTCAGCATCAAAAGCAAATTGGAAAGGTGAAAGAGCTTTGTAACTGTGTGCCTCAGGAGCTGACCAATAATAATGAGTACATCCTCTCTTATTCTACATAACAAGCCATTTCTCAATCAGATTGTGATATGGTACAGGAAGTGTACTGTACACAACAATCAGTGATAATTATTTCACTGGATGGACTGAGAATCTCCAGAGCAGAGCATTCACTAGTCAAACTTGCACCCAAAAGAGGTCATGGTCACTGGTTGTCTGCTGCTGGCCTGACCCAGTACAGCTTTTTTAATCCTGGTGAAACCACTGCATCTGAGAAGTGTGTGCAGCGAACCAATGAGGTACACCCAAAGCTGCAATACTTAGGCTATCACTGACAGACAGAAAGGTTCCAATTCTCTACATCTAATTACACACCAAACAATACTTCCAAAGCCGAAAAGCACTGAGCTTTGAAGTTCTGCCTATCCTCCATGTTCTTGCCAACTGACTACCACTCCTTCAGGAATCTCACAAGCTTTTTACAGGGAAACACTACCATAAACAGAAACTGCTTTCAAGAGTTCCTTGAATCTTGAAACATGGGTTTTTATACAACAGAAATAAACTGATTTCTCACTGGCAAAAATGTATTGGTTGTAGTATTTTGATTTTGATTAATAAGGATGTGTTTGAGCCTAGTTATGACTATAATGCCTTAAGATTCACAGCCTGGATCTGCAATTCCTTTTGCTTCTAATCTAATCCAACCTAATACTTGCACATCAAGACACAACCTAGTTCTTTTTTCCTTTCCTCAAGAAAGGGTCTTACTATATTGTCCTGGCTAACCTGAAACTTGCTATATAGGCCAGGCTTGCTTAGAATTCAGAGTCCACCGCTGCCTTACTAGTGCTAGGATTAAAGGCAAAAGTTACACCCAGCTATTCATTTTTTTAATATATGTATATGTAAGGTAAGTGCAGACAGGAAGAACAAAAATAAAGCCACCCAAAAAGGCTCATCTGACAATAATGGAATGTAATCAAAACCTTAGGTAAAACTGGCCTGATTCTTTTGGAATTTACAGGTATCATACATCCATTACTGTATTTGATATAACAACAACCGTGCTGGAAAAACTTCAGTTGTTTTATAAACAAATGACTCTCTTAAAAAATGATTTTAAAAAAATCCTTAAAAAAATGATTTGCTTAAGATTGCATATCCATGCAGCACAGAGAAAAGAGTTAAGCCTAAGGTTCTCTATACTCTTTATTGTCTCATGGCCATATTCTATTTCTAGAAGAGGCAAAAATCAGGAAATGGGCCAGAATTATATGAGGAAATACTTAATAAGAATGTAACCTGACAGAAAATTGTATGATGATAATCCTTTTAAGTCAAACATTTGTGAGAATAAAATAGGAATTTCCTTACAGCTGTTTCATCTTTTGCTGACCATAGCAGTTCTCTCTTGAGTTCAACTTTCTTTCCTGTTTCATCTTCTTGCTAAAAATAGAAAACACTGTTCATAGGAGTTATAAATAATCTTTTAAAAAACCTTAAAAACAATTATGCTGTGTCCCTGGAAGTACATAAGTTATATACTTAGAGAATATCCAACAAAATATGATTTTTTATAAAATTATAAAATCACAACCAGACAATTGCATTAACAGTTGATCTATATTGCAAAAACAAGATTTTATAGAGAGGGTGCTGTTTCCGGCTGGGTGGCAGAACATCAATAACTGCTGGTCCACCTTCCCTTATACGCATTTACAAAGGTGAATTCTCACACTGGTTTAAGAAAATCAAATGAAGAAGAATCTCATACTGAGTAAGGCTGGTTAACTGCACCATTCCTAGATTTGATGCTATATGGAATCAAGCTGTCCAGGGAATTAGAAAAATCAATTGGAGGGCACATGGATCCTCTCTATACTACTTCTTTCATAGAAAGAGAATCAGCAATTACCTAAAATAAAAAGGGGTTTTGTTTGTTTGTTTGGAGTCAAGGTACAGCCCTGGCTGGCTAGCAACTTGCTATGTAGACCTGGCTGGCCTCAAACCCACAGAGATCTGCTTGCCTCTGACTCCTGAGTGTTGGAAAAATGAAATGTCTTTAATACCATACAATGAAAACCAAAACTTCTTTGAAAAGATTCTTACTAAAAACAAGTTAGTACTAGAATATAGTGATCTATTTAATAGATCCTAATTGTTATTTAGGCTCTCTTAACTCTTACATTGTATTTTTCATTTATAATGTCATTGTTATATCCAAAGGGAACCTCCAATACCACCCTCTGCTCTGACCAAGGCAGTGATATCTCAAGATGAAAATCTAGGCTCAGCTGAGGCTGGAGTACAGCATTCATAGGCAGCACTCCTCAGGAGCCTGTGAAACAGATTTCTTTCTGCCACTTCTCATACCTCTTCCTCCTGGAGTCAGGCAAATGGGCAGCTGGTGACAAACCAAAGCCCATGCTAACCCTCAGGTCCCTCTGGCCTCTATTAACTTGTACCTGTTATGCATACCCAAGGCCCTACACTAGCCTCCTGGCTTTTCACATCTTCCCCTCTACCCTAAGTGCCCATGTGATTCCAGTTTGCAGGCTTCCCTGTTTCTCTCTGTTTCAGAAGGATATCCTTGTCTGCTGGGCTCCACTCTGCCCCAGAGAGGGAACCATGGCTACTCTGAACTCCCACAAATGCCTTTGGTTATTCTCTCTCTCATATCTACAATAAGAATCTTTCCTCATTACAGAGGGGTCAGGTCAGTGGTTTCACGGCACCCTTGCTTATATCAATTTGTCATAAGTTTAAAAAAGATAAAATAAGAATAAAAGAATTATGCTATAAAATCATATACCACAGTAAAATAATTATATTGTCTGATATCATTATCACAAAACCCTTAAATATTAAATAAAAGGCTTTTGATGCTCTACAAAACACTATTTTAGAGGTGTCCATGGGTACATGGTGCTCAATTCTTGTCTTTTTTTATCTGGATTCTAATGATGTGAGTGACAGGAAGTCTGAACAAATGTGTAACAAAGTAGGTACTGAGGACTATGAAGTAAAGACAAAGAACCAAGACTTCTGTGACTCTAACTACAACCATTTTTCTGTAGGTCTGTGTCCTTCACTGTGTGCAGTGGGTCAATCTGGAACGGAACTGAAGGTAAAGAAGCAAAGGCTGTATAAAATCTAGATGTGAAGGCAGGACTTGAAGGCCATCCTTGGCTGTGCATCTCACTTGAGATCAGCCTGGGGTACATGAGCTCTCGTCTCATATACTGTTACTTACAGTAATTCTGTTGCTCTCTGGCACTGTGTCACCACTAAGGTGACTACTCCTTCCTACGTCCATCCTTGGCTTCTTTCTGATGCCGACATCTGCCTCTTGTCTTTCAACTTTCACTTGAACTTTCAGCTCTGGCTCTGCACTCTTGAGTAACTCTTCCAATACTTCATCTTCTATGGCCACATCGACTTCTTTTCTTTTTTTTGGTCTATGATTTTCCATGGAAAATGATTTGTTGGCAGGACTCTTCCCACTGGGTTTAATGTCTGTATCACCCACAAATGAAATATCTGCTTCCCTGTCCACAGGCTCACTTTGAGATGGATGCTCCTTGCTTTTCCACAGTAAGGGTGCAGCAGGTTGGGTTTGTTCTAAAAGAGAACAAGACAGTTCCATTCTTGATGATTTGGATGAGGACATTTCTGGATTTTCTTCATCTCTTTCCCTTAGGTTTAAAAACAAAACAAAACAAAACAAAATCAGAGAGAGGAATTTTGTTTAATTTCTCAGTATTTATGACTCCTCCTCAGGGTTAGGGTTACTAACCTTACTATCAACAGTATTACCGGAAACCAAACCTTTAGAATGGTATATGCTTCATAATCTTTCTACCGTATTGACAGGATTGATGGATCCTGCGGTTAAAGCATGTGGAGAGCCCTGTCTCTCTGCCAATGTAGAATGAGCCCATAAATCAATGTGAAGGGAAAGAGAAATACATGGAAACACACAGGACCCACCAGCAGAAGGCAGCAGCTTATTCAGCAGTGTAGGGAATTCATAGGCAATAAAAATTATATCTGGGACTGTAACCTGATGGGTTAATGAGAGCTGGTGTCAAAAAATTAAGCCAAACAGGCTAAATCCAGAAGATACCACCAACTGAATACTATGTGCCATGTCACAACAGTACTCTATACAACAGCATATCACTCTCTCAGGAAGCACTAAATACTTTTGTTCATGAAAATTTTACAAGAGTCCAGAGGACTCACACTCAGTACTCTGCTTTCTAGGTTTCCAAAGACCTAAGTTCAGAGCTGGCTGCAAACAAAGGGTAAGAAAAAGTTACAGATCTGAGGAAGCTGAGAGGAAATAATTAAGGATTACAATAAAGTAAATTACTCTTTGACCTTGCAAGATAGGCTATTATAAAAAAATACAAGAAAGATGATTCCGGAACTTAGGTTTGGCTAATCTTCCCTAAAGAAGGCAGCACCCAAAACCAAAAGCTAAAGTAGAAGGAAGATGAAAAAAAACAAAAAACAAAACAAAAAAAAACCCGAAGTGCAGTCTATATAATGAGCCTAGTGAAGGAGATTAGGACAAAACTGAGATGCAATGAGCTCAGAAATCAAACCACTGGGCCAGCGAGATGCCTCAGCTGATGAGGGTCACTAATCCTAACAGTCTGCAGCCGGGCCAAGGGTGCAAAGAGAACTGATTCCTACGTGTTGTCTTCTGACCTTCATAGAGTTCTATCACACACACACACACACACACACACACACACACACACACACACACACACACACACACACACGAGAGAAAGAGAGAGAGAGAGAGAGAGAGAGAGAGAGAGAGAGAGAGAGAGAGAGAGAGAGAGAAAAGCTTTCCAGCTAAAGAAAAGACTACACTACACTCATCTATCTGGTCATTTCTTTCAGAGACAGTTGAAGAGTTACTGACAACATACCTTTTTTTGGTGCATGGCTGGAAGTAGTTTTTGATGGAGTTCTGCTGCTTCTGAGAAGTCCAGTCTTTATTTTTATTAGCAGCAGGGCAGTTCACCGGTGAAAGCTGATAGTCTTGGGTCTTTTCCCTACCCAGGGTGTTTGATGCCACATTGTTGGTTTTGGAGCTTGATTTGGGGGCCTCTTGTATACTGTAAGTTTCCGGTGAAAGCTTTCTAAAGTTTTGTTCCATTCCAGTGAGTTTTACTTCTTTTGGTCTTTCACTCAAAGACATACTATGGGAAAAGGAAGGAAAGGCAAACAATTAGCAATTTTTATTGTTCTCTAAATTTTCTGATAAATACAACTTCAGAAGATGAAATAATAATTAAATTAATGTATCTTCCCAATCCAAGAAAGCAGCACGCCCACCACCCAAGGCCTGAAGGGTGACACGGTACCCCTCCTGGCAGCACACACCTCCAGGCACGTGCTCCTAGAAATAACTGCCAAGCACACTTACGACCTTAACCTAGTAGCCTCCTGGAGACTAAGCTAGGTGCTAGTTTATATCATTTTTATTTTAAAATTGTTTTCATGTAAGGTTGTTATAGTAAAATACAGAAACCAGAGAAACTCCTATTATTCCAGTATCACACATGATGGTGCATTTAAATCAGCCTGGACAGACTGACATGAGTCTATCTAACCAGATGGTAGTTTCTGCTATACAACTCCAGACTACTAGAAAAACATTTTAAAGACATGTATTGTTTTGTAAAATATGATTGAAAACCAAATAAAGCTGTCTTTCAAGCAACTTTTCATGAGGGATACATTTCAAGACCATCAGAGTCTTGAGGCCTGAAACCAATGATAGAGTCAAATTCTATAAATACATTTTTCTATGTATACATGCCACTAGTTTATAAATTAGAGATTAATAGTAGTAACTAATAAAACAACAATTATTGAGGCTGGAGAGATGGCTCAGTAGTTAAGAGCATTGGCTGCTCTTCTAGAGAATCCAGTTTCAATTCCTAGCACCCACATGGCAGCTCACAACTGTCTGTAACTCCAATTCCAGTGGCTGTGACACCCTACATGTAGGCAAAAATGTCAACGCACATAAAAATAGATAAATTTTTTAAAAAGTAAAAATAAATAAATAAATAAAAACTACAGAATTACAACACACTATAATAAAAGTTACACGAATGTGGTATCTCCCAAAATATCTTACTGCACTATGCCCATCCTTCTTATGATACAACACAAAATAAGCACTATGTGGTTAAGATGAAGAGAGCTGAATGGTTTCGGCATTGTGATATAGCATCAGACGACTATGTAAAAATTACGCGAACGTAAGCACTGAAACACTACGACACTCAATCCAATAACCACAACAGCCAGTAGTGACAACAGGTGTGTAGCACATACAGTAGAGACGAGCTGGACAAAGGAACAGTGCACATCTAGGTAAGATAACGTGGCACCAGTTCTTGACCTGGGGGCCAAATGACCCTTTCACAGGGGTCACCTGTGAAAGACCATCAGAAAACAGATACTTACATTACAGTACGTAACAGTAGCAAAATCACAGTTATGAAGTAGCAATGAAAATAATTTTATAGTCGGGGGTCACCACATACGAGGAACTGTATCAAAGGGCCACAGCATTAGCAATGTTGAGATAAGAGACTTTATCATGCTATTCAGAAGCATAAGTTAAAACTTAGGAATTTCTAATTTCAGTGATTCCATTCAATATTTTTAGACAATGGTTTACTAAGGGTAATTAAAAGTACATGTAAGTAGGGGCTACTGTATTTCAAATTTATTTCATCAATCACAAATTCTTTCTCTTTTTCAAATACATTTGAAGGAATAATAAAAATTACCCTAAAGCAGTGAGTACAGTTTGCAGGCTAAATCAGATCTGCCACACCACCATACTCACTCAGCCATACGCTGTCTATAGCGACTTTTATTCTACAACAGCAGAGTTACGTAATTATAACACAGACCAAGAGCTCACAGTTCCATTCGGATTTCCTAGCTGAAAGGACTACAGGCAAATAAGGAATGCTGAGAGTGGAAGAAAGTCTTCCCCGGAGAAGCGCATACCAATGGTTGACCAATACCAAATGGTCAGCTTTGAAAATGTACACACAAGTAACATTATACCGACTGAGCAGGTTGTTATTATGTATTCAGGAGCGCGCACACACACACACACACACACACACACACACACACACACACACACCAATTAAAGGGAATAGAGGCTATGAATTTGAAAGAGGGAGTACAGGGAAGGTTTAGAGGAAAGGAAAGAGGGAAATTGATGTAATTATAATCTAAAAAAAAAAAAAAATTAAAAAATTTGCTGATCCCTGTAAGGTATCATTTTCTTTGGCATTCCCTTTTCCCATACTTTATCTCCAAAATGATGACTTGAAAGGGAGCACATTTTTCTTACAAAAAAAAACTTATGATGAGCTATTAATTGATAAAATAACAACAAGAACATGATAACAAAGGTATTTTACCATGTATCTGCTGGCTCTGATTCTGTGTCGGCTACATATGCTGTCATATTCACCGGAGCACTTGGCATTATTTTTCCATTGACTGACAAACCTTGGGAAAGGCTTGGTCCTGGAGTTGTTGTTTTTAATTCTGTACATTATGCAAGTGGAAAGAAAAAAAAAAGGTCACAATCATTACATATAACATGGAAACAATTACAAAATCCTCAAGCTGTTTTGGGGGCAAAATCAACTGATATATGGACAGCAACAGGAAACCAGAAGCCAGTAGGCCTGTGCCACTGTTCGCTCTTCTCCTGCTCATCCGGCATACTCACTTCTTTACTCCTAGTGGTTAACAAGATCATAGGTATATAAACAACCACTGATTCACATTTACTAATTAAAATGCAAACTCACGAATACGAAGAAAAAAGAAAGGGGGAAGGAAGGAGACTCCAGCACTACTGGCATGAAACCATTTAAATGAGAGCCAAACCAAGTCTACCTCGAGGATGAGCAGACAGCAGAGGGACTACTTAGAGAGCACACTTTCTCTTCCATGGCCTGCTTTCTGTATGAAATCATGCACCAGGGAAAGCTGCAATTGCCAGTCAAAAGCCAAATGCAGGATCAGTTTGGCACTGATAGTTTTAAAATCTCCAGTTTTCTCAGCTTTGACATCTGCCCCCCTGCCCTTGGAGACAGGGTCTCATAAAGCTCATGCTGGCCTTGAACTCAGTATGTAGCTAAAGCTAGCATTGAATTCCTGTTCCTTTGGTCTCTGCCTTTATAATGCTACAATTTCAGCACCTTATTTGGTGGCTTCTTAAAAAAATCTTATGATGAGTTTTAATTTAATAAGCTTTAGATTTATAGAAAAGTTGAGCCATTAGTTCAGAGGTTTCTCACATATCTAGTATCTCTTATTATTAGCATCTTATATTTACATAATACCCTTTTCGCAGGGGTCACATATCAGATATTTATATTATGATTCATAACAGTAGTAAAACTGCAGTTATTAAGCAGCAATGAAAATAACTTTATGGGTCACCACAACATGGGGAACTGTATTAAAGGGTCACAGCACAATACAACTGCTAAACTGAATGAACCAACATCAATAATACTTAATAGCATTACTAAATGAAGCTTCTGGTTATTTGTGTTTAGTTTTTATTTACTCTTCTTTTTCTACTGCAGGATACTTGTTCTATTTACTTGCCGGCTTTTATAACGTCTGTTTGGTTACTCATTGTCTCTGAGGGTGGAGCCCAGTCCCTTGCATGTACAGGCAAGCACTCAGTCTCCGAGCTACAGTGCCAGCTCTACCTCTCGCTTTCTCAATCCAGAGATCAATGGCTCTGAGGCCTTTCCACACACAAACAGCGGATGGAAAGGCTTGTTGGTGCACACTGCCAAGATAACTTGGTGAACTAGTAACCTAACTCAGTTAGACAAACATTTATACCTACTGTAACAAATCATTTGCTGCTGTCAGAGGGTATAAAGCTGATAGGAGCTAACAACCATGTTCTGGGTTAAAAGAGGCATGCAAGCAATTAGTTAACTGCATAAACTCTGTAGTTGGAGAAAAATAAAAGTGACTGGAGTAATTATTTCTAACTTGTATGAAAGTCGTAAGAACTTGGAAAAGCTCCATGAGAGGTAAACAGGTGTGAAACGAGTATGAGTTGATGGGCAGCCCTGGCATTACAGGAGCTAAATGTGATAAGTTATGAAGTGTAGAACTAAAAAATGAAGAAGGCATTAAGTATTCTGTAGAGGCGTCAGGAAGTGGTGAGAACTGAAGGGGAGGGGCTGCAGCTAAACTATCAAGGAGCCAGCCTTAGTTTAGACAAAGGGTTCCGTTCACAACGAGTGGTGAATACAAGTTTCCAGAAACAAGGGCGGTGATACGATTAGGGCAGTGAAGCATGGACCATACTGATGAGTCTGGTAGGAAGGAGAACCATTACCAGGAACCACTGCAGCCCTCAAAAGGGAAGTGGCTTCAGACAGGAAGGAGCAGAGCCACAGCAGAGGCATGGCTGAGGGTGAGCTTCTGATCTGAGCAACGAGACACGGAGAGGAGAATCAAGGTTGCCTGAAGCTTGCAGTCCGAGTCTCCTCATACACTGGGCTCTCTAGCCCAGTTCTTTCCCAGACATTCAAGTCCTGTGGCTCTTGAGGTCAGTATAGAAATGCAAGCTTACAACCAATCAAAACACCCAATGCCTCGGCCACTTCCCAGAATACTGTGAACTAAAGAATTCAAATGTTCAGTAAAAACTGTTTCTGCAGTGTACATATAGTTGAGCATCTGTGTTCCAAACAGAAACAGAAGACAGATGACACAAACATGGTTTAGGACAAGAGAGGCTACTGACTTAGATGCAGCTCTGGTTTCATGTTTATTGTTTATGTCTTAAATTACCGATAAATTTGGTTCCCATCCTCCAAATAACAAGAAAACAAACAGCATGTGCTATTTCTAACAAGTTGGACAGATTTTTTTTTTAATTTTATTTTTTATTTTATTTGCATTGGTGTTTGGCCTGTATGTGTGTCTGCGTGAGAGTGTCGGATGCCCTGGAACTGGAGTTACAGACAGTTGTGAGCTGCCATGTGGGTGCTGGGAATTGAACCTGGATGCTCTGGAAGAGCAGCAAGTGTTCTTAACCACTGAGCCATCTCTCCAGCTCCCAGATTTCTAACAGATAGGATGGGACAGTCTCTCCAAAAATGTGGTGATATTTAAGTATCTATACCAGTTTTCTTGTTAGAAGAATGAAGAGTTAATTTCTAGCTTTTTTTTTTTTTTTTTTTTTTGCTTTTTCGAGGCAGGGTTTCTCTGTGTAGCTTTGCGCCTTTTCTGGAACTCACTTGGTAGCCCAAGCTGGCTTTGAACTCACAGAGATCCGCCTGGCTCTGCCTCCCGGGTGCTGGGATTAAAGGTGTGCACCACCACTGCCCAGCTAATTTCTAGCTTCTAATCTAAGGGTAAACTCTGAGAATTTTAGTCATAAACTTTGGGAAAATATTAATCAGAAGAGAACTCCAGCAAAAGAAGTTAGGTGACATATTTAAAACTTCCCAAGCACTTCAAATGTATGTTCGTGAAGCTTACCTAGTGGGAGCGGAAACAAACATACTTCACTCACACACCTGAAACCAAGCAGTGCAATGTCCCAACAGCTGTGACCTAAGAATCGGTCTGAATGGACCGTCTGGTGTGTGAACTCCCCGGGTTCATGTGCTAACTTCTCAACACATTAGTTCCCTCACCTATGCATTGTATAAAATATCTTATATTAAAACAGACTTCTGTTTCAAATTAAATGTAATGATGCATGTAAAATTCTTACTTTAGCTTCTGTTATTGCAACGGGAAACAGTAATTCATTACTAATCAGTATTATTGATAGTCTATACACCTAATTGATTCCTGGTCTTTAAGTCCTCAGTGGCTCACTCCTTCCAAATTCTAATTTAAAATACTTTCTATCCATTTAAACTGAAGTTGCAAAACACATGAAATTATAGTGCCCAATTTCACAGGTATTGTTTAGTAGGCTACATTGTAAATGAAACCACAAGTGTAAGAGAGGAATATGAAAGTCCAATAACTGCTCATGAAAGGAGGCAAAAAAAGCTATCAGGAAAAATAAATGCACAGCTTTCTAAAGTACCCTGTCCCCAGGGAAACATCTAAGCAACCCCTGCACCTGAGGCTCAAGGAGCATCGCAGAAGAGGAAGGACTACCGTAGAGCCAGACGATCAAGGAGTCTGCTGTGAGATTGCGTCTCCTAGTGACATAAGAAGCTGCACCTGTCAAGTCTCACCAACATGACTGCCTACACATGAGCTGAATAAGGAAGGGCAACAAGAGACAGGCTGCTGTGGTCAGGAGAAGGCCCATGAGGCCTCAGTCCTACACAAGGAACTACAGGCAACCAAGGAACGCTGAGAGTGGGAGAAAGTCTTCCTAGGGAAAAACACACAACTGGTTCTCCAGTACCAAGTGGTCAGCCCTGAAACCATACAAGTAACATTACTAGACTGAACAGGTTGTATTTAGAAATATGTATGCATGTACATATACATATATGCATGTAACAATTAGTGAAAAGAAGCCAGTAATTTGAAAGACTGCAAAGGAGAATATATGGGAGGGCTTAGAGGGAGAAAAGGGAAGACAAAAATGATGTAATTATAATCTCAAAAATAAAAGTAAAAACTCTTTAAAGACAAAAATAATAATTATAAATGAATCAACTTATTTCCAAAACAAGTATGGGAACATACAGTAATCCCTAGGTGTCCAGTATTCCAAGACACTGTTCCTTACAACGGATACTAAAAATACAAGGTGCTCAAGTCCCTTGTGTTAAAAATGGCACAGTATCGATGTATCAGATCCTGATTACTTACACTGAAAATGTTAAGTCAATTATTGTCCTGTTTGTTGGAGACTAATGTCAGGAAAAAGGAGCTGGTACATATGGACACAAAACTCTGTTTTGTTTTTTTTTTAATTTTTTAAAACTGAGGTCTTGCTATATAGTCTAGACTGGCCAGGAATTCATATGTGCCCCAAGTTGGCCTTGAATTTATGATTCCCTGCCTCCATTCTAAGTATCTTTGACTGAATAATTTTGACTGGATCGGTAATTTGGTGGAACCTGTGGACACCAAAGGAATACTAGTGGCCCTCTCTGAGTGGCTCCACAATAGTTTTCTACTTAAGTCTGCACTTGCACTCTGAACCCCTAAAATCTATTTGCTACACAAGAGCCATCTGATCCTTCTGCCTGGAATTCTATGTCAGATCCCCACATCACCCACCGCCTTGCCTAAGCAGGTCAGGCTGCAGGAGACTTGAATGCCATGCCCTCAGTGAACCCTTCTCTGAAGACAGGCCAGGTCAGCACACTGCCAGGTAGGGTCACACAGCCTGGTCGTCTCTGTGCTTCGCTGTCCTGAACTGCAATGTGTACTGTGCTTGTTCACAGTCTGAATCCGATCCTGCTCACTTTACTCACTGACAAACAGCACCCAATATTAGGGAGAACTATGTATTAAATGAGTAAATGAATGAATGTATAAATAGATGAGTTCTAAAAGAAGGTATGGCCACACCTCATAAGTATAACAGTAAAGTACACATATAAATAAATATATACATATATACATTTTCTAAACTATCAATAAAATGTCTTATTTACCTGTACAAGGCTGGCCCTGAGGATTACAGTAATTCTCTGTAGTCATAAAAATAACAGCCAATCCAATTTCTGCTTCAGGAATAGGTCTAAGACCATGCCTATGAGAATAAAATGGTTTAAATATAGTAATATACTAAAACTAACAACTTTCATTAACATAATATTAAGCTTGACAAATCTATTTTTCTTTCCAAAGAGACACTAAAATTTTATGGTATGGACAGAACTTGAAATGTGGAAAGTATTTTTAAATTCCTCACTAGGGCAATATTGTAGACAAGCCATCACTTTCCAGCAACATCATCAGTAAGATCAGGGGCTACAGCAAAGGAGGAAGTCTTCCTAGTTCTACGCTGCTAGGATAATTTTCAGAATGAGCAAATAGTACCATTTAGAGACAACCAGACCTTCATACACAAATCTAAGATTACACTGATCCCCAGTAGAAAAGACAGCAAGGAGGTGGGGAACTACAACTCGCCATATGTCTTTCAGGCATCTTTGTGAGGAACTACAACTCACCATATGTCTTTCAGGCATCTTTGTGGGGAACTACAACTCACCATACATCTTTCAGGCATCTTTGTGGGGAACTACAACTCACCATACGTCTTTCAGGCATCTTTGTGGGGAACTACAACTCACCATACGTCTTTCAGGCATCTTTGTGGGGAACTACAACTCACCATACATCTTTCAGGCATCTTTGTGGGGAACTACAACTCACCATACATCTTTCAGGCATCTTTGTGAGGAACTGAGATGATAGAGTTTTGCTATGCTGCAAATAACTAGTCTCAAACTCATCAATTCATGTGATCCTCCTTTCTCAGCATTGAGGGTACTGGAATTGTAGGTTGGCTTAAAGTACTTCATTCAAGAGTTTCATGGGGACTCTGTTTGCCCTATTCTACAATATGGATGATTTTATAAAACAGAATACTTAGTATAATTTTTAAAAACATTATATAGAAACTGTTACTTAAATTTTAAGCTACAAAGCACCTTTTAATATTCATTGAAGAGTTGTTTTAAATGGTTGTGGTAGTCTGAATTATATGACATGTTTTATGTGTTCTCAATTTAGAGTTCTATTGCATGTATAATTATAACAATAAATGCACTAAAAGTAAAACTTTAGGGCTAGAAGAGATGTATGAAAAGTTAAGACCGTCTTTCCCAGTCTATATCCTCTACCCTCCCCATTCAATTAGTGCAGGATTAGCTACAGCTGGCTGGGAGGGGTAGCTAGATACTCACTGAGGGTCCTTCTATGAGAAAAGACCAGCAGTCAAAAAGCCTAACTATGGTGGGGTGTGTTGGTATATGACTTTAATCCCAGCACTCTGGAGACAGAGGCAGGCAGATCTTTTTGAGTGTGAGGTCAGCCTAGTCTACATAGTGAGTTCCAGGACAGCTAGAGCTACACAGTGAGACCCTGTTTCCCTCACTCACCCCCACTCCCCCACAAAGAAAGAAAGAAAGAAAAAACAGTCAGCTGTGATGATCTTTTTTGATTGGCTCAATTAGACATGAAGATGGCAGCATTTTGGCTCTGAGGATGTCCTGTACATCAGGGATGGAGAGGAACTCAATTAGCAGGGTACCTGCCTATCACTAGTACATGAAACCCTATGTTTGATCCCTAACATAAACCAGCATGGTGGTTTAAGCTTGTAATCCCAGCATACAGGAGGTGGGACAAAAAGATCAGAGGCACAAAGTCATCCTTGGCTACACAGCAGGTTTGAGACAAAAACAAAAACAAATCCAAAGCAAAACAACAGAAAACAGCTGACATTTTCCCTACTTCTCCATACTAGCCCATATAAGTATATGTATACTTTCCCATATAGGCATACATATATATGGAATTACATATATTAGTATATATAATGTGTAAGTACAAGTAATTATGAATGGAAAACTTTTAAATTCTAGGTACTTTTAGAAAGTATTTTACTTTTTGAGTTTTAACACCAGCTTCAATATACTGTGCATAAAAACTACTAGTTCATTAAGTTTAAGAAGCTGATGGATATTGCTTTAATCCCAGCATTCAAGAGGCAGAGGAAGGTATTTTCTGAGTTCAAAACCAGCTTGGTCTACATAGTAAGTTCCAGGACAGCCAGAGGTACATAGTGAGACTCTGTCTCAAAACACACACACACACACACACACACACACACACACACACACACACACAGCAAATTCTTTAAATTTCATTAAAGGAGCAAAAGGCAGACAATATCTAGATAGAATTATATAGATATTCCACCACCTAGCACCCCAAAGCACAATTCTTAAGTACATGGCATGACAAACCTTTGTGTACACATTTACATTAACTGGGCTGCATATAAAATCTACTTGCATTTTTAACCAGTGAAGAATGATTATGTACCTTTGAAGCACATCCATTATCAAATGAATCCATTTCCTCTGGGAGTCAGTAATTATGATTTGTGTATTTGTTATTCCAATGTCGACAACACAAATTCCAGGAGCTGAAAAGAAACTCTCTTCCTCTTCATTTTCTTCTGCTATCAGTCTGGCTTCCCCTCCTCCAAAAACAACTGCTGAACTTAATTTCTTATGCTAGAAATGGAAGAAACATTTCACCAAGCAAAGCATCAGCTGCAGCGAGGCTTTGGAGCACGTTCTCACTATGTACAAATTGGACTTGGCAATTAAGAGAAGAATTCATCCTCCTTCCCAGTGGGCAATTGGAGCTTCCACTTTGAAAACCCTAGATCAGCGGCCCCACTATAGTCCACACTCAGACATTGTTTTCTCACCACACTCCCACAGTTCTCCAAGGGCTGATTCAGCTGCATGATTTTGCCACTATAACATAAACTCCCGAAATCCACATTTTGGAACACAAAAGACATTCCACAAATGTTCTGTTAGCTAAACCAGGTAGGACTTAAATGTTTTCTGTATCTCCCACTATGGTACTCACATAAACTAAACAGGCCAATTAGGCAGTGTTAAGAAATACCATGGTGGCGCACGCCTTTAATCCCAGCACTCGGGAGGCAGAGCCAGGAGGAGTTCGAGGCCAGCCTGGTCTACAGAGTGAGTTCCAGGACAGGCACCAAAACTACACAGAGAAACCCTGTCTTGAAAAACCAAAAAAAACCCAAAAAACAAAAAAACAAAACAAAACAAAAAAAAACAAACCATAATCAGCTACATGAGCAGAGCAGGTTCTAGCACATAAGCAGCTTTTTATCTTATTTCACACATCTACACAAACCCCAAAATGAAAAGCCCTAGCATCTGCCAATAAGAGTACTAGTGTGGCAGCTAGACAGATGCCTAAGTGACTTAGAACACTGGATGCTCCTCCAGAGGACCTGCGTTCAGTTTCCAGTAGCCATAAGGGTAGAACTCATAACTGTCTGTAATTCTAGTCACAGGGTACCTGATGTCCACCTCCAAGGGTACAAGGCATGTGATGCACATGCAGACAAAACATCCATACACAAAAAATAAATAAATACAATTAAAAAAAAGAAAAAGAAAAGAAAACTAATGTATTCTAGCTTTAAAATTACCTGTTTGGCATTTAAAAACACAAATGTTTTCCCTCTAAAGATTTGTTTTCTTTCTTGTCGTCCTGATAGATCGACATTTCTACTTCCAATAGTCGGTTCATCAATGGGCGGGTAAAAACTGTAAAATAATTAAAATACATTCTAAAAACATACTCTTTTCCATGTTGACTATTGAATTTGTGAATCCAGTTACTACCTGATACCAAAAAGGTTGAGTTCCAACATTACTTGAGCCAGGCACAATGACATACGTCTGTATCTCCAGGAGGTAGAAGCGAAAATCAGTTCGAGGCTAACCTGGCCTACATTATGAACTAGAGTAATTGATAGAACATGTTACAACACGAGAGACCAGTAAGGGCTACATAGTGAGAGCCTGTCAAACAAAACAAAACAAAACCAAGAAGAAGCAAACAAAAACCAGTATTTTCTGGGTTTTTGTTTGTTTTTTATTTTCTTGATAAAGCTTTATCTGAAACAAAATTACCAAAGGTATCTAGATGCCTTTTCCTAAAATATGATATCAGTTCCATGCATTATACCAAATGCCTCTGTATTTTCTTAAAATAAATATGCTAAGGGATATGATTGCAAAAGACCCACACTAAGCAAAAATAAGGTTGAAAGGTGGTTTGTGGCAGATCTCTTCTGGAGAATGTACAGAAAGCACACGTGATCATCTGTGCTCCAGAGGAAGGAACACAGCATTTGTGAGTCCACAGCGGGCTGTCAGCAAGCATGCTCTTTATTCCAGAGGAGAAGCCGCTTCATCTCCCAAGATTTCTCTCTGCAAACACTGCACAGGAATGGCTGTGGAAAGGGCTGGCAGACTTCAGTCTTCCCATAGCCAGCAAGTTATATATGAATGCCAGATGTCTATGGAGACTCTCCCAACAGTGAGAGTCATGTTTGAAATAAAGTAACTGAGAGAACATGTTACAACATGAGAGTTCTGTACAAACTGAAAGGGAACTCCCTCTTTTCCTTATATTCAGACACACACAATGTAGACTTTCCTATTTGAATATACATGATACACTTAAACAATCTTTTTTTTTTTTTTTTTTTTTTTGGTTTTTCGAGACAGGGTTTCTCTGTGTAGCTTTGTGCCTCTCCTGGAACTCACTCGGTAGCCCAGGCTGGCCTCGAACTCACAGAGATCCACCTGGCTCTGCCTCCCAAGTGCTGGGATTAAAGGCATGCGCCACCACCGCCCAGCATTTAAACAATCTTTTTCAACACTGAGTCTTCTAAAACTGACTCCATCTATTCCCAGTACTTTGGGAATCATAAATCACATCAGGTCCATGCAGTGGTGACTGCCTTACCCTGTTCCTTGATGACCTGCAAAATGCAGATGTAACTGTACTAAACAAGACAGCATTTGCTGCATAACAACACCATAGCATGCCCTGATTTAAATTCAGAGCTATTCATACTTTTTCAGGACTAAAAGAAGCATTTATGACATCAAGTCACTACAGTTTATTTGCTATCCCTTTCATATTCATTTCTATTAATAATTTTTTAAAAATTTTGTTTGAGTGTTTGCATATATATATATTATTATATATATATAATATATAATATATATATATGTTGATGTACCATGTGTGGACCCCAACTGGAGTTACAGACAGTTGTGAATTTACCATCTAGGTCTGGAACGAAACCCAGGGTCTTCTGAAGGAGCAGCCAGGACTATACAATGGGGAAAAAAACTGAGCACTCAGTCTTAAATAGATGCAGACAGGTATAATGACCTACTACTGGGCAAATGACTACATACTTTTTGATTGTTTCACATTTTTCTAAGACAGTGTCTTGCTACAGAGCACAGGCTGGACTCACCTTGCTGAACAGGTTGGTCTCTTGAGTACTAGGATTACAGGACTGTACCACCATGCCCAGCTCTTGATATGAAACATTCCTTGCCAATTGCCAGTATAAAACACTGACACAATAGGCCTTTGAAGTTAACAGTAAATTAGGAGTTATTCAAAAGTCTTCCTAGAGTAAAGCTGTTCACTGTGGTCATGGGTCTTAACAGCCAGAAACTGGAGTAGAAGGAGGATTCAAGAGCTAACTCTGAAAGCTCCAAACAACAGGACATCCAACAACAGAAAACATTTACCCTGCACCTAAAGCAAACTGGAATCAACAACGGTTCACGCTTTGTAGTCAGAGTTGTTATTTACAGGACTTCACAGACTCCCCAGAGGCAAACAGATGGACTTCTGAGGGAGAGAGAGTATGATTTTGTTGGGACCAAGCAAGTATATAAGGGATGCTTCCTGAAGCTGTTCTCACAGGGCTGTAGGACTCAAGGTTAAGAACCATCCACTATTGATCAGAATCCAAAATATTGTGTTACCTGTTAACCAGATTATAAAATAAATTTCCTAGATGAAAATTATATATACAAAAAACCCAAGCCAATCAACCAACCAAACAACAAACAAAAAACCCAGAAGATTCTAATTTTTGGCTACTGTTAAACACAGACAACTGTGGTGATGTATTATGTACCCTACTAAAATCTGCCTGAAGATCAGAGAACAGAACAGCCACTAGATTAAACACAGACGCCAGCGAGTGGTGGCACACACCTTTAATCCCAACACTTGAGATCTCATGCCTTTGCTACCAGTAGTATTTGGGAAGCTACATGCCTTTAATCCCAGCACTAGGAAGTAAGTAATACGGCTGGGCAGAGAAAGGTACATAAGGCGTGAGGAGACAGAACTAGAGGCTTTTTCGGCTTGGCTAGTGGCCTATCAGCTGAGGCTGTTTCAGGCTGAGGAGTCCTGGAGGTAAGATGTGGCAGTGGCTTGTTCCTTTGTCTCTGACCTTTCAGTATTTACCCCAATATCTGGTACTGGTTTTTTATTTCAAGACCATTTAACATGGGGCATAAATGGTCTCTAAAACAAGTGTATTGGAGCCAGGTGTGGTGGCACATGCCTTTAATTCCAGCACTCAGGAAGTAGAGGCAGGCGGATCTCTGTGAGTTCAAGGCCCAGCCTGGTCTACATACTGAGTTCCAAGTCAGCCAGGGCTATAAAAAAAATATGTATTGGAAAAATAGCCTGAATCAGGTAGTTTAAAATTGGTAATAAAATACCAATTACCAATAAAATTATTATAACTTGCAAAACATTTTAATTAAAAATTTAATTAAAAAATTGTCTTCAAAGCTGAAGATACAGTTCAATTGGCAGAGTGCTTGCCTGGCATACAAGAAGCTCTGGGTTCACTCTCCAGTACCACATACACTGAGTACTGTGGCACTCATTTGTAACATTAGCAATCAGGAGTGAAGACAAGATGATCACAAGTTCAAGTCATCTTTTGACTAGAAAAGTTTAAGGCCAGCCTGGGACATAGGACAGGGTGTCTCAAGACAACAGAGCTGAGGGATGTGTCAGTGTATAAGGGCACCGGCCACTAAGCTAGACGAGCTGAGTTCAGGGTTTCACCATGCACCCCAGGCTGCTGGTGAATTCAGTACCTTCTGCCTTAGCCTCCTGCTGAACACTGGGGCTGTCAGCATGATTTCCACCTCCAGCTTCGCTGCACTTCTGAAATGAGGTTACTAAGACCACAGTCCTGGCCTCAATGATTCGAGGTACTGTCACGTGTGCTCTTTTGACCACACTTCAGGGTCATTCGTTGTCCTTATGTTTTGTTATTTAAAAGTATTTCAATAAGTGTCGATAACACTTAAGATTTGTTCCATACCAACAGGAAACATTCGACATGGAATTAATGTGGTGGTATTGTGTTCCCCAAAATATTGTGTACCCTAATAAACTTATCTGGGGTCAGAGACAGAACAGCCATAATATTAAACATAGAGGATAGGCAGTTGTAGCACACGCCTTTAATCCCAGCACTTGGGAGGCAGAGCTAGGCAGAAATCCATGTGTTCAAGGATACAGCCAAGCATGGTGACTCACGCCTTTAATCCCAGAAAGCGAGCCTTTAATCTCAGGGAGTGATGGTAGAAATCAGAAAGGTATAGGACCAGAAACTAGAAGTATTTGACTGGTTAAGCATTTAGCTGGTTAAGCTTTTAGGTTTTGAGCAGCACAGTTCAGCTGAGAGCCATTTGGATATGAGGACACAGAGGCTTCCAGTCTAAGGAAACAAATCAACTGAGAAGTTGGCCCGGTGAGGTTAGCTGTGGCTTGTTCTGTCTCTCTGAGCTTCCAATGTTCACCCCAATATTTAGCCTCAGGTTTGATTTTATTAATAAGACCATCTAAGATTCCTGCTACAAATTAATATAAGTAAAACCAATGCCTACTTATTTCTATGCTCTATTTTATTAAATTTAAAGTAAGTTATATACCTTTCAAGTTCTGGAGGCTGTTTCTTAGACTCAACAGCTTTGAGAAATTCAGAAAAGTATTCTGGCTTTACAATTGGACGTCCACAAATGAGTGCACATATGGTCTAAAATAGAAAAATCATATGTAACTATAAATACATATATTCACACAATAGCTTATTTAAAAGGAAGGTTATAAACTACAAAGTGGTGGTTCTACACTATTTTTCCGTTCAAAGTCCTAAATGGATAAAGGAGACACAATCTAAAGCAGAAGTCAGTACTTGGTCACAACTCAAGGTTAGAACATAAACCACTAATAAGCACTCAGATTTAAGAGGTCCTCAGTCACTCTTGTAACTAGAGGCTGGTGAGACTCACTCAGGTATACTCAACTACAACAAGTCCTCGGTCACTACTGTAACTAGAGGCTGGTGAGACTCAGGTACACTCAACTACAAGAACTCAGAAGTGATCATAATCTTCCACAGGAAACAGGAGTGCGTCCTGAGATGGTGTGGGGACAGGAGAAGGCAGACTTGACAGAGGAGACGGGAGACGCTAACCTTGAAAAGTGGCAAGCACTTTGTTTCTACTCTCTGTTTTAGACTGCAAACATGATCTATGCAATCAAGTGAACTTCACAGTAAAGGGTCATATAAAACCTTTTAAAAATGCCAAATCAAGATCTGAACTAGAATTCGTGTGTTTTTGCTTCTCTGGGACAATAAACAGCGAAAAGCCATTCGAGCCTGAATACAAGCAATGGGGTAGTCACACGTCAATCAGAGCAAACAAGTGTGAGTCTGTGCGCATTACGTTAGTGACGTAAGCTGACAGACAGCCAGGTCTGCACATAAAGACTGCCAACCTACTTTAATGGTGACTTTAACTGACGCCATGGCAAGGTGAGTACATTCTTCTGTCCAGTTGTTGGCAGTGAGTCCTCCGAGCTGTAATACAGCTTGATTTAAAACAGTTTTCCCAGAGACGTCCAAACAAGAAGAACAAACAACCAAAGGCTCGTATTCCACTCTGTAAATGAAAAGAAGTTACACAAAGTTAGATCGCAGTTTTGGGGGTAGCAACTTAGAGGACTTTAAAATATCAGTCATTTTAATATTAATGTATTTTTCCCTAGAAATTATCATTTCTTAAGTCTTGAGTCCTAATGAAGAAAAAGCAAGGACCAAAAATTGGCATTCTATGTCATCTATGAGGACTCAAACACTGACCCGCCCTTAGGACTCTCAGGGCCCACGTCAACTCATTCAGCCACGGAGGTTTCACTTCATCGTCCGTAAAGTCTCTTCTGGAATTCCAAAGAAAGCTGTGGCTTTTACAACTTCTTACCTGAATTTACTCTCAAATACCCCAAATGTAACTCTATCTCCTGTCTTCAAAGTGTAGGGAAGGCCATTCTGCATTTTTTCCTCATTAACAAAGGTTCCATACTTAGAATTATCTTTTATTGTTAGTGTAGGAATTTCATCTGTTTGACTCTGAAAAGAAAAATCAACAAATGATTTAAAGTCTTTAACCACTTCCTAATTACAGGGTAGATTTCATAAAATTAGTAACTTTCTGGGTAAGCAAAACTAAGTAGATGATGAGGCTGCCTTTAGGGGATGATCACTCAACTAGCAATTCATATTTTCCCCTGAGGTCATTTCTTAAAGCCAAGAATTACTAAGACAGTGTGGATTTCCCTAACTACTCAATTCATTCTTCTGAGGCTTTTTTGTTTGTTTGTTTTTTGGTACAGTCTGTTTTGTGTTTAACATACCCGGTGTATCCTCTCCTATACATTTTTTTACACTATCGAAATCATTCCATTAAAAACTAATCTGATGAGAATATAAGGTTAAAAACTAGAGTTTCTGACTGAAGGTAAGTATTTTACTTTTTTCTAGAGGAATCTCAATAATAAACATTTCCCCCTATTCCTAAAAGAACAGACTTAAAATCTGAATTTCTCTGAGCATCCAGCATTTACATAAACACAGCCTGTGCAAAATAATGGTTTTACTTATGCTGCAAGTACTAACATAAGCACTGACAGTTACATAACTCACTTCCACACCCATGGTTGTGATAAAACACACCCAGAGCATTCAAAGGAGCAAGCGGCATAAGCCAGTTATTTTCCCTAGTAAAATATATCAATCCCCACCCTGAAAATATCAGTGTCCACACAGCTGCATAAACTCCTTTAAGACTGTGGGTCATGAAGGTAGTTTACTGTTGCCTTCCCAGAACTGGCACATGACTGATACACACAACCATTCAGTAAATGTCCTACAGTTTGGATCTGAGTGTCTTCCAAAGACCCATGAGTTCAAGGCTTAGCTGTCAGCTATGGGGCCAGAGGAAGGATTCAAGGTTTGTGGAAGTGAGCCCTGGAAAGAGTTCTCAGACTCCACTCTTTGCTCTGTTCACTTCTTGCAGTCAAGAGGGAAGCAGCCTCCTATTAAGTGTTCAATGATGTATGGCACGGGCCACAGATCCAATACAATGCAGCAAAGAGATCAGACAGAAACCTTGAGCCAGAATTAACGTAAACCGTTTACCTTAGGTATTTCATCACCATGACAAAAGACGACCACAAAATCTTTTCTAACACTTTCTCTGAATTTCAAAATCACCCCCCCAAAAAAAACTATTCAAATAGAGCTTCCTATTTCAAAATAAATACTAGAATCCCAGCTAATTTCATGTGGGTTCTTGTGTTGTTTTTCGTTTTAGACGGACAGACAAAACGTCAAATCTGCTCACGAGACAGAAAATAAAGCCAGCAGCATACCAGACTGGTTGCAGGAAAGTTTGCTGTTAGCACCGCATGGTTTCGGCTGATTGACTGATCGTTTTCTATTAGAATGGCACAGTTTTTCCTTCCAACAATGTACTCTACGCCAGCCAAAAGTCTGCATGGTTCTCCTAGAGGAAACAAAAGTAAATAAATGTAAAGTACACACACACATACATTCGCGGTACAGGACATATTGTACAGGTTATTACAAATAAATCACACTTCTGCTGTTTAAATGCTAAGCAACTTGACATGTGTACACACACACACACACACACACACACACACACACACACACGCATGCACGCACACACGCACGCACGAACGCACACACATGCACACACACATATATATATCTTAAATTTTTTTTTTCCTTTTCTTTAAAAACTTTTGGTGGCTTTATTTCATGTGTTTTGCCTGTATGTATGTGTGTATGTACATCATGTATGAGGGTCCCTGCAAGCTCTATGGCTGGCAGCAGAACAATCCACAGAGAGCCAAGAATGAAACTTGGTGCAGTTGACTTAGTTAGCCAGTGCTGGTTCAAACCTCGCGAGTCTGACACTAGGCAGTTTATTTTAGCCATATTTAAGCACAGTGCAATTTTGGAAAAAAGTGATCCTGAGGAAAATTTAGTCCCATGTGTACAACAAAGTGAAGACATGCTTACATTGAAACTCTTTACAAGGTACATATGACCTTTTCCATAAGACCAGTCCTGTTGATGCAGAAACAGTGCTCAAGATAAGGATCTAGGGAGAAGGACTGAGGTAAACACAAGGCCTGTGGGAGTCAGGATTGGCCTGGTCCTAAGATAGCACAGAAGTTACGTAGGCTGCTGTACACGTGGCATCTCTCATAAGGATGGGTTTTACGTACTGGGAAGGAATGCTCAAGATCCAGGGGGAAATTCTGGGATAAACAAACGTAATAGTCTGAGGGATTCGGGTGAAGCCTGGTCAAAAGATCAGCAAGTTGTGAACTACATCCTTTCCCAGTTGGAAGACAGGCAAACATCCCCTTCCTTTGAAGAGACAAGCCTGTGCGTTTAACTCTCCTGTTTTCCCTAGTACTTATCTATGTGCACAAGGACCTCACACCCTCTACAATCACGTATGTGCTTGTTGCCCCTGGAAATCATAAGAGGCCATTAGATCCCCAGGAACTGGAGTTACAGATGGCCGTGAGCCACCATGTGGATGCTAGGAACTGAACCTGGGTTCTTTGCAAGAGCAACAAACGGTCTTAAGTGCTGAGCCATCTCTCTAGCCCCACATGTGGTTTTTTTTCTAACAAAGCTTCACTGAAGGATACATGAGGTTATCTAAAAACATGGAAGCCTTTTTCATTTTGCAAACGAAAAAATAATACTGAATTAATACTCCCTCCAACATAGCCTAAATTTAATGTGCCACAAAAACAAAATCGCACTACTGATTTTGGAGTTAATTAAATGATTTCAAAACTTCATTAGGAAAATATCTTAAAATTAAAGCAGGTAATGGACAAGTTGGCACACTTTTAAACCTAGCACTCAAAAGGCAGAGCCAGACAGATCTCTGTAAGTTCAAAGCCAGCCAGCTGATATAGTTAAAATTCTTTCTTTAAAAAAAAAAAAAAAAAAGGCTGGCAAGAAAAAATATCAAAAAATATTTTTATTTTATGTGTATGAGCATTTGCCTGAATGTCTGTGAGTGCATGCATGCAGTACTCACAGAGGCCAGAGGGTGGTGTCAGATTACAGACTGTTGAATCAAACAGATCCTCAGGAAGGGCCGCTGAAATTTAATCATATTAAAGGAATTTGCCCTATCAAATTGCAAAACATGCCAAAGAGAGATAGTAATTAAAAGATGTTTCAATGGACCAGGAAAAAAAACCAATAGAGATTAATACGATTAAGTTCAGATTAGATGCAACTATGCAGTTAAGAGACTTGTTTTACTGTTAACAGTAGCATTTCAAATTAGTGAAAAGAATATTAAAAAAAAAAAAAAGGGTGGTGGTGGTACACGCCTTTAGTCCCAGCACTCGGGAGGCAGAGGCAGGTCTCTAGAAGTTCAAGGCCAGTCTGATATACAAAGTAAATTCCAGGACAGCCAGAGCCAAACCCTGTCTGGAAAAAACAAAAACAAAATCAACAAAACAGCTGTAAATCTGGACTGCTGGAGTAATAGCATATGTGGTGGAGGCTTGTGGGGACTGGGAGCATGGGCTTCTATCTGAGAATGGCAAAGTAGTATCAGAACTAGACAAACAGGAAAGGAGTCCCGTAGGACCTTAGCATCCTTTCTAAACCGCCTGAGTTATACTTGTCAATGAGATTTGCGTTCGCTTTATTTCATTTATGGGAGAAAGTCTCACTATGCTGCCTCAGCTTAGCTTCGAAGGAGCTGGGATTACAGGCAGGCACCATTACACTCATTTTACCAGAGATGAATCTGGACAGTTACAAGGAAGAACAATGTTCTATTAGTTTATGATGCAACACAAAGGTGATCAACTGATTTAAAAGCTAATCCCTTAGCTTCCATCAGATGCAGAGATGCATCTCAGCCAATGAGTCTAGAAGCATATTTACTCTGCTATCATCTGTTAATAAAGGGTTAAGGCTGCTTGGGTGAATACCAAACTACGGCCTAAAAGTACATTTTTCTAACAGAAAGCCAGGTATCAGCCAGTCACAGACCACCAACCGATTAGATGGCATCCTTAGACTGTAAATGTCTCCTTATATTGCCTAAATAAGGCAACTGCTGAGGCAAAACTCAATGACGGCGTTTTTCTAAGTTATTTCCATTTTCGGTGTATAGATTATAGCTTGACCAAGGTGCTGTGTGAAGCTCTGTGAAGCAACCGGCTCAAGGTGACAAGCAATTCACGAATCTTCAATCACTCAAACTTGAGTTTGGCAAGTTGTTTACTTGTTTTGAGACAGGATCTGAGGATAATTTTACTCCCGATCCTCCTTCCTCCCCTCCCCTCCCAAGCGTGGGATCACACGCATGCGCCACCAATTTTCTGATCTCTCACAGAAACCCATAGAGCAACTAGGCTCAGGCTAGTTACTCAAGAGTTCTTATTTGCTCACCCACACAAGTTTGTGCTCTACCTTTGCAGTGCGCCAACCCACACGGATAATCTTTCTGACTTTTTATTTCCCATGATACTGTTAGAAAAATGCCTCCCCACCAGCTTCCCGGAGTCCAAGATCCAATCACAGCCCAGTGCTTAACTTTCCGTCAACTAATAATGACTCCACACGGCGACGGCCACTGGGTACGCGATAACCTTCTCGCTGCGTAAAATGGGTGGGTGGGGGACTTTTCCCACTCTTCTGACAGAATGGGGGGAAATGATAAAAACTTGAAAGTGGTCCCGTGTGTCACGTGACTCTCCACAAGCATGCTCCGGGCTGGGGCTCCGGTCCCCACCCTACGTCTCCCTTCAGGCCTTCAACCGTGCCGCGGTTCGCAGCCGGGCCGGAGCCGGTCTAACCTGGGTAGGCACACTCCACCGCCTGGCTTACGCGGGGCTCGCGGCGGGGCTCCCAACAGGGACCCCAACACCCAGTGCCGCGTCCTCCGAGGGTCTGAAGCCTCGGCGACACCGGAAGGCGAGCAGGACGGACCGGAAGCGCGCTCCGCAGCTCCCGGCCCCCACCTCTCCGCAGCCGCTCCCGGGACGAGCTCCCTCCCCGCCGCCTCCCTAACGCGCCTACCTGGAGCCCCAGCAGCGGCCGGGAGCAGCTTCCACATGGGTCCTGCGCCTCAGAACCCCGCGGCGTGCCACGCCAACCGCGGCTGTCAGGCGTGCGCGGCCACCGGGCTGCACTGGCGCGGGCTCCGGGACGTGCGCGCTCTCAGGACTCCGCCAAGTCCTTCGGAAACGCGGGAAGGAGACCGGAGCGCGCCGCCGGCGCCGGGCGCCACCTGGTGGTCAAAGGGGAGCAGCGCAGAAAGTGTCCTGTTAAAAGGGTGTGACTAACCAGTCTCACTTCAACGCTTTAATGCGCAAACTATAGTAGTGTTTTAAAATCTCCGAAGTAATGTGAATTTTAAATTAAATGCATTAGAGTACTGGTTGGTTATATTATTTCCCTCTATTGTCTTAATTTGCATCATTTGTGGTAGTATAGGTTAAAATGAAGATCTCATGCCAAAGCCAACTTTATGTTTAACCTTTTCCAGTGTCCTCAGTGCATTATGCCTGAAACATATGTTTGTGTCTTTCCACAATGTCATAATTTACCGAATAACAATAAATAAACAAGCTGAATTGGTATCTTTGGTTGCAATTTGCCAAGTAGTCCCAATTTCCCTTAATAGCTAATCATTGGCAAACAGGTTTTTTTTTATTCCAGTTGTGATTGCTAATAATAACTTTGTGATCACACGTTACACGCCATACAGTAAGTGTGTGTGTGGATTAAAGAAAGAGACTGCAGCAGACAGCAGTCGAGGGATTTTGGAGGCCAAAGTATAGAGCTGATACAGATGCAGGCCGAGGATGCAGAACTGGTCCAGCATGTACGAAGCACTGGTTTTGATCTTCAGCACCAACAGATAAATAAATAGCACAGTAATCTTCCTATATAGTGTAATTGACTATTAGATTACATATGATGTATAATAACGTGTAAATCCTAAGTAGCAAAAATAAAATAAGAAGAAAAAAATCTATACATATATTCAGCAGCAGAAATAATTTTTTGGGTTTTTTAAGACAGGGTTTCTCTGTGTAACCTTCGCTGTCCTGGATCTCGCTCTGTAGACCAGGCTGGCCTTGAACTCACAGAGATCCGCCTGCCTCTTCCTCCCGAGTGCTGGGATTAAAGGCGTGCACCACCGCCCGGTAAGAAATACTTTTTAAAATAGTATTTTTGGTCAGTGGTTGTTAGAATCTGTAAACCCAGAACCCTTAGAATCTAAGGCTTAGATTAGAGTCAACTGTTTACACCAAAGGACAGGGAAGAAAGGGGAAGGAGCCTCTTCTTTGATTTACAACAAGGAGACCTGAGCCTGAAAATTAAGTTTCTTATTTTATTTTGTTTTGTTGATGCAGTCTTACTATGTAGCTCTGGCTTGCCTGGAACTCTCTAAGTAGACCAGGCTGACCTTGAACTAATAGAGATGCGCCTGCCTCTCCCTCCCAAGCACTGGGATCAAAGGTGTGTGTCACCAGGCCCAGCTAAATTGCTGAGCTTTTACTCTTAATTGTGAGTATACTGTAAAGCTGGGAGGGACTGGCCACTCTTTTCAAACACTTTCCCTACCCCAGAAGCTATGAGCCTTGACTTCATCCAGATGAAATGTCATAAACTTATACAAGGCACTGAATATTGGGATTTTATAAAACTAACAAAAACATTAGCTAGTACTTTTATAGACAACATTTGATTAGGACAATGGAAGTGCTGCCTCAACTCGCTGCTCCTTTCCTTCCCCCGAGGTAGTTGCTTTCTTGTTCAGCTTGCTAAACAATTAGAACATGGGCGACCATGAGGAAAGAAATATCACAACAAGAGTGCCCATTCCTGACACATCATTGTGGCTTAGCAATCATTCTTTTTTTTTTAATTCAATTATTTATTTTACATCCTGACCACAGTCCCTGCCCCCCCACCTCCTCTCCTTCCATTCCCTCCTCCACACCTCCCCTCTGCCCCGCTCTCCTCATCCACTCCTCTTCTGTATTTGCCTAGAAAAGGGTAGGCCTTCCATGGGTGTCAACAAAGCATGGCATATCAAGTTGGAGTAAGACTAAGCACCTCCCCCTGTATTCAGGCTGGGCAAAGCAACCAGGATGAGGAGTAGGTTCCCAAGAACCAACCAAAAGCACCAGGGATGGTCCTGTTCCCACTGTTAGAAACCCCACAAACAGACCCAGCTACACACTGTCACACATATGCAGAGGGCTTGGGTCGGTCCCAGGCAGGCTACTTGGTTGTTAGTTCAGACTCTGTGAGTTCCCATGAGACAGGCTAGCCTTTCCTGTAGGTTTTCCTGCAGTGCCCCTGACCCTCCTGGCTCCTACAATCCCTCCTCCCTCTCCTCAGCAGGACTCCCTGAGCTTGGCCCAGTGTTTGACTATGGGTCTCTGAATCTGCCTCCATCAGTCAGTGGATGAAGGCTCTCTGATGACAACTGGGTAGTCACCAGTCTGATCACAGGGGATGACCAGTTCAGGCTATGCAGCCGCTGCTGCCAGGAGTCTTAGCTAAGGTCTTTTTTGTAGACTCATGGGTGTTCCTCTTGCATCAGGCTTCTACCCAACTCTGTAAAGCCCCACTTTCCAGCCATCTCTCTAAGCACTTTTCTCCTCCGCCCATCCTCCAACTTGATTCCTCAAGTTCCCATGCCCACCCCCACCCCACCCCAATCCCCGCCCCAGTCCACCCAGGAGATCTCCTCTATTTCTCCTTCCCAGGGAGATCCATGCATCCTCACCTTGGGCCCTCCTTGTTATCTAGCCTCTTTGAGTCTGGATTGTAGCATGGGGTTATCCTTTACAGCTAATAGCCATTTATAAATGAGTATATACCATGTTGGTCTTTTTTTTTGGGTCTGAGTTCAGGGTGACTTTTTTCTAATTCCATCCATTTGTCTTCAAATTTGCTGATATCATTGTTTTTAACAGCTGAGTAATACTCCATTGTGTAAATGTACCACATTTTCTTTATCTATTCTTTAGTTGAGGAGCATCTGGGTTGTTTCCAGGTTCTGGCTATTACAAATAAAGCTGCTATGAACATAGTTGAGCAAGCGTCCTTGTGGTGTGATAAAGTATCCTTTGGGTCTTGAGGTAGATTGATCCCCAGTTTTCTGAGAAACCACCATATCAACTTCTAAAGTGGCTGCACAAGTTTGCACTCCCACCAGCAATAAAATAGTGTTCCACATCCTCCCCAGCATAAGCTGTCATTTGTGATTTATGTTGAGGTCTTTGACTCCCCTGGACTTGAGTTTTGTGCATGGTGATAGATATGAATCTATTTGCATTCTTCTACTTGTTGACATCCAGTTATGCCAGCACCATATGCTTTCTGTTCTCCATTGTATAGTTTTGACTTCTTTGTCAAAAATCAATTTTCCACAGGTGTATGGAACTACATCTGGGTCTTTGATTCCATTTCTTTGATCAATGTGTCTGTTTTTATGCCAATACTATGGTCTTTTCTTTTCTTTTTAAACTATAACTCTGTAGTAGAGCTTGAGATCAGGGATGGCAGTGTCTGGAAGTTCCTTTACTATACAGGATTGTTTTAGCTATCCTAGGTTTTTTGTTTTTCCATATGAAGTTGAATATTGTTCTTTCATGTTCAGTAAAGAATTGTGTTAGGATTTTGATGGAAAATGCATTGAATCTGTAGATTGCTTTTGGTAGGATGGCCAGTTTTACTATGTTAGTCCTACTGATGCATGAGCATGGGAGATCTTTCCATCTTCTGATATCTTCTTCAATTTCTTTCTTCAAAGACTTAAAGTTCTTGTCATACAAGTCTTTCATTTGCTTGGTTAGAGTTACCCCAAGATATTTTATATTATTTGTGGTTATTGTGAAGGGTGTTGTTTCCCTGATTTTTTTCTAAGCTCTTTTATCATTTGTATATATTAGGGCTATTGATTTTTTTTTTGAGTTACGATTATATCCAACCACTTTGCTCAAGGTGTTTATCAGCTATAGGAGTTCCCTGGTAGAATTTTTGGGATTGCTTATCATATCATATAATCTGCAAATAGCAATATTTTGACTTCTTTCTTTTCAATTTGTATCCCTCTGATTTCCTTTTGTTGTCTTATTGCTCTAGCAAGAACTTCAAGTACTATATTGAATAGATATGGGGAGAGTGGACAGCCTTGTCTTGTTCCTGATTTTAGTGGAATTGCTTTGGAGTTTTTCTCCATTTAATTTGATGTTGGCTGTCAGTTTGCTGTATATTGCTTTTATTATATTTAGGTATGTTCCCTGTATTCCTGATCTCTCCAAGACCTTTATCATGAAGGGATGTTAGATTTTGTCAAAGGCTTTTTCAGCATCTAATGAGATGATCATGTGGTTTTCTTTCTTTCACGTTGTTTATATGGTGGATTACAGTGATAGATTTTCATGTGTTGAACCATCCCTGCATCTCTGGGGTGAATCCCACTTGATGTGTTCTTGGATTTTGTTTGCCAGTATTATATTGAGTATTTATTTTTTTGCATCATTGTTCATGAGGGAAATTTGTCTATAATTCTTTCTTTGTTGAGTCTTTGTGTGGTTTGGGTGTCAGTGTGACTGTGGCCTCATAAAAAGAATTTAACAATGCTCATTCTATTTCTATTTTGTGGAATAATTTGAGGAGTACTAGTATTAGCTTTTCTTTGTAAGTCTGGTAGAACTCTGAGCTGAAACCATCTGGACCTGGACTTTTTTTGGTTGGGAGACTTTTAATAACTTCTTCTATTTCCTTAGGAGTTATATGACTGTTTAAATTGTTTATCTGATCTTGATTTAATTTTGGTATGTGGTATCTATCAAGAAATTTGTGCATTTCTTTTAGGTTTTCCAATTTTGTGGAGTATAGGTTTTTGAAGTATGATGTAATGATTGTCTGGATTTCCTCAGTGTCTGTTCTTATGTCCCCCTTGTCATTTCTGATTTTTGTTAATTTGCATGTTCTTTCTCTGCCTTTTGGTTAGTTTGGATAAAGGCTTGTCTATCTTCTTGATTTTCTCAAAAACCAACTCTTTGTTTCATTGATTGTTTGTATTGTTCTCTTTGTTTCTATTTTATTGATTTCAGCCCTCAGTTTGATTATTTCCTGACATCTACCCCTCTTGGGTGTATTTGCTTCTTTTTGTTCTAGAGCTTTCAGCTATGCTGTTAATTCACTAGTGTGATATTTCCCCAAATTCTTTATGAAGGCACTTAGTGCTATGAACTTTCCTCTTAGCACCACTTTCATTGTGGCCCATAAGTTTGGGTATGTTGTGAATTCATTTTCACTGAATTCTAGGAAGTCTTTGATTTCTTTCTTTCTTTCTTCCTTGACCTAATGGTAATTCAGTTGAGAGTTGTTCTGTTTCCATGAGTTTGTAGACTTTCTGTAGTTTTTTTGTTGAACTTCAACTTTAATCCATGGTGATCTGATAAGATATAGGGGGTTATTCCTTTTTTTTTTTTTTTTTTTGGTAGTTGTGAAGACTTGCTTTGTGACCAAGTATGTCTTGAGTTTTGGAGACAATTCCATGAGGTGCTGAGAAGAAGATATATTCTTTGGTGTTTGGGTGAAATGTTCTGTAGATATCTGTTAGATCCATTTGAGTCATAACATCTGTCAGTTCTGTTTTTTGTTTGTTTGTTTGTTTGTTTAGTTTCTGTCTGGACAACCTGTCCATTGGTGAAAGTGGTGTGTTGAAATCTCCCACAATTAATGTGTGGGTCTCGATGTGTGATTTAGTAATGTTTATTTTACAAATGTGGGTGCCCTTGTATTTGGGGCATAGCTGTTCAGAATTAAGACATCACCTTGGTGGATTTTTCCTTTAATGAGAATGTAATGTCCTTCTCCATCTCTTTTGATTAATTTTGGTTGAAATCTATTTTGTTAGGTATTAGGATAGCTAAACCAGCTTGATTCTTAGGTCTGTTTGACTGGAAAATATTTTCCTAGCCCTTTACCCTGAGGTAGTGTCTGTCTTTGACACTGAGGTGTTTTTATTGTATGCAGCTGAAGGATGGATCCTGTTTCCATATCCATTCTGTTAGCCTGTGTCTTTTATTGACGATTTGAGTTCACTGATATTGAGAGATATTAATGACCAGTGATGGTTAATCTTGTTATTTTTTGTTGTTGTTATTGCTGCTGGTAGTAGTGGTGATGGTGGCACGTGTGTGTGTGTGTGTGTGTGTGTGTGTGTGTGTGTGTGTGTGTCCCTCTGGTGTGGGATGATCTATTGCCTGTGTTTTCATGGGTGTAGCTAACATCCTTAATTAAAGCTTTCCTTCTATCACTGTCTGTAGAGTTGGGTTTGTGGATAGATATTGATTAAATTTGACTTTGTCATGAAATATCTTGCTTTCTCCATTTATGGTGATTGAAAGTTTTGCTGGGTATAGTAGTCTGGGCTGGCATTCATGGTCTCTTAGAGTCTACAAGAGGTCTGTCCAGGCTCTTCTGGATCTTAAAGACTTTATTGAGAAGTCAGGTGTAATTCTGATAGGTCTGCTTTTCTTTACTACTTGGCCTTTTTATTTTGCAGCTTTTAATATTTGGCTTGGCCTCCAGTAAAGCCTGAGTCTTCTTCTGGACCAGCCTAGGCCTATGGTAGAGCTGCTGGAGCTGTTCTTTAGACTGGTATGAACTGTACATGGGCCTATGACCTCTGTTCTTCCAACTGGTGTCGACTGTGTCTGGGCCTATGGAGTCTGCTGGAGTTCTGAGGAAAGGCCACTTGTTGACCAGTGAGGGTGGTTGTAGCTGGTGTGGCCTGGGTTGGGGACAGTGCCACTGGGGTTGGGTGGCAGCAGGGCTAGGCACAAGCTTGGATGGTGTTGGTCTGATGAAGGGTTGCAGGGGACAGATTCCAGGGAGGAGTACAGTTTCATTGGCAGGCAGGTCACTCACCCATTCTGGCTTGTGTGGCCTGGGCCTGCTTGGTGGAAGTCTTCTGTGGGGAGGGTCCAGCCATAGGGCTGGGGATTTGCTGGGATGGAGTGCACTTGGGGAATTGGCAACCATTTTTTACATGCAGGAAAACAGTGAGTATTTGCTGTTTATTAATAATAGACTACAGCATGTTCTAAATTCTTTAAACTTATTGGTAGGTCAAGGAAATTGAGGGGAGTAATAGGTTTTCTACCTGCTGATAATAAGTTTCTCCACTGACATGGTGGATCAAGCCAGATCACGCCACACTGAAAATATTTAACTGGTATATTGAGGGTGAAAGCAACTTCTGGGCGAGTTTACCAGTCTCAGATATCAAGACCAGAGACGTCTTGCACCAGAGCAAGGGCAGGAGACTTATATAGATTGTAGGCAAGGGGTGATGACTGTGCCTGCCACAAGCCCTGTTTGTGACCAAGCATGGCCCAAAACTGAGTGCTTAGGCAGGGACATGGGAGGCTGTTGACATCAGGGGAGGACGTTGCAGTAGCCATCAAGAAAGCAGAACTGGCTTTTGTCCCTTTTCCTTTGTCTGGAGACTCTCTGAGCAGGTGGAGTTCGGAGAGAAAGAGGAATATAGCTTCTTAGACGCGTGGGTGAGCCAACTGAACAGTGAGTCCTACTTGGAGGAAGTGGATACTTAATAGACATGTTCTCACTTCAAAAAAAAACAAAAGCTACTATATCCTTAAGCCAAATAGGGGTAACCATAGCTCCAGGATATGCATTCAGGCTGTCCCAAATACCCTATTCCAACATGGGAATAGTTTCCCGGATTTTATTATAGTGACAGAAGTAAAGAAAGTCACAAATCAATGTACTTTCCAAATACCTTGGGGAAACATCAGGTAAGCAGGTCACAACGAAGGAGAGAAATGTGTAATAGATCATATGATATCTAATGACATCCTTAGTGTTGCTGGAGGGCTTCTCTCCAGGCTCCCCAAGCCCCGCAGTCCCACAATCCACCTATAAAATAATCACTCAGACACTTATATCACTTATAAACTGTATGGCCGTGGCAGGCTTCTTGCTAACTGTTCTTTTATCTTAAATTAACCCATTTTTATAAATCTATGCCTTGCCACGTGGCTGGTGGCTTACCAGCGTCTTTACATGCTGCTTCTCCTGGTGGTAGCTGCAATGTCTCTCCCCTCAGCCTTCTGCTTCCCAGAATTCTCCTCTCTCCTTGTCCCACCTACTTCTTGCCTGGCAACCTACTTCCTGCCTGGTCACTGGCCATCAGTGTTTTATTTATATAGAGCAATATCCACAGCACTTCCCCTTTTTTTCTTTTTTTTAAAAAGGAAGGTTTTAACTTTAACATGGTAAAATTACATATAACAAAACAATTACCGAGCAAGAATTATAGTTACAATATTAAAGAACATGTCCTATCTATCTTATATTTGTGAGTTTAAGGTTTTATATCTAACTTATCTTTTATCATAACTGAGGAAATTACAACTATCTAGTTTTTAACCACATCAAAGACCTGATACAAATGTAAACTATTTTTATACTCCTGTTTAAGATAATTTGTATATTGATACAAATACAGAACTATATTTGTTATAATGTACATATATTTCTACTCTTATTTGAAACATTTTTATATTAATACAAATGTAAATTTATATCTGTCATACTGTCGTGGTAACGCCCGCATTACCGATACCCGTTTACCATGTTTGAGCGAAGGGCTGCGGATTAATCCCAGTAATCAGCATACCTGGAGAACTTACCGACGTCGTAGCCGTTCCTGGCGAACTTACTACTGACGTCACTGTTCCTAGAGAACTTACCGACGTCACCGTTACCGACGTCACCGCTCCGTGTGTTGAGTTCTGAATCCTCTTTGACCCCTCACCTGGTGTCCGAAGTTTCCTTCCCGGGTTTCGGCACCAGTTGCTGTCCGAAGTTACCTTCTCGGGTTTCGGCACCAGTTGCAGCGCGCTCCTCGGCCAGCGAGGAAGAACGACCACCACGCGAGGATTCTTCTCAGATCACACTTTATTGGAGCACCTCTTGATTAAGGGAGAGCGGGAGGTGAGGGGCGGCCCCGAGGACTAAACTGCAGCTGCTTATATAGGGAGTCAGGCAAACGTGCCGTACTGTGATTGGGTCCCGCCAGAATGCTAGCACGGGGAGCCACGGGATAGGCTGAGGACATAAAGCCAATTACCATACTCGTGCATCATAGCCAAATATGGAGTTGTTTACAGCTAGGCTACCAGGAAGCCAGCGCCATCTTAGAATGGCGGCTCCCTACATCATACTTTATATATGTTCTACTTCTGTCTAGGATATTCGGTATATTGATATATATTTAAGATTATTGTCATATTGCATATCGCACTATATATTCCTACCTCTGTTATAAATATCTTGTGTATTGTCACAATTTTGAAGTCATCGTTCTTCACCATACATTTGCTTATAGACTGTTTACCTTGTTTACATGAAGCCTTAGTCCTTAGGTTATTTCGGTAGATAAGACTTATAGATTTATAGTCGCCTATGCCTGTCATCTCTATAGTTACGTTAGTTAGGTTATCCAGATTTACAGATACATAGGTCAGATGGACAGGTAATCTTCAAACACTTCATAGACCTAGAGAATATGGCATTTAAATAACTTAAAATTCTGTTGACGTGAAACACAATTGCTCCTGGCTGCACCAATTGATCCCAAGAGAATGTTGGGCTTCTAAGACATTTCCATTTGGAAGTTTGTCTTTTTGGCACAAAATGGCCTACTGGGCAAAGAACTGCCCTTGCCTTGATGACTGATGGTACAAATGCAATGCTGTCCTTTCTGGACAAGCGGGACACAAGGAAAGTGACCACTGTACTCTGCCAAGACAGGGTAAGATGGTCTTTCAGAAATCCTGCTTCTGAAAATGGTCTGTCAGATACTCTAGGCCTGTAGCCAATTTGAATGCACCAACAATGCTGAGAAACATTAGGTGACTGTCCAGGCTGCCAGCTGTCTTGGTCTACTCTTGCAAGATTCCCGAAAGTTGCTTGCATCCATCTACCATTTCTCAGGTACCATTATGTTCCTTCTCAGGTCTTTGATAGGACTGAAGACTAGCAGTTATAGTTACAACTTAGTATATATAATATCTTAGATAGAACATATTAAGTATTAGATTCAGGTTCTTTAGGATAGGACACCTTTGAATGATCTTTATAACATGCCATTTACCTATGCTCTATACTTCTCTGGATTTTCATATGTGTTTCTTCCTTGATATTGTTTGCATTGGTTGTAGTTACATCTTATCTAGGTCATTATCCCTCATTATTTCTGGACAATATTTGATAACCATTCCTTTGTATATAGTCTTGTATTAGTTTAGAACCTTCTTATTTAGACAAAAAGGGGGAGATGTAGTGGGTAGGCATTCCAGCTTGGATCTGGAAGTTCCAACCCCCATTGAGACTCTGGCAACTGTCACGCCTACGAGGCAGGGCGAGGGGAGGTACCTGGAGACCCGAGAGCTGGATGGGCAAGCGCTCTCTCTGTGCGCTCTCTCTGTGCTGGGACGCTGAACGGTGAAGGTGGATTGTGCAGAGCTCTGGAGAACACCGCTGGATTGCAATACACCTTCCCCAGACCCTGCGACCTACCTTTCACTTAATTTGTGAGTTACACCATTAAATAAATATCCTTTTAACTACGTGGAGTGGCCAAAATAATTTCTCCAATACCTTAGCCTTTGTGTTGATGGAAGCTAGTTGTCTGTTAATACCCGTTAAAAGGATTTAACTGATCCTCGAAAGGCCGTTGGGTCAGACACAGAAGCAGGTGCAGTGAGTGGCTATCACATTACAGACAGTGATTCAGTCAACCACTGTCAACAGAGGAGCAGGGCGATGCAGCCCAGACCTGCCACCAGCTGCCGGATGCGCCGCTTTATCCTCTAGATGCTTCTGTTCTGATCAAGCTGGATCCTTAACTGCCCTGCAGAAGAGAATTTCCTAAAGCAGAATTGGAGTTTGTAGAAAAGAGATTTTTTTTAAACACAGATTTAAGTGACGGGGTTAACACAGAGGTGCTCAGGGAAAGACTAAGACATATCTAAGAGATGGGTGTGGGCTTCTGAAAAGAGACTTGCACTTCTGAAGTGTCTTGCAGTGATCGTGTGTACCATTATATATGTATATGATCTTAAGCTACATCTAAAAGCCTGTTAAGATTTTTTTCCCAGTTTGGCATAGTGGCACATACCTTTAATTCCAGCACTCAGGAGGCAGAGGCAGGTGAATCTCTGTGAGTTCAAGGTCAGCCTGGTCTATATAGTGAGTTCCAGGACAACCAGAGCTACAGTGAGACCCTATTTCAAAAAGAAGAAGAAGAAGAAGAAGAAGAAGAAGAAGAAGAAGAAGAAGAAGAAGAAGAAGAAGAAGAAGAAGAAGAAGGAGAAAAGAAAAACAAACAATTTTTTCCGTGTGTGTGTGTGTGTGTGTGTGTGTGTGTGTGTGTGTGTGTGTGTGTTTTGGGAGGATGCACATGTGGAATTCAAAAGTCCCTTCCTTTCACTTTTTTTGTGCACTCCAGGGATCAAATTCAGGTCATAAGGCCTGTATGGCATGGTGTGCAAACACCATGGCCAGTAGAGTGTCAATCTGTGTGAGGCAAGAAGGGAGTCCTGTTGAACATGATTCAGTAGCCAGTATTGTTTCAAACTTCTTTTTTTTTTTTTTGGTTTTTTTATTATTATTATTATTATTATTTTACAACACCATTCAGTTCAACATAATAGCCACAGAATCCCCTGTTCTCCCCCTCTCGCCCACCCCTCCCCCCAGCCCACCCCCCATTCCCACCTCCTCCAGATCAAGGTCTCCCCCGAGGACCGGGGTTGACCTGGTAGACTCAGTCCAGGCAGGTCCATTCCCCCCTCCCAGACCGAGCCAAGTGTCCCTGCATAAGTCCCAGGATTCAAACAGCCAACTCATGCAACGAGCCCAGGACCTGGCACCAATGCACAGCTGCCTCCCAAACAGATCAAGCCAACTGACTGTCTCACCCGTTCAGGTGGCCTGATCCAGTTGGGGGCCCCTCAGCCTTTGGTTCATAGATCCTGTGCTTCCATTCATTTGGTTATTTATCCCGGTGCTTTATCCAACCTTGGCTTCAACAATTCTCGCTCATATAAATCCTCTTCATACTCACTAATTAGACTCCCAGTGCTCCACCAGGGGCCCAGCCGTGGATGTCTGCCTTCAGATTCCTCAGTCCTTGGATGGGGTTTATGGCATCACTATTTGGGTGTCTGGCCATTCCATCACCAGAGTAGGTCAGTTCCTGCCGTCTCGCGACCATTGCCAGCAGTCTTTTGAGGGGGTATCTTTGTGGATCTCCGTGGGCCTCCCTAGCTCTCTGCTTCCTCCCCTTCTCACCTTCCCATGTGGTCTTCATTTACCATGGTCTCCTATTCCTTGTTCTCCCTCTCTTTTCTTGATCCAGCTAGGATCTCCCACTCTTTCCCTCGACTGTCGCCCTTCATTGTTCCCACTCATGACCAGGCTATTCATGTAGATCTTGTCCATTTCTCCGTGTCTTTTTTGGGGTCCCGTTTTCCAGGTAGCCTCACTGGTGATGTGAGTAGCAGTCTAGTCATCCTTGTTCCACATCTAGCATCTTCCTATGAGTGAGTACATACCATATTTGTCTTTCTGAGTCTGGGTTACCTCACTCAGGATGATTTTTTCTAGATCCATCCATTTGCCTGCAAACCGTGTGATGTCGTTGTTTTTCTCTGCTGAGTAGTATTCCATTGTGTATATGTGCCACAATTTATTTATCCATTCTTCAGTTGAAGGGCATCTAGGTTGTTTCCAGGTTTTGGCTATTACAAACAATGCTGATATGAACATAGCTGAGCAAGTGCTCTTGTGGTATGATTGAGCATTTCTTGGGTATATGCCCAGGAGTGGTATAGCTGGATCTTGGGGGAGATTGATTCCCAATTTTCTAAGAAAGCGCCATATTGATTTCCAAAGTGGTTGTACAAGCTTGCATTCCCACCAGCAGTGGAGGAGAGTTCCCCTAGTTCCACATCCTCTCCAGCATAAAGTGTCTTCAGTGTTTTTGATCTTAGCCACTCTGACAGGCGTAAGGTGGTATCTCAGAGTTGTCTTGATTTGCATTTCCCTGATGATTAGGGAAGTTGAGCAATTCCTTAAATGTCTTTCAGCCATTTGGGATTCCTCTGTTGAGAATTCTCTGTTTAGTTCTAAAGCCCATTTCTCAATTGGACTGTTGGTCCTTTTGATGTCTAATTTCTTGAGTTCCTTATATATTCTGGATATCAGTCCTCTGTCAGATGTGGGGTTGGTGAAGATCTTTTCCCATTCTGTAGGCTGTCGCTTTGCCTTGTTGACCGTATCCTTTGCTCTACAAAAGCTTCTCAGTTTCAAGAGGTCCCATTGATTGATTGTTTGTCTCAGTGTCTGCGCTACTGGTGTTATATTTAGGAAGTGATCTCCTATGCCAAGGCGTTCAAGACTATTTCCTACTTTTTCTTCTAGCAGGTTCAGAGTAGCTGGATTTATGTTGAGGTCTTTGATCCACTTGGACTTAAGTTTTGTGCACGGAGACAGATATGGATCTATTTGCAGCCTTCTACACGCTGATATCCAGTTATGCCAGCACCATTTGTTGAAGATGCTTTCTTTTTTCCATTGTACACTTTTGGCTTCTTTGTCAAAAATTATATGTCCATAGGTGTGTGGGTTAATGTCAGGGTCTTCAATTCGATTCCATTGGTCCACATGTCGGTTTTTATGCCAATACCAGGCTGTTTTTATTACTGTAGCTCTATAGTAGAGCTTGAAGTCGGGGATTGTGATGCCTCCAGAAGTTGTTTTATTGTACAGGTTTCTTTTAGCTATCCTGGGTTTTTTGTTTTTCCATATGAAGTTGAGTATTGTTCTTTCCAGATCTGTGAAGAATTGTGTTGGTATTTTGATGGGGATTGCATTGAATCTGTAAATTGCTTTTGGTAAGATTGCCATTTTTACTATGTTAACCCTGCCTATCCATGAGCATGGAAGATCTTTCCATTTTCTGAGATCTTCTTCAATTTCTTTTTTCAGGGACTTAAAGTTCTTGTCATATAGGTCCTTCACTTGCTTGGTTAGTGTTACCCCAAGGTATTTTATGTCATTTTTGGCTATTGTGAAGGGTGATGTATCTCTAATTGCCTTCTCAGCTTCTTTGTCCATTGTATATAGGAGGGCTACTGATTTTTTTGAGTTGATTTTGTATCCTGCTATGTTGCTGAAGGTGTTTATAAGCTTTATCAATTCCTGGGTGGAATCTTTGGGGTCACTCAAGTATACTATCATGTCGTCTGCAAATAGGGAAAGCTTGACTTCTTCCTTTCCAATTTGAATCCCCTTAATCTCCTTATGTTGTCTTATTGCTCTGGCTAGAACTTCAAGTACTATATTGAATAAGTATGGGGAGAGTGGACAGCCTTGTCTCGTTCCTGATTTTAGTGGAATTGCTTTGAGTTTCTCTCCATTTAATTTGATGTTGGCTGTTGGTTTGCTATATATTGCCTTTATTATGTTTAGGTATGTTCCCTGTATTCCTGATCGCTCCAAGACTTTTATCATGAAGGGGTGTTGGATTTTGTCAAATGCCTTTTCTGCATCTAGTGAGATGATCATGTGGTTTTTTTCTTTGAGTTTGTTTATATGGTGTATTACATTAATGGACTTTCGTATGTTGAACCACCCTTGCATCCCTGGGATGAAGCCTACTTGATCATGGTGGATAATCGTTCTGATGTGTTCTTGGAGTCTGTTTGCCAGTATTTTATTGAGTATTTTTGCATCAATGTTCATGAGGGAGATCGGTCTGTAGTTCTCTTTCTTTGTTGCATCCTTGTTTGGTTTAGGAATCAGGGTAATTGTAGCCTCATAGAAGGAGTTTGGTAATGTTCCTTCTGTTTCTATTATGTGGAACAATTTAGAGAGTATTGGTATTAACTCTTCTTTGAAGATCTGGTAGAATTCTGCGCTGAAACCATCTGGTCCTGGGCTTTTTTTGGTTGGGAGACCTTTAATGACTGTTTCTATTTCCTTAGGGGTTATTGGACTATTTAAATAGTTTATCTGGTCTTGATTAAACTTAGGTATGTGGTATCTATCCAGAAAAATGTCCATTTCTTTTAGGTTTTCCAGTTTTGTGGAGTAGAGGTTTTTGAAATATGACCTTATAATTCTCTGGATTTCCTCAATGTCTGTTGTTATGTCCCCCTTTTCATTTCTGATTTTGTTGATTTGGATTCTCTCTCTCTGTCTTTTGGTTAGTTTGGATAAGGGCTTGTCTATCTTGTTGATTTTCTCAAAGAACCAACTCTTTGTTTCATTAATTTTTTGTATTATTCTCTTAGTTTCTAATTTATTAATTTCACCTCTCACTTTGATAATTTCCTGGCATCTATTCTTCCTGGGAGACTTTGCTTCTTCTTGTTCTAGAGCTTTCAGATGTGCTGTTAATTCACTAGTGTGCGATTTCTCCAACTTCTTTATGTGGGCATTTAGTGCTATGAATTTCCCTCTTAGCACTGCTTTCATAGTGTCCCATAAGTTTGGGTATGTGGTGTCTTCATTTTCATTGATCTCTAGGAAGTCTTTAATTTCTTTCTTTATTTCTTCCTTAACCCATTGGTGATTCAGTTGAGCATTATTCAGTTTCCATGAGGTTGTAGGTTTTCTGTAGTTTTTGTTGTTGTTGAAATCTAGCTTTAAACCATGGTGATCTGATAGAACACAGGAGGTTATTCTGATTGTTTTGTATCTGTTGAGATTTGCTTTGTGGCCAAGTATGTGGTCGATTTTAGAGAAAGTTCCATGGGGTGCTGAGAAGAAAGTATATTCTTTCTTGTTAGGATGGAATGTTCTGTAGATATCTATTAGGTCCAATTGGGTCATGACATCAGTTAAGTCCTTTATTTCTCTGTTAAGTTTTGATTTGGGAGATCTGTCCAGTGGTGAAAGTGGGGTGTTGAGATCTCCCACTATTAATGTGTGGGGTTTTATATGTGGTTTAAGCTTTAGTAATGTTTCTTTTACATATGTGGGTGCTCTTATGTTTGGGGCATATATGTTCAGAATTGAAACTTCATCTTGGTCGATCTTTCCTGTGACGAGGATGTAATGTCCTTCTTGATCTCTTTTGATTGATTTTAGTTTGAAGTCTATTTTGTTGGATATCAGGATGGCTACCCCTGCTTGTTTCTTAAGACCATTTGATTGAAAAGTCTTTTCCCAGCCTTTTATTCTTAGGTAGTGTCTATCTTTGAATTTGAGATGTGTTTCTTGTATGCAGCAGAAGGATGGGTCCTGCTTTCGTATCCATTCTGTAAGTCTATGTCTTTTTATAGGTGAATTAAGTCCGTTGATATTAAGGGATATTAATGACCAGTGATTCTTCATCTCTGTTATTTTTGGTGGTAGTGTGTGTGTACTTCTCTTCTTTGGGGTTTACTGTTGTGGCTTTATCTATTGCCTGTGTTTTCAAGTGTGTATCTGACTTCCCTCGGTTGGAATTTTCCTTCTAGTGCTTTCTGTAGGGCTGGGTTTGTGGATAGGTATTGTTTAAATCTGGTTTTGTCTTCGAATGTCTTGTTCCTTCCGTCTATGATGATTGAAAGTTTTGCTGGGTATATTAGTCTGGGCTGACATCCATGGTCTCTTAGTGTCTGGATTACATCTGTCCAGGTCCTTCTGGCTTTCAAAGTCTCCATTGAGAAATCGGGTGTTATTCTGATGGGTTTACCTTTATAGGTCACTTGGCCTTTTTCCTTGGCTGCTCTTAATATTCTTTCTTTATTCTGTACATTTAGTTGTTTAATTATTATGTGTCGAGGGGACTTTTTTTGGGGGTCTAGTCTGTTTGGTGTTCTATAGGCTTCTTGTATCTTCATAGGCATTTCCTTCTTTAAGTTGGGAAAGTTTTCTTCTATAATTTTGTTGAATATATTTTCTGTGCCTTTGAGTTGGTATTCTTCACCTTCTTCTATCCCTATAATTCGTAAGTTTGGTCTTTTTATGGTGTCCCAGATTTCTTGGACATTTTGGTTCATGACTTTGTTGGCTTTAGTGTTTCCTTCGACTGATGGAACTATTTCTTCTACTGTATCTTCAATGCCAGAAATCCTCTCTTCCATCTCTTGCATTCTGTTGGTTATACTTGCATCCGAAGTTCCTGATCTTTTACTCAGGTTTTCTATTTCCAGCATTCCCTCTGTTTGTGTCTTTTTCATTTTTTCAATTTCCCTTTTCAGATCTTGGACTGTTTCCTTTGTTTGTTTCATTGCTTTTTCATGGTTTTCTTTCAGTGCTTTATTGTTTTCTTCCAGGATTTTAATGTTTTCTTCCAGGACTTTATTGTTTTCTTGGAGGGCTTTATTGTTTTCTTCTAATTTGTTTGCCCTTTCCTCTAGTTGTTTACAGCGTTCTTCCAATTTTCTTGTCTTTTCCTCTACACACGCCTCTACCTTCTTCATGAAGTTACTCATAAGGCTACTTTCTTCTGCTTCTTCCAATTTTTGGTGTTCAGGTCTAGATGTTGGAGGCGAGCTAGGTTCTGGTGATGCTGTATTGCTCTTCATTTTGCTGTATGTACTTCTGCTTTGACGTCTGCCCATCTCCTTGTGATTCCTTCTTGGTCTTATCAGTGGACTTGTTTCACAAAGATCTGACAGACTCAGGAGGACTCTCTCTCTTGTCCAAAAGGGAGTTCTCTTGTCCAACTCTTTGGTCCAGAAGGGAAGTCAGGGGCAAGCTCTGGTCCAGAATGGCAGTCGGGGACAGGCTGGGAGCTGGGGGCCGGTCTCTAAGTCTCAGGAAGTGGGTGGGGTCTTGGGCAGATGGGCGTGGGGGCAGGGCGCGGAGACTGCAGGGGCTGCCGGGGGCTTGGAAATGGGGATCCCTCCCGGTGGGGCTAGAAGGGGAGCTGCCCGGTGGCCAGAACCCGGCGCCAAGCTGGGCAGGTCCTCCCGGGGTGGCTGGTGGCCAGGGATGCGGTCCGGGTTGGACCCGGGTACTCACCTCTGGTCCAGAAGGGAAGTCTTCGGGGGCAGGCTGGGAGCTGGGGGCCGGTCTCTAAGTCTCAGGAAGTGGGTGGGGTCTTGGGCAGATGGGCGTGGGGGCAGGGCGCGGAGACTGCAGGGGCTGCCGGGGGCTTGGAAATGGGGATCCCTCCCGGTGGGGCTAGAAGGGGAGCTGCCCGGTGGCCAGAACCTGGTGCCAAGTTGGGCAGGCCTCTCAGGAGTGGTTGGTGGCCAGGGATGCGGTCCGGGTTGGACCCAGGCACTCACCTCTGGTCCAGAGGGGAAGTCGTCGGGGGCCTTGTTTCAAACTTCTAAAGTCTGACACTGGAGAGTTTATTTCAGGGACATTTAAGCACAGTGCAATTTTGGAAAACAGATTCTTGATGATAATTAACTCAATTCCGAGAGAACAACAAAGCTTAAAGTGTGACTACATCAAAGCTCTTTTGCAACGTACCTATGACATCTTCTATAAGGATGGGTTCTATACCTTACAGGCCATTCTCAGTCATACAAATAGTGCAGAGATCACCCAGCAATAAAGTGCATGTGACATCTCCCTTAAGGATGGGTTCTGTTGACTAAGAAACAATGCACAAGACAAAGGTCATAGAAAGAATGACTGAGATAAACACGCTTCCCTCAGTCTAGTGTGTTGGGAGTTCTTGGGCATGGTTTCCCCAGTATGTTTTTCATATGCCCATGTGACCAAATGGTCCCAATTTACTTCGATAAGTTTGTAGGCTGGTACCCCCTTTACTTTTAGAAATAAGTTATTTCTCAGTGTGTGCCTTCTAGATAGTGCCAGAGCAAGGTAGGGTCATCCTGCCTCCCTGTTTGCATTCAAAATGGGGCCAAATTCTTCCCATAAAATGGATCTCTCAGGGCAAGGCGCATCCTGAAAAACCACTGTTTCACACAGTGTGAAAAAAAGAGTAGGGAACGGCCCAGTTTCATCACACTGACCCTCTGGGAAGTGTTCTCAAGCCAAGCTTGTCGTTTAGCTCAGGCATTTTGTCCCAGTGACACAAAGCTAACTCATATACTTCACAGATGCTTGTGAGGACTAGGAATGTTTATAAAAAGAGTGCTGACCCCAGCCACACACACAAACGTCAATGTTGATAAATGTTAGCTTTCAAGGGGACTATATTCTCAGGCACTGAAATTAACCTCTAGTGTTTAGATTTGTGGTTAAAATAACTTCAGAGGAGACATAGAGGGTAGAGTAGAAGACAGAATTTATTACAGAATAATATCAGAAGAGAGGTTGCAATGGTCTGTTAACTCAGAATCACAGCTCTCACCTCAAAGTGTCATGGTTTTTGTCAACTTAATGCAAACTTATATATACCTGGGGGAAAGGGATCTTAATTGGGGAATTGCCTTCTCTGGATTGGCCTGTGTGTATGTATGTCTGTGAAGCGTTACTGCTGACTAATGTGGGCCAGCCCACTGTGTGAGGTACCAGTTTTGAACCTGTGGCAGCTGAGCAAGCCACAGGAAGCAAGCCAGTGATAAATGTCACTACATGGTCTCTGCTTCAGTTCCTGTTGGCTGCCTTAAGTTCCTGACTCGACTTCTGTGGTGGTTTGAATGAAAAAGGCCCCCATAGACTCACAGGAGTAGCACTATTAGGAGGTGTGGTCTTGTTGGAGTAGGTGTGGTCTTGTTAGAAGAAGTGTGTCACAGGAAGAAGGCTTTGAGATCTCAGATGCTCAAGCCAGGCCCAGTGTCTCACAGTCTCTTCCTGCTGTCTTCCATTATAAAAGTGTTGCCATGGTCACGATGTCTCTTTATAGCAATAGAAACCCTAACTAAGATAGCTTCTTTCCACGATGGATTGCAACCTGTAAGCCAAATAAACCCTGTCCTCCACATGTTGCCTGTGGTTATGGTGGTTACCACAGCAACAGAAAGCAAACTAGAACACCAAGGGAATATTAGTCTCCATGGCCCAGAAATATATGTTCCAACATGGTCACGTAATCTGGTTCATCAGATTGTTCTTCACTGACATGGTCTTTAGAGAGAGGGCCAGGAGATCTAAAGATAAAGAGGATAGACGATGGAGAAGATAAAAGATGTTTGGGATCAGCAGGTCTTGCACAAGCTATGAATTATGCCAAGCAAGTTTATTAAGAAGTACAGCATCTTGTACTATTTCAGGGGAGCAATGTGACGAAGTCAGCAGAATCAGTCCTACAATGGGACAGAATCAGCAGGAGGCTAATCAAGCAATGTCACACAAGGAGAACACAAAATGTCTGAAAAGCACCACAGCCTGAGTATACAGCGGCCTTGGTACTGATAAACATGGTCCTATGGCATGGGAAGAGTTGGGCTCTCAGGATCTGAAGCCATAACTTTCCTAAGGCTCTGGCCCCAGGCTATTACTGGCTCTGTGAAGCATGTTTCTCATTTTAGAGAAGTAGCTGTTTTTTCCTCTACATATCAGGGCCTCAGGGGAAAGCTCCCAAGGCACAGCCTCACACGATTACTTGCTCTGCCAAGCATGCTCCTGAATTTGAGAGAAGGAGCTCTATAGTGTGAATTCTAATCGGTCTTAATAATAAAAACTCAGAGTCAGATATTAGGGTAAATACTGAAAGATCAGAGAAGTAAAGGAGCAGTCACCCTCACCTCTTGCCTCCACTACTCCTCAGAGTGAAAAGAGGTAGAGCTCCTGTCTCTGCCCAGCCATATCACTTCCTGTTTCCTGTCTGTACAGACCTCCAGACCTCTATGGTTAACTAATGGCTAGCTCCACCCTCTGATCTTCAGGCAAACTTGAATTGTTAGAGCACAAACAAAATATCACCACAGAGCTGTCTTACTTATCCAAACATCAGGGCCTCAAAGAAAGCCTCGGTAGATCAGTCCAACTCTCAACCGTCACACTTTGATGAAACTTGTATAGACACAGAATAAAAGAAAGGTACAAATCAAAGCACTTTTCACTCAGATCTTTTTTGTTTGTTTGTTTGTTTGTTTTTGGAGGCAGGGTTTCTCTGTGTAGCTTTGCGCCTTTCCTGGATCTCACTTGGTAGCCCAGGCTGGCCTCGAACTCACAGAGATCCGCCTGCCTCTGCCTCCTGAGTGCTGGGATTAAAGGCGTGCGCCACCACCGCCCGGCACAAAGCACTTTTCAAATGCATTGGTAGACATGTCGGGCAAGGGTAACAGCACAGCAGGAAAATGCTGCTGTAGGTGTTGATGCTGTATGATGATAGTCTTTTGGGTTGGTGGAAGTCTGTTAATATATCCCTCAAATTTTCACATTATGAGGATGGTGGATCAGAGGCAGAGGGAGGGTCTCTTGCTCCTGTCCTGCTTCATACTCCGGGTTAGCTGGTCCCTAAGCTTCCAGGTGGCTCTCCTGACCTTGTTTCTCATCTCACCATAAACATGATTGGAATAAAGATGCATGCCGCTGTATCCAGCTGTGTGTTTTTTTGTTTTTTAATGAATCTGAGGGATTAACTGCAGGCTGTTGGGCTTTTGCACCATCTTTGCCTGCTCAGTCTTCTTGCTTTCCCCCACCACATCCATTGATTTTTAAATTTTTTTAGGAAGGGAAATATATCATATCTGACTCCTTAAAATTAAAAACACCATAGGAAAGAGAGAATTTGGAAGTAGTGTGGTTGTGTTGTAGTCCATTGGGGAGAAGCAGTTTCTTTCCGCTGAAGCATTTTTTTTTTTTTTTTTTTTTTTGGTTTTTTTGAGACAGGGTTTCTCTGTGTAGCTTTGCGCCTTTCCTGGAGCTCACTTGGTAGCCCAGGCTGGCCTCGAACTCACAGAGATCCGCCTGGCTCTGCCTCCCGAGTGCTGGGATTAAAGGCGTGCGCCACCAACGCCCGGCCCGCTGAAGCATTTTTAATTATGTGTGTGCACATATGTCTCTGTGGGTATATGTGCATGAATGCTGGTGCTTCCAGAGGATAGTAGCTCCCCTGGAGCCAGAGTTACAGGTGGTGATGAGCCCACATGGGTACCATGAGCCAAACTCTGTCCTTTGTAAGAATAGGACATGATCCTAACTACGGAGTTATCTCTCCATGCGAAGCACGCACATTCTTATGCTCTGGGCGAAGACCGATGTTCTAAACTTCCCAGGAGATAATGACACTATCATCTAATTGAGAGTTTCTGGTCAAACATAAAGATGGACAATTGTCCCCTCCATTAAGAATTATTCTAAATGGGGCTGTCAGTCACCTGGTCAGAGCTGCGCTTTTCCCCTGCAAGCTGACTGTTTTAGAGATTTTAGAAAGTAGTATATAGCCTATCTGAAAATGTATGTTAGGACAGTGTTTTTTTTTTTTTTTAATCATTGCTTATTTTCATCCACGAGAGTTTCTTTAGAAATGGGAAAAAAGCTAAGACAATTGGTAACAAAGGTGTGGTCAAAAACCTGACTATGTGGCTGTTAGAACTGTTTAGTGACTGGAATGTGGAAGAGTTTGCAACTTATGGTTATAAAAAGCTTTGAGGTCTATAAACAGAGTTTACTGCTCTGATGGGATCTTGGAGGATAAGAAGACTGAGACAAATGTGGAGAGTGGAGGCCAGCTCATGAGATTTCAGAGGTGAGCAATGACTGGACAAGGAACTGGAAAAGGGACATTCAAGGGATTTTTTTTGGGGGGGCCATGCCCTTAGCACTTGAGTGAAGTTGAGTTTAAGGATAATGGATACATTTGTTTCAAGGTAGGAGAGCATTCAGGCTGACGCTGAGAACAACTGTAACTTTTAAAGAGCTCAGCACCACGGAAGAGGAACCTCCTGTACTGAAAGGGGACACTAGGAAAGATGTCCTGACCGCACGACTCTGTCCCTTAAAGGCACCAGAATACAAAGATCCAAATCTTTTAAAGGAAGCCTGGGTTGAAGGGGCTCCCCACTCCCCAAAAGCAATAACTAAGAAAGCATTTCCTTGGGGTCAGCATGCAGAAGCTGGGGCAGAAATGGGCATCAGATTCTATCCAAGCTGATGGCGGAGCTTGGCAGCAATGTCCCTGTGGAACTGGTTTTGAAGGTATGAAAGATGCAAAATAGAGGGGTCCTGGAGAATAACCAAGGCCAGATAATGTGTAGTGAAGTCGGAGTCCATGTAAAGAGGTCATGTTGTAAAGCCTAGCTGTCACTGGAGACTTCAGGGGACTAGAGATGCTTGGACAACGGGGCCTGTATCAAGGGGTGTTGTGGGCATGGATTGGAGCCAACCTAGTAGAGAATCTGTGTGTGCTGAGAGGGGCGGGGCTGGAGGGGCGGCGCTGGAGGGGCGGGGCTACCCAAGCCTCTGGCGCTCAGTTGATGTATTAGTTACTTTTTTTGTTGCTATGATAAAATCCGTGACCAAAACTAACGTAGGGAAGAAAGAGTTTATTTTAGCTTATGGTTCCAGAAAGCTTGAGTGTTCATAATGGCATGGAAGGCCTGGCATAGTGGTGGCCAGGAGTAGAAAGCTCAGGAGGGGGTTTATAAACCCTCAAAGCCCCCTCTCCCCCGGACTTATCTCCTCCATAAGGACATGCGCCTGAGGTTCTATAACCTCGAAGAGCCACACCAACCTGGACCCAGATGTTCCAATCCATGACTCTGGGGTGTATCTCAGTGACACCTCAACAGTTGGTTGCATTGTAAGCCCAGGTGCCAGCCACAAAGATGGAGGATTTAGTGCTTGCCCTGTTGGAGTTTGGCTTTGCTCTGGCCTGACTATTCATTCTTATATTTGTCAGGTCCCAAAGAAACTCAGGACAAATGGCTAATTGTGGTGCCTATTTAACACACAGAAGCTGCCGCTGTTTCAGAGTCCTGGCTGCTCTCAGAACTTTTCACCTCTGCCCGCTACACCGGACCTCTCCAGCCCCCCCCTCCCCTGCTTCCCTTCCTTTCCTCCAGCTTTTATTTGTTATATAACCCAACTATTCTGCCATGCACTCTCTTTGGTCACACGCTCTCTTTGGCCATGCCCTATCTTGGTTCTCTTCGTTTTTCTTCCTCTCCTGGTCTCCTCTCCTGTCCCTCCTCTATCTTCTCTTCCTTCCTCTATTTCCCTCTGTCCCTTCCTCTCATGGCCCTGGTCTATTCTGCTACCCATGTTTAGTCTGGGGTCTTCCAGATGCCCCTGGCTGTTCTCTCTCATATCTACAATAAAAACCGTCTCCTCAACCATACCTAGGAGTGGTCATGCCTTTATTTGCATTCAATATTATACCCTGGTTCTTCCTTTTTGGAACAGGAATTCTTTTTTTTTCTTTCTTTCTTTCTTTCTTTCTTTCTTTCTTTCTTTCTTTCTTTCTTTCTTTCTTTCTTTTTTTTTTTTTTTTGGATCTATTTATTTATTATGTATAATGTTCTGCCTGCATACCAGAAGAGGGCACCAGATCTCATTATAGGTGGTTGTTGTGACCCACCATGTGGTTGCTCAGAACTGAACTCAGTACCTCTGGAAGAGCAGCCAGTGCTCTTAACCACTGAGCCATATCTCCAGCCCCTGGAACAGGAATTCTTATTCTGTGCCATTATATGTTGAATGTATGCGACTTGTTTTCTATCTGAGTCTATCTTTGAATTTTTAAAGTGTTATAATTGTTAAAGACCGTGGGGACTTTAAAAGTTAGATTGAGCTTTAAGGTTTTAAAGTTACATTATTACATGGTTATGAGTGTATAGGGACAAGGGTCAAAAGTTATTGCTTAAAATTAATGAGCTAGGGTGTCAGGTTGACAAACAGTGGAGTTATAATGATTGGAAAGACCCATCTTCATTTTTGACAGGACTACTCCCAAGCGGGGATCCTGGACTGTACAAAATGGAAAAAGAGGCCTGATTGCTAGCAATATACATTTAATTGCTTTCTCCTGTCTTCCAACATAGTGTGACCACATTTCTAAGTTCCTGATGTTTTGACTTCTTATCATGATAGATCTTGAGCTGGAAGCTAAAATAAACACTTTCTCTTGTTTTTTATTAAGTGTTTAAAAATTTCAGTTCCTTTATTAATTTGTACAGAGCTCAGAAGACAGCTTGCTGGAATTGGTTCTCTCCTTCTATCATGTGGGTCCTAGCAATGGAACTCAGGCTTCCAGCAAATTACTTCACCAGTGAACCACCTCACTGTCCCAGCCAGTGTTAGAGTATTCCATCACAGCTACAGGAAAATAAACCAAAACACATACCTTTTCATGTTTTTTTTCAAGACAGGGTTTCTCTGTGTAGCTTTGCACCTTTCCTGGAACTTGCTTTGTAGACCAGGCTGGCCTCTGCCTCCCCAGTGCTGGAATTAAAGGCATGGGCCACCACTACCCAGCCCAAAACACATACCTTTAAAGACTTTCTTTTTCTTTTTTCTTTCTTTCTTTTTTTTTTTGGCTGAGCCTGGCATTGGTGGCGCATGCCTTTAATAAATCTCAGCACTCGGGAGGCAGAGGCAGGTGGATTTCTGAGTTTGAAGCAAGCCTGGTCTATGGAGTGAGTGTCAGGACAGCCAGAGTTGTTACACAGAGAAATCCTGTCTTGAAAAACAAAAACAAACAAACAAACAAACAAACAAACAAAATTTCTTTTCTGATAAGGCTGCACTGTCTGTTAAGTTGCTATTTTTTTTTTTAATTTTCAAGTCTGAAAAAGCATAATCATTTACAGTGACCTGAACATTTCAAACCCTGTTGTTCCAAGTCATTTATATTATAATTGTGCATTTGCTTTTTAAGTGTGCTTTAGTTCCTTGGAGAGAAAAGCAAAGACTTGCTGGTTAGAGTCAAGCTTTTTGTGATAGGCCGCTGTGTGCCCCGTCCCCCGCCCCCAGACATTACATGGTTCGCTTGGCTTTAGAAAAGAGGCTATGCTTTAAATCCAAAATATTTTTCTGACAGTATGTGTTGGAACTTTCCACGGCCCACGGATTTACACACTTGAGGAATAACACAAACGATCGAAAGGCGTTTGGTGGACTAACTCTGTAGGTCGCGTGTTTCGGGAAACTTCTGTATTATGCAGGGGCCCTGAGCCCATTCCGGGTTGGTCAAGAGAGCAGGGAAGAGCACCAAGCAGAGCCCTGACACCCCCGGGACCCGGCCCCTCGGGCACCGAGCAGAGCCCTGACACCCCGGGACCCGCCCCCTCGGGTACCGAGCAGAGTCCTGACACCCCCGGGACCCGCCCCCTCGGGCACCCAGCAGAGCCCTGACACCCCCGGGACCCGGGACCCTCGGGCACCGAGCAGAGCCCTGACACCCCCGGGACCTGGTCCCCTCGGGCACCGAGCAGAGCCTTACACCCCGGGACCCGGCCCCTCGGGCACCCAGCAGAGCCCTGACACCCAGGGACCCGTCTCCTCGGGCACCGAGCAGAGCCCTGACACCCCGGGACCCGCCCCCTCGGGAACGGAGCAGAGCCCTGACACCCCCGGGACCCGGCCCCCTCGGGCACCGAGCAGAGCCCTGACACCCCGGGACCTGGTCTCCTCGGGCACCCAGCAGAGCCCTGACACCCCCGGGGCCTGGTCCCCTCAAGCACCTAGCAGAGCCCTGACACCCCCGGGACCCGCCCCCTCGGGCACCGTGCAGAGCCCTGACACCCAGGGACCTGGTCCCCTCGGGTACCGAGCAGAGCCCTGACACCCCCGGGACCCGGCCCCTCGGGCACCCAGCAGAGCCCTGACACCCCGGGACCCGCCCCCTCGGGCACCGAGCAGAGCCCTGACACCCTCGGGACCCGCCCCCTCGGGAACGGAGCAGAGCCCTGACACCCCCGGGACCCGCCCCCTCGGGCACCGAGCAGAGCCCTGACACCCCCGGGACCCGTCCCCTCGGGCACCGAGCAGAGCCCTGACACCCCCGGGACCCGACCCCTCGGGCACCGAGCAGAGCCCTGACACCCCCGGGACCCGGCCCCTCGGGCACCGAGCAGAGCCTTACACCCCGGGACCTGGTCACCTGGGGCACCGAGCAGAGCCTTACACCCCGGGACCTGGTCACCTGGGGCACCGAGCAGAGCCTTACACCCCGGGACCTGGTCCCCTCGGGCACCGAGCAGAGCCCTGACACCCCCGGGACCCGGCCCCTCGGGCACCGAGCAGAGCCCTGACACCCAGGATCCGCCCCCTCGGGGCCAGACGGCTCTGGGTCGCAGCCGGGTCCCCGCCCCGATCGGAGACTTCCGGCCGGGGCGGGCCCTGGCATTACCAGCACTTTGGCTGGAGACATGGCGCTGCAGGGCCGCGCGTTCTTTGCTCGGGTGTCCCGCCTGCCCCTCGATCCGGGTCCTCTGAGGGTAAGGCAGCGCGGGGTGGTGAGGGCCAGGCTGGCTTCCGCAGGCCAGGGGTCCCGGGCCGAGGAAGTGGGAAGACCGGGGTTCCCGGGAGCCGGGAGACGTGAAAGAACAAGGGTGCTCCGGGGCAGGGAGGGGGAAGGCCAGGGATCCCGGGACGCCGGCAGGTGAACCAGGCCCAGGGCCTTGGGGTGCAGGGAGGTGAGAGATGCCAGGCAAGGAGAAGTGTGAGGCGACAAGGTTCCAGGACTTGGAGGAGATGTGAGGAGAGAGGAGGGGGCTCCAGGGACGCAGTGAGGGGAAAGGAGAGAGGCTCAGGGGTCCCAGGACGAAGGGAAATAAGAGGGGGCGGGGGAGAGGTATAAACCTCCGATAAAGGAACTTTCGTTTGTAAATATGCAGGGAATGGGACATAAGTAAGCTGGGTGAACTCTGGTTTGTCCAGTGTTAGATTGGGAACTCAGATTAATTTGGAAGAGGTCCATTGACCTTTTACCTACTTTTAGCACTGGCAAGCTCTTAGTCAAAGCTAGCCTGCCTGCCTGCTGTCAGTTCTGTGGGTAGGAAAGGGTGGGTTAGCAGGCTGGTTCCGTGGCCGAGGAATTCTCCCCTGAGCAGCGTTCTCAAGCCCCCCACCCCACACACAGTGCCTTGTTTTTTTGGGATGTGACCGGAATGACTTCATTTTGTATAATGAATTTTCACAAAGCAGATGTACATGAAATTCAAAGAAAGGAAAAGTCTTGTGGAAGTTGGCTCTCACTTTTTACCGCTGGGTCCCAGGATCCAACTCTTGTCAGGCAGGCTTAGGCCTTTCTCCCCCAAATAAACAAGCACAGTGTAATAAAGTAATTTGAAAAAAAAAAAAATCAAAACCTAAACCATGGCTAGATTCACTTTCTAGAGGTGCTTCTCATGGTGGAATCCATTTTTGTTTCCCTCAGGCTTATTTTGTTTTGCTTTTCAACATTTTCCCACCAAGTCTACCATGGAAATAAAATATGCAAGTGAAGAAACTAGGGAGGAAAAGGAAGAGGAAGGAAAAAAAAAAAAAGCACTATTTCAAGGCAGTCCTTGCCCCTAACGAGGTTAAAAATCTTAAGCTAAAAAGCAGAATTTCCCTATCCAGATAGAAAAGTCAGTCCACCAATTGCTGTCCACACACCCCCTTCACGTTTGATAGACTGGCCCTGTAGTGTTCACATTAGAAAAATATGGGGTGGTGTGAAAGAACAGGGTACTGTAGGGCAGCGAGGTAGGAAAGGACAGGAGTCCCCGGGGTGCAGAGAAGCCCAGGAGGGAGAATAGGAGTCAGACACGGCTGGAAAGGGCTCCAGACGTGAAGGGGAGATTGGGTGTGCTGATTTCCTCAAGTCAGAGCCCCCCTCCCCCGTAAGTGGTCTGCTCCCTGCTAGTGTTGTATTGCTACTGTTTGTCTTTAAAGGTAACACAGCATTGTAAAGACAGACAAAACCACTGTGTTTCTTTCCCGAGAACTTGTCCTTTTTGTACTGGCCACATCTCTGACCTAGCGATGCTGTTAGGATTGCAGCCCCGGAGTCACAGACCAGAATCCCAGTCTTCTGATACCACTGGATGATGTACTTTGAGAAGGAAAAATGAATTCAAAACGATTGCAATCTGACGCTTTGAAAATCATTTGCTTAAGAAAAATGTTAAGGTGTGGTGGTGCATACCTTTCATCCCAGCATGTGGGAGGCAGAGGCAGGTGGATCTCTGTGAGTCTGAGAACAGCCTGGTCTACACAGTGAATTGCAGGACTATGTAGAGAAAACCTGTCTCAAGAAAGAAAAAAAAAAAAAAGTTCTGAGGTAATAGAGGTGCCTGTCTGCTTGGGACATGGAGGCTAGAGTGGAGTTTGAATCCTGGGGGAAGGAATGACGAGCTGGCAAGAAACATGGTGTTTTTTAACGTTAAACATAAGCTATTATAGTTAAAACTTTCCATGTCAGAAATGTTCTAATTGTCATAAGCACCATCTGTGAATGCCATTTTAGATCGAATCTTGACCTACGTACGCCTCAGTTCAATCCAGTAAATAACTAAGACTCCTGCTTGGTCAAGTGCTGTCCTTGAGATTAAAAAAAAAAAAAAAGGACTTTGATCTTAGTTTTTGTTTCATTCTCCTGAGAAAACATTTAATTTAATCAGTTGTTTATCATGAAATGTAATTGTTGGGCTTTCTTTAGAGAGACTCCCTGGTTGAAAAGGCGAGCCTGCAATCAGTGTGGAAATAGATTCACTTATGTTTCTGGAGCGATGGTTGGTATCTCACGATTAGGCTTTGACATACATCTAGTGCAAGGAAAGTAGGTGTGACAAAGAATTAGAAGAAGGCAGTGCCGTGTGTCTTGTAAGGTTAAATTCCTTAGTGAAGGTGTAGAACTTGCTTGCACCTATAGACTCTGGCCCGTTGGTGCTCACTGCATGACCTTTAGTTTTTATCTCAAGTAATCACTTTATTATTTTTATAAAAGTGATTCTTGGTCAGTATTAATTTAAGCAATTCATATAGTTAAATAAGGTACAGAGTAACAATTCTGTAAAAAACAAGGTTTTTCTTTATCCTACTTAAAATTCTGTTATCCCATCTGTAATTCTGTCATATCTGGTTAGCTCACTGATTTTCCCCAACCAGGACCTGACACAGAGTAAACATGGAAGAAGCGTGTAAGAAGCGTGTAACTGTGCACACCATGTTGTGGAGTTGGAAAATTTATCACCATGGTTCACACTAAAAGTGTGTGAAAAAGGTTACTACCAGCTGGACAGACTGAAAACACAGTGCATTATAATGCACAGATGAACAAAATTGTGTATGCAGAGGCAGACAAGGCTGTCTGGAGGAGGAGGGCCCAAGAAGGAATCCCAACCTAGGGCTGGAGAGACAGCTCAGGGGTTCAGAGTGCTTGCTGCTTTTTCGGAGAAGTGAAGTGTGTTTTCCCAGCACTCACATTGTGTAGTCATAACCAGGGGATCTGACACCCACTTCTGTCTTTAGTGGGCACCTGTCTCAGTTACTGTTCATTGCTGTGAAGAGACACCATGACCAAGGCAATTGTTATGAAAGAAAGCATTTAAGTGGGGGCTTGCTTACAGTTTAAGAGGTTAGTCCATCATTATCATGGCAGAAAGCATGGCGGCATGCATGGCAGACATGGTGCTGAAGAGGTAGCTGAGAGTTCTACATCAGGACAGCCAGAGAGAGAGAGAGACAGAGACAGAGACAGAGAGACAGGCAGACAGACAGACACTGGGCTTGGCATGGGCTTTTGAAACCTGAGAGTCCACCTACCAGTGATATACTCCCTCCAACAAGGTCACACCTCCTAATCCTTCTCAAGTAGTTCCATTCCCTGATGACTAAGCATTTAAATATATGAGCCCATAGGGACCATTCTTATTCAAATCACCACAGCACCTGTATATATTTGTACATTTAAACACATACACACATAAATTAATATAAAAAAGGTAGTTCCATTTTGAAGAATAACATGTATTTAAGAATAACAAGGAAAGGGTCATTACCCATTTCTGCAAGTTGAAATAATTTGATGTAGTACAGTTTGTGTCTTAGGACATGGAAAGAAGTATATGAGGTTCCTGATCTTGGTCTAAGGACATCATGGTAAAATCCAGTTCATGTTTGCTTGGTGTCCTTGATGTTGGAGAGCTTCAGAAGAAATGCTGTCTCTTTCTTCCATTTGGAAGAAGAAGATAACCCCAAAGTATCACTGTTTTACTTTTATTTATTAATTTCAAAAATATTTATTTATCCTTATTTCATGTGTATGAATGTTTTGGCTTCATGTATGTCTCTGCCCCAGATGCATTCTTGGTGCCTGCAGAGGCCAGAAGAGGCCATCAGTTTACCTATGACTGGAGTTACAGATGGTTTCAGTCACCACTCAGGTGCTGGGAACCAAACCCAGGCCTTTGAAGAGCAGTAGAATCTTTACTGCTGAGCCATGTCTCCAGTCCTACTTCCTCCTGTAGCAATGGCCTACCTCCATTCTATGCCATCCTGTAACATGCACCAAGGTTTAATATACTGTATATTTCTCTTAGTTTGTTTATCCCATTGCCCAAAACCTAATCTCACCAAAGATAGAATAGTGTATCTTTATTTCTTTGTTTACGGCCACATTGTCATTGCCTAGAATAGTGTTTGGGGCAGAGTAGATGTCCAATTAAAAACTTGCTAAAAATAAGTGGATGAACTTTACCATAACGTCTGTTTTCTGTCTAATAATTTTCCACATAAGCAAATTCTATAATCCAAACAAATCTTCTGTAAGAACAGGGATTCTGATAGTTGGTTCAATGATGAGAGTCATGTTACTCTTGGCTAATGTAATAGAGAGTCAAGAAGAGATGTCTCAAGGGCAGACAGGAATGAAGACCAGTGGAACACCTCCAACCATTCCCTAATTCGTCTGTTTCATCTCCCTTTATTATGCAGCACTGGGAAACATCTTGGTCTGCATCTAACTACAAATAGATAAGAGCTGTAATAACGGTGGAAGGTACACCCCGTAGCACAGAGTAATGACTTTTTCAAGGACTTTGGTTCATTCTATGAGATGTGTCATTACTCAGAAATGAAATTTCTGCCTTGCTCCTGGCAACTTCATGATTCAGCCTATCCTTTGGAGCTTGGAGTCCAGCAATGCATTTTCTTTTCTATCCAGGCTCGTTGTTGCTGTGGCAACAAGATCTGAGCTCCCCAGGAGCTCAGCGTTCCAGCTCTCTGTGCAGTGCTCTGTTGTAAGTTGTAGGTGGGTAGGGATGCTCAGGTGGTGCACAGCACTCTGTGCAGTGCTCTGTTGTAAGTTGTAGGTGGGTAGGGATGCTCAGGTGGTGCACAGCACTCTGTGCAATGCCCTATTGCAAGTTGTAGGTGGGTAGGGATGCTCAGGTGGTACACAGCACTCTGTGCAGTACTCTGTTGTAAGTTGTAGGTGGGTAGGGATGCTCAGGTGGTGCACAGCACTCTGTGCAATGCTCTATTGTAAGTTATAGCTGGATAGGGATGCTCAGGTGGCACACAGCACTCTGTGCAGTACTCTGTTGTAAGTTGTAGGTGGGTAGGGATGCTCAGGTGGCACACACAGTTACAGAGTGCACTTCAGCTAGTAGGTGAAGAGCAGGGGGTGGGTCACAGAGTTTGGACAATTTAGTTCTTTAAGTTTTTAGGGTCATGGTTGGCATTCAGGGAGCTGGGGGCAATTCTTACTCTCTAAGAACCTTGCTTTCTGCATTGGAAAGTATAGAAGAGCTGTCCCTCCTGCTAAGAACTGTAGGTGCTATACTGAAAAGGCAGTGTCTGGACACTAAAAAGGGCATGTAGCTGGCATAGACAAGCACATTCTAGCAACCAGACAAAAATTGCAAGAAGCAATGGAAGACTTATTATATGCAGGCAATACGGGGAGTGCTTTGGAAGTATATAGGTACACATTTTCACATCCTTTGAAATATATGGTTGGCCAGTTTTTACCAAACTGATGTTACATGACAGTTAAAGAACAGTCTTCACAAACTCCCACTTTTGTGTGAATCTGAGTCAGAATAAATTTTATCTAAAAATATTCACCTGCCACAAATCAACAGACCCTCAGCCCCAGCCTGTCTCCCTGAAAGAACCATTGAAGGAGTTCATTGTCTACCCTGGAACTCACAGCCAAGTGTTAAAGGCAGAGTACTTCAGATAAGGTGGTGTCTTTATGAACTGTTTCTGTGTTGCTTTTCTTAGTATTGTTTCCATCTCAGACCTTCCTGTATTATGTACTTGCACACACTTTCGTGTTGGATATTTCAATGAAATACCGTCTAATGAATGTGGAATACTCAAGCAGTATTATCCTGTGTCTATCTCATTAGTCTTTTTCTGATAGTTTACTACAATGTGTAGATTCTTGTGGGTTGTTCCAGAAGCTTTTGCAATTGTGTCAACACATAGGAAGATAGCCTCTTCTGACAAAGCACATGGTGGAGATTATGCATCACTTTCTTTGCATCTTTCTTTTAACGCATAATGCTTCACATTGTTGGTATTCAGCAGACATTGCCGAGCATTTGGACAAACTATCTGTGGCAGTGTTCACCTTCAGCATGTTCGTTGTGTCCTTCTTTCAGTGGGTAATAGGTCCATGCTTTGTGAATGGCTTTGGCTATTTCAAGCCTGTTGCAGTTCCATATTAATTTTAGGATAGTCTCATCAATTTTGTAAAAAGTGAAATAGAATTTTAGTAAGGATGCAATTTGCTTTCAATGCTGGCAATAGAACTCAGGGCCTTGTTTATGCTAGGTAAATGCTCTACCACTGAACTACACCTCTTGCTCCTTAAGGCTTGTAACTTGATCTAAGGGTATTATTACATGTGACATTTTGATCAGTGTTGCCAAATTGATCTCCAGAGAAGTAGGCACCAATCGGAGGGGAAATGGTGACTTTCACCTAATTTTGACTGGTGCTTCTGCCAAGTTGAAAAAGAGTGGTTTTGTCTATGGAGAAAAATAGAGCAAAGGTGAGGAGGTGAAAGTTCTTGGCAAGCTTTAGGAATGCTGCAGCAATAGTAGCTATAGATTTTACTGTCAGAACTGGTATCAAGTAGCTTTAGAAAAGCAAGCTGAGACCACACTAGGTGGGTAGCTTCGAAGACCCAAGTACAGTCCTCAGAACCCATATAAAACTGGGTCAGGTAGTACACACAATCCTGGGAAGGTGGAGGTGGGGGGACTCCTGGGACATGCTGGTCAGCCAGTCTAGCCCAAATAGCAATTTTCAGATCAATGATGGACCCTGTTCCAAAGAACACAGTGGTCAGCCACTGAGGAGTGGTATTCATGGTTGATCTCTGGCACGTGCCTTTGCACCCTGCCTCTCAAATTCACACACACAGATGGAGAGAGGAGAGAGAGAGAGAAAAATTGAAGTGTGTGGTTTTGTCTTTTTGGTTCTGGATGTATCCATGCTTTTAAAGTATGCGGTTTGATTGTGGAGGCCTGATCAACAGTCCTTACGTTGGTGATGGAATAGCTGAGCCATTCTTTATTAGATATTGATCTGTTCAGCCTCACAACTTCCCTGTGAAAATTTATTGTTTAATGAATTTTACAGATTTGAAACTGACTTTTCTTTAAAAAAAATCTAGCATGTTTAAGTACTATTTTTTTAAAAAAGATATTTATTTTACATGGACTGCCAGGAGCTTGTTTGTGGTGCAAAAAGCAAAACAACACCAACAATGTGATCTACAAAAATCCCAAACTTGTCCCACTTTCTTTCGTATTGATGCTTGGGTTTTGTTTAGACAAGGGGTCATCACTCAAATGTCTCAGGGCCCTGAAGGCTCTGTAAATGAAGAAGGCCTCTCAATGAAAGGGCCACACTTAGCTTGTATGACTGGAGGCTGGGCAGATGCAAAACTTACCTCAGGTGGGCATGGCTTAGGGTTGTACTGACTCATGTACTTTGTATGACTTGTGAGTTTTATGCGAAGTCTCCCAGCATCTTAATCTTGACTCAAAGTTTCAAGACTTGGTGCTAGCTTCATAATACACATTTGGCCTAAGATTACCAATGCATGCATATTTTAGTTAACCTTAACATTGTTGGTATTTAGCAGACATTGCCGAGCATTTGGACAAACTATCTGTGGCAGTGTTCACCTTCAGCATGTTCGTTGTGTCCTTCTTTCAGTGGGTAATAGGTCCATGCTTTGTGAATGGCTTTGGCTATTTCAAGCCTGTTGCAGTTCCATATTAATTTTAGGATAGTCTCATCAACTTCTGTAAAAAGTGAAATAGAATTTTAATAAGGATGTAATTTGTTTTCAGTGCTGGCAATAGAACCCAGGGTCTTGTACATGCTAGGCAAATGCTCTACCACTGAACTACGCCTCTTGCTCCTTAATGCTTGTCTTTGAATAGCTTACTTTAGGCTAGCAAAAATCAGTAAGTAATTTAGAAATGAATCTCATCTATGTTTTTTAATCCCTTAAGGAAAGGACAAAGACAATACTTTCTCAGAATTGCCGTTTTGAGGATAAATTTGATCACCCTTGATGTACATGCTGGGTATGATATGAGGTGCTGCTGAGTATGGAAGTGGGAGGGGGTGAGAATTGGTCTTCCTAAGGCAGATTTAGAGCTCAGCATGTAATAAGTAGGCATTTCCAAAATATGAAGACTTTAGGAAGTTTTGGAAAGTTCAGGACATCAAAGATCTACAAGGAAACCATTGGTGATGAGAAAGGTATTATTTCTAACTAAAGAAAACAAACCTCATTTATAAATAAGCTCCATGTAGAAAAAAAAAATCACAATGCAAGATTTGAAGATCATTCAAGGCCCATTTATGTTGCATTCACTTTTCATAATTCAGGAGGAAGTGGCCAGATGCAGTTTTGAGTTATTCAGGATTTTGCCTTGTAAAAAGAGGCATGATCACACCATGGTTCTGTGAGATCTAGTCATTTTGTGAGTCTTAGTAGATAACTTGTGATTAGGCAAAGAGATGGCTGATTTCATGCTCACACATGTGCTGCCAGTTATTAGAGGATGGTGTCATTCAAAATAGCGAGTAAGTAGTTTCCCTTTTCAGTGTGAAGAAAGGAATTCATAAGATTATTATCAATCAGATCACATGAACTTACTAAGACATGAAATGATACTTCATTAACACAGTAGGATTGCTATTATCAAATATAATAGTTTTATCTTTGTATACTCCCTTTGCCAGTTAGAAGGCTGATAAAATGCTTTTAAATATATTTTAAATGCTTTTATTTAAATGATTAATTATCCTTCAGAAAGCTTCAAATTTCCTGCACAAATTAACCCCAAATAAATAAAAATTCATGGCAGAGCCTTTTGAACATTTCAGTACATTTTTTCATCATTCCCAGATAGTGACAAATTTACCAGCCCACTTGCGCAAATTTCCTGATTCATCATCCTAATGGAGTCCTTGTGGAGGTGGGTGGAAGTCTTAAGCAAATCTGCCATTTCTAAAGAAAGAGATGATTGTAGGCTGCTTGGATTGTTGGGTTGTAGCAAAAGGATATTGTGGTGGTGGTGGGGAGAACAGCATTGTCAATATGATGATACAATTAGGATGAGACATAACCAGATTTGTAAAATTTAACCTTTGTGATGATTTTTCCTGATTATGAAAGAAGATCATACTTGCTCAGCAGATTTTGGGAAAGAAAAGAAGTTGTCCATAAACCCATCGCTTAGTGATAATAACCAAGTACAGTGAGTCTCTGAAGCCAGACACATAGGATTTAAGCTGTCTTTACTTCTTACTATTATTTTATTTATTATAGACTTACTATTTTTAGAAATTTTATTTATGTAATTGTGTGAGTGTATGCCATGTTAGGTATGCTCACGAGGCCAGGAGAAGATTGCCTGGAGCTGGGGTTACAGGTGGTTATGAGCTGAATGATGCTGGGTGCTGGAACTGAACTCAGGTCCTTTGGAAGTGCAGCAAGTGCACTTAACACTGAGTAATCTCTCCAGCTCCCTTGCTATTATTTTTAAAAGTAGATTATTTGTCCTTTTAGAGTTTCAATTTCCTAATCTGCAAAATGAACATGACAACAGAATTTAAACTGTAGCTGTTGTCTACATGTGGCATGGGCAGGTGTAGTCTGTAGCTGTTGTCCACAGGTGGCATGGGCAGGTGGCACATAGTTCACTATTTACGGTTGTTTCCTTCTTGTCGTTGTCCTAAGTGTGTTTTTATGGAGACCAGGTGGCCTCAGACTTGCTATGTATTTGAAGATGACCCTGAACTTTTATCTTTAAGCATCCACCTCTGTGGTACTCTGATTACAAGTATGTATTACCACACCTCATTTTCTGTATAGTTCTGGGTATTGAATCCAGGATTTTACAAATGCTAGGCAGTACTCTGCCTACTGAGGTACATCCCCACACCTGAACATTGATTATTATTTGTAATTAAGAAAATAATGCACATATATACATATATATATATATATATATTATATAAATTGACTTAACATCACACCGTAAATGCTATCTTATATAAATTCAGCTGGTCAGCCTTATTTTGGTTTGCTTACAATCTAATTATTTACAGCTATGTAGCATACAGAAAAACTCTAACAGGCAACGACAGATCTAGAATTTTGATCTTGCCAGCATGACCTACCTGATGGAGAAATGTCACATCTCTCCCTGGTGTATTAATGAAACTTAAGAGAAACTTAGAGGAAAGCCAAAGGCAGTGTGCCAGGGTATTGTAAGAGCAGGCTCCAGAGTTTGCCAGCCTATATTTGAATTTGGTCCTGCAACTTTCAATGTTCATAACCTCCTTGAACTTCTGCTAGAAAATGGGGTAAAAATCATACCTATTTCAAGTCTATGGTGATTACATGGTTTGTTATCTAATTGTAGCCCATAGTAACCACTAAATGAATGTTGGTTTTATTGTGTGTGTATATGTTTTTAATTTATTTTTATTTTATGTTCATTGATGTTTCGCCTGTATGTATGTCTGTGTGAGGGTGTCAGAAGCCATGGAATTGGAGTTATAGACAGTATGAGTTGCCATGTAGGTGCTAGGAATTGAACCTGGCTAGCTGTATTACTTTTTATACTTGAGTGTAAACATAACATCTGCAAATAATAATGCCACCATTTATACCAGAGTGCTATGTGCTGTGTACTACTTCCTTTCTCTAAGTACCACTGTAAGGTCCTCTGGAAGAGAGGCCAGGCCATTTCTCTAGCCCTTTACTGTGTGTTTTGCTCCACACTTAAAGTTTGTTATTATAATTAAAATGTGTGAGAATAGCAGGGATTTTCACAAGTAATTGATTTTTAAACTGTGAAATAAAAAAACTAAGCAAAAGAAATATGTTTTAAGTTAATTTGCGTTATTTACCCTTCACTTTAAATATATCAGGAATAAGAATTTTAAAATGATTGTCTTCAGTAATTCAAAGACAGAATGTGGTTTTCATCTACATTTTTCTTTTCCTTTTGTTAATGGGCTGTCTTTGAACTTGTGATCCTCCTACCTCAGCCTCCTGAATGGCCACGATTACAGGTGTGTGCTACTCACCTGGTTCCTTTTCTTCCCCCCCCAAGACAGGGTTTCTCTGTGTAGCCCTGGCTGTCCTGCAACTTACTCTGTAGACCAGGCTGACTGTGAACTCAGAGTTCTGCCTGCCTGCCTTTTTATTCCAAGTGCTGGGGTTAAAGGTATGTGCCACCTCTGCCTGGCTAGCTGTATTACTTTTTATACTTGAGTGTAAACATAACATCTGCAAATAATAATGCCACCATTTATACCAGAGTGCTATGTGCTGTGTACTACTTCCTTTCTCTAAGTACCACTGCATTTATTTTACTTACAACAACTAGTGAAGTCCTTACAATGTCCCCTGATGGTGCTTTTGTTGGTCTCATTTTATGAATGAAGAAACGGAGACAAAAAGAAGTTTAAGAACTTGCATATGACTATGGAGGAATTTCTTTCCTGTGTTGTCTAAGCCCTGGAGCCCTCATTATAGTATTTAGTAATTATATTCACTTAATATGTTTAATTATTCAGAAAAAGTGCTTAAATTCAATAATGATGGACAATTAAAAGATTTTATCTCTTTTGTAAATATACAGGTGTACCAGTCTCAACTCATTTTTTTTCTCTTAGTTTTTCAGTTGTGGAACAAAAACACTGCATCAAAGCATCGATGCTCCGCAGTCTAAATTCTTCCTGCCCCTTTTAAAGCCTATGCTACCACCTAATACTTTTCAAGGAAAAGTGGCTTTCATCACTGGAGGAGGTACTGGCCTTGGCAAGGCAATGACGACTTTCCTGTCCAGCCTGGGTGCCCAGTGTGTGATAGCCAGCAGGTAAGTGTCACTTGAGAGTCTGTGAAGAAACTAACTGTGCCACAGTATTAAAAACAGAGTGTTCCAGGGCCATTTGATTGCATCTTATAGAAAACATTCTGTAGATTGATTAAATAAATGACCTTGGAAAAATTCAGTTGTAATTTGAGTTGTAAAAATCGTAAGGAATTTCATGAAACTGCTGGTGTTTGCAGTTTTCATTTTCTGAATATGAAGGTGGAGTTCTAAAGGACTACACGGAGATAGTTTTGATTTCTGTTGGGCTCCTTATCCTTCTTACTAATTCCATTGATAATGAATGCCATGACAGAATAATGGATTCAACCCTTAGGGTTGCTTTAAGGTGGACAAGAATTTCAACATACATATTGTGATGGATGTAGAGCCACACAGGCAGAAGTTCTTAGGTAGATATATCATCTTGTTATAGAATATTTAGTTAACTAGCAAAGATGGGTTTGTTTAAATGTTTAAGTTGCAGAATATTACTTTAACTATGTGAAGGTGTGTTACATTTGTTTATGGTGCCTTGTGAATGATATAAAGATGTGTTACATTTGTTTATCCTGCATTTGTTAAATTATGTCAAGATGTGTTGCTGTTTCAACCTGCCTGCCTAGGGCACCTGATTGGTCTAATAAAGAGCTGAATGGGCAGTAGCTAGGCAGAGAAAGGATAGGTGGGGCTGGTGGGCAGAGAGAGTAAGTAGGAGGAGAAATCTGTGCTCCAGAGAAAAAGAAGGAGAGAATGAGGAAGAAAGAGAGAGACACACCTGGGTCCAGAAGCCAGGTAGCTGCCAGCCAGCTATCTACTGAGAAAGTGGGAAAGTAAGACATATAGAAAGAACGAACGAAAGAAAGACAGACAGAAAGAAAGAAAAAAGAAAGAAAGGAAGGAAGGAAGGAAGAAAGAAGGAAGGAAGGAAGGAAGGAAAAAAAGAAACAAAGGAAGGAAGAAAGAAAGGAAGGAAGGAAGGAAGGAAGGAAGGTTAAAAACCCCCGAGGCAAAATGTAGATAAAGAGAAATAGTTAAGTTATAAGAGCTAGCAAGAAACTAGCCTAAGCTAAAGCTGAGCATTCATAACTAATAATAAGTCTCCATGTCACGATTTGGGAGCTTTTTGGTGCCACCCCCCCCACCCCCCGCAAAAAAAAAAAAAAAAAAAAAAAGGCTGGTACATTTGGCATTCCAACATGGGAACCAAATTTCCACATAGAGCCTGAGATAGCTGGAAAAAAGCGGGCACATTGAGTGGAAACAGCATGCTGGGTAGGGACACCTGTCGCAGTAGGCACAAGCATCCCAGAGCTGGGGTGAATTGAATGAAGTTCCTACTTGAACAAAGCTCTTGGCCAGGCTCATGGGGTGTAAGCCTCGTCTCTCATGGACAGAGGAGAGGGCAGGGCTACCCCCTCCCACTTAGCAATTTAAAGTTTGGCTCAGGTGTCAGAAAATGTTGCAAGTGAGCAGCTGTAGGCACTTTGTAAAGCCAGTCCAGATGGAAAAAACCCTCTAAACAGGTTCCAATTTGTTTAAAAATGTACATAACTAAAGAAAGAAAAGAAAAAGGGTATATACAGTCATAGAAAAAAATAGTTTAAAAATAATAGTCTTTAAAGAAAGAGTAAAGTAATATATGAAAAAAAAGGGATAAGCCACATAGAGATGGGAAATACACAGGGAATCTAGATCCTGCATGGTGATGTATTGACTTTGAATTTTTTGAATGCTGATGAGTGAACAACAGCTGCTGAGAGATGTAGGATTGTAACAGGGACTGCTGAATTAAACCAGCCTGGACACTTTCAGAATGCCTTAATTTAAAATGGAAGTCAGAAAATATATTGCACTGGGGAAGTCGTTATGCTTTTGTTTCCACAGGAAACAAAAGGCTGTGGATTCCTCCAAGGTTAATAGAGATGAGGTTTCATCAGGGGAGATCCCCTGAAAATCCTGGCTACAGACATACAGAATTAAAACTAGGAAAAAAAAAAAACTACAAGATAGGTAATGTATATTTTACCTGCTAAAACATAAAACAAAAAGTCATCTTTGCCTGGCACTGTGTGTACAATGCACAGTCCATACTTTTATTACTATAGATATGTATATTACATTTGAAAGTCTGTGTGTTTTCAGAGTAAGGGGACCAGATACCAATGAAAATGGGTGGCCCAGGTGATCCAGCCTCTCAGAGTGCCTCTGTTACAGTTTCCTCAGAGTTCTGCATTCAGAATAGCTTCAAAGATGCTGGCTGAGACTATTTTCGACAGGATTGCAGATAAGCCTTGCACTTTCCTGCTGTACAGAGATTGGACAACAAATGTTATGACTAATTTTCCCAGGACTTGACCATTATCTCAATTTTCTTAGGTTCCCTAAAGATGCTTTTGTCCATAGACAACAGCAAGTAGTCCAGAGAACACAATGCCCCAAGAAGTAGGGTGGATGGTTTTTGGTTATTTGATGTGTTATGGATGATTGTCATCATTTAGGGGGAATATAGGAATATGGGACAAAAAGACAACTATTAGCCTCAAATATTTTACATTGGTATGTTTTTTGGTATATTGATACAAATTTAAAGTTATTTTTGTTATACTGTATGTATGTTTTGACTCTTGTTTGGGTTATTGTGCTTATAGAGCTCATTTATAAATAAAATGTATAATTAAGAAATGCAGGTTAGTAGTTAGTTATATGTAATAATCAAACTTGTAGTCATATTAGGTATGTTTCCAAGGTTAATCAGATATATTTAGATAGATAGATGGTCTTCAAACACTTCAAAGACCTATAGAATATGGCATTTAAGATGTTTAATAACCTAAGTTCATGACAGTGAGACACATCTGCTCCTGGCAGCATCAATCTATTTCATAAAAGGATGATGGGAATTAAAGAACCTCCATATGGAGTTTGCTTGCATTCTGGCAAAGTTAGCCACCTGAGCAAGAAACTGCTCTTGCCTTTACTGCTGACAGTATGCTGTAAAAAGACTGTTGAATTTTGCCAAGATAAGGCAGGACAGTCCTTCAAAATTCCCACTTCATAGAAAAGTCTGCCAGACATTCTGCAGGACATACAGGAAAGTGACTGTTGAACTTTGCCAAGACTAGTCAGGATAGTCCTTCAGAATTCCTGCTTCATAAAAAAGTCTGCCAGATATCCTAGGCCTATAGGTTGAAGATGGATGTCCCAACATTGCAGAGGAACTTTGGGTGACTGTCCAGGCAGCCGGATGTCTCTGTCATTTTGGAAGTGGTTTGCACTGTACTTTCTGCCTACTCAAATAATATTATATCTTTCTGGGGTCTTTGATGGAGTTGAAGATGAGATAGTTATAGTTATAGTTTTCCTTAGTTACGATAGAAGGTAAATTTGGATTCACCAAGATAGGATAAATAATTAAAAGTATTTCTCTGAATTTGCCTAATACAAATGAACTGGTTATTGTAAACGTAATTATTACTTGATAACTGTTCTTACTGTATGTGATTTTACTATGTTAAAGTTAAAACTCTTTTTTTTTATTTAGACAAAAGAGGGAAATATGGGGTATTTGTTTAACTAGGCAAAGATGTGTTATATTTGTTTAAGTTGTGGAATATTACTTTAAGTATGTGAAGGTGTGTTAGATTTGTTTATGCTACATTTGTTTAATTATGTAAAGATGTGTTGCTGTTTCATCTTTCCTTCCTAAGGTACCTGATTGGTCTAATAAAGAGCCAGTGGATAGGCAGAGAAAGGATAGGCAGGGTTGGCAGGCAGGGAGAATAAGTAGGAGGAAAAAAACTAGGCTCTAGAGAGGAGAAGGAGAAGAGAATGAGGGAGAAAGAGAGGGACATGCCCTGGGTCAGAAGCCAGCCAGCCGCCAGCCAGCCTGCCATGGAGACAGCAGCAAAGTAAGACATGCAGAAAGAAGGAAAGGTAAAAAGCGCTGAGACAAAACATAGATGAAGAGAAACAGGTTATATAAGAGCTAGCAAGAAATAAGCCTAAGCTAAGGCTGAGCATTCATAAATAATAAGTCTCCATGTCATGATTTGAGAGCTGGTTGGTGGCCCCAAAGGAAAAGCCTGGCACACCATCTTACTGTGAAATCTGGTTCTCCAGAGCCTTGTTACAAACTTGGCTCAAGCTGTCACCTCAGTGACAGTCAGTATGTCATTATAAATGCAAATTGGCTGGAACATTTATTATGTTCTCAATGCAATGTTTTTAAGAGTTTTAAAATGCTATTTTTACTTTGATGCTATACAGTTCACATTCATGGTTGGTTTTTTTGGTGTTTCTTTCAAGGATGTAAGATTGAACTCAGGGTGATTCAAACTCATAAATTTAATCTGAAATCCCTGGGGATTATAACAGCAATATATTTCTTTGGTTGAAGAATGAATATAATGATTCTAATTGAGGAAACAATTCAAATTTAAATTAAGTGAATCAGGTGTGGCTGAACATACTTTAATTCTAGCACATGGGAGGTAGAGGCAGGAGGATGAGGAATTCAAGGGCACTGTCTAATGCCTAGAGAGTTGAAGACCAATATTAACTAATTGAGTTTCTGTTTCCAAAACAAAACAAAGCAAAACCCTCCAAATAATTTGATATATAGATAATGCTAAAGCTACTCGTATAAAAGTGATTAAATCTGTGAATTAGTTTCAGATATATGAAAATTATTTCAATTTAACTTAAAAAAATGAAATCAACTTGATTTTCCTGTAAGTATAAATTTCATACTTCAACAGAAATGCTTTTCTTTAAATTGTCAGTTTTCTGTGTTCTTTAGCTTAGGAAATTAAAAAGAAAAACATAATATGAGAACATTTTAGAACTCATGAGAAGCTATCTGTGTTTATTTCTAGGAATATTGATGTTTTGAAAGCTACTGCGGAAGAGATTTCTTCTAAAACTGGAAATAAGGTATATTGAAAAGCAGCTCTTTAAATCTGCTGTGGGGATTATAATGTTTATATAGTTTATTTGTAGTTTGGGGTTAGGAAGCCTGGAAATGCCTGAGTTCTTTCTTCTTCTCTATCGTTTTTGCAGGTTCATGCAATTCGGTGTGATGTACGGGATCCTGATATGGTGTATAACACCGTGCAGGAGCTGATCAAGGTTGCAGGGCATCCTGATGTAAGTGTAACAGGGCTGAAGCCTTCCAAAGCCCCTGAGGACATCCCCTGGACACACAGGGAAGGAGCTGCTGGTGTGATAGAGAGCCAGGGTGGGGAAATGCCAGCTCTGCTTAAAGCAGAGAAAAGACTAGGTGGACTGCGCTCCCATTACCCCACAGGAATACTTTAAAAACATATTCATAATTGTAGAACAAACTTGATTTCACCTTGTTTGATGAGATTATACAATAACGAGCATACGGTAGCTAGTTTAAATGATTGACTGGGTTGCTTTTCCTAATGACTATCAGCATTTCTCAATGGAGGAGAACGGCACAAACCAGGGAAATCATCAGAAATTCCACACTTCTGCTTTCTAGACCTGAGAGGTAATGAGTACTTTGCTATTGCTTGGCTCATTTATTAGAGAAAAGCTGCTTCCTCCAATAGTCTCAAAGGGAACACTTTTCTCCGCTAACAGCTGTTTCAGACAGGCCTGTAATCCTGAAGCTACTGCAGAGCCCAGCAGAGCCTTCACTGGGAGTGAGGCAACGGCCACCAGTGAAGACGGTCACTTCTTAAAATTAAAGGGCAGCAGAACTTCAAAGGCTTCATTTTGGTGATTTGTGTATGTGGGTGGAGGTTGGGATAAGGATTTCCTCTCCATGTAGCCCAAGCTGGCCTGAACTTCCTGTGTACCCCCAGGCTTTTAGTTCTTTCTGTCTTTTTGTCTCAGCCTTCCTAATGCTGCCTTTGAGCCAACACAGCTGGCTAAAAGGTGTCTTATGATGGTTGAAGTAAAGTGTAGTTACAGTACCCTTACCTACATTTGTTGTCTCTAAAGTCCATGCTAATTTAAAGACAGGACTTGGAATTCTAGGATTGGGAAATTATAAGTGGTTTTTACAGATTCAAGAAACATGAAAACCAAGTGAATCTCATGGTATTGCTTTGTAGCTCACTGGGATGTTCAGATCCCTTGCCTTATTTATTTTAGGTAGTGATAAACAACGCAGCAGGGAATTTCATTTCTCCCAGTGAAAGACTGTCTCCTAATGCTTGGAAGACCATTACTGACATAGTTCTCAATGGCACAGCCTATGTGACTCTGGAAGTTGGAAAGCAGCTAATTAAAGCACAGAAAGGTATGTTTATTCATTCATTCCTCCTGGGTTTATTGGGCGCTTTCTCAGCCGAGTCTGGGCTAAGCCCTGGCACACTTGAAGATGTAAGCAAGACCGTCTGCACTCGTACATCTCGCAGGTGTAAAGACCCATGCTTGCCAGAGGTTGTGGTGTAAGTCATAGTAAACACAGCTTTCAAGGGCTTTGGAAACTCAGAGACGGAAATGACTGCTTCTTCCTGTGGCCAGTGATTAGATTCAGAAATAAGATGCAATTGAGATTTGTTTTAAAAAATGTATGAGTAAAGAAAGAGGACGAGGAATCAGGAACATCCCTGGATAGAGGCCAGCTGGAAGGGAAGGGCAGATGTGTTTAGAGAGCAATCGAGAATTCGGTGTGGATCGAGAAGGGGAGAGAGGAGGCAGGAAACAGTTGTGGGGATGTGGCTTGATAGATATGTAACTGGGAAAGTCCCCAAAGGTGAAATAGGCAGTTAGCTGTTCATCAAAGTTACCGTGTGAAGAATGGTGATCTAATGTAAAATCTCACTGGCCACATTGTGGGGCTGGGAAGGTTGATGTTTTTCTTTTTGGCATATGGAGAGATGGTATGGGTGGTAAGGCAGGGGAAGTCTCACAGCTGATAGCAACACAACTTAAAAGAAGATGGTTTTTAGCTGGGTGAATAGTTTAGATGAAGGTGCCATCTTTGAGACTGCAAACACCGGAGAGATTGAGATTGGATGTTACTAGAACATTTTTGTCATAACTGTGAATCAACTTCTTTATTAAAATTTATGTCTATATAAATAGAAAATGTGTAATGCCTGTAGGTATACTTAAACAAACATAAACATGGGGGGCGGGAAGAATTGCTAGCACTAGACAGGGTGCTTTGCTTACTAGATTCTCACCACGACTTTATGTACCAGACCTTTGATGATGTGCCCTCTGAAGCAGAGATGTACAAGATTGTGCCCCTGAATACTTTGGGGTCAGGACTTGAAGCTTGGTGTATTTTCTTGGAGTAGGTAGAACACATGAACAATGCCCAGGACTCTCAGGGGCTGGTGTGAGGAGAGGAGGATGTTATATCTGACCTTTGTCCCCTCTCTGGTTCAATTTCTTCTCCCCAGTTTGGCTAATTCACAAACTGGCTTGCGCAGGGATGATAAAGACATGGAAGAGTGAACAGGATTATAGAAAGGCACAGCTTTTTAAAAGATGCTAGCAATTTCTGTCCTTTCCCAGCACTCAGCACAATCCTCTTTACCCATTTCCACTGTAGCAAAGTAGATGTGATTTGGATCAGGACTTTTGTGACATTGTTATTTTATTTACTAATTTAAATTAGACAGATAGAGAGACTTGGGAAGGGAGATGGGGTTGTAGACCGACTCTGTGTGCCTGCTCTTGCTTTTTGTAACCTTTATCTGTCTCAGCTCCGTGTGTTTCTTTTCTCTCTACTTTCTGACCCTGTCTCTCTGTCTTTCTTACTCTCAGCTCCTTATGTAGTTCTTCATTTTTGGTTCTCTGTTTCTTTCTGGCTCCATGATCACTTTCTTCCTCTGCTTTATGAGCTCTTATTTCTTCCCTTGCTCATCTTCGGGATCCTTAGTTTTCTGACTGACTCACTTTTCATTATTGTCTTTTATTTTAACACAGACTTCAGTCTATTTTTATTCATCACACTGGATTAAAATTCTATGGGCTTCATTATAAATGTATTAGGTAAGACTTTGAAAAGATGGAAGCCCATTTCTATTCTTCCTGTCAGTTGAGGCTGTGTCCTGATAGTTTGTGTTCTGGGCTGGAGAAGCTGGGTACTGTGGGTCTAACCTGGTACTGGATTAGCAGTTGAGGCTCTCAAGTGCTCATGATCTCTGAAACATACTAATTAGGGTAAGCCTGGATGTTGGTTCAGTAAAGCAATGCATGTAATCCCTCATCAAAACTATGGAGGCAACCCAACACCTAGGAAGTCAATCTAGGCACGTCATGAGTAGTCATCTAATGAAGATGAAGGCACCCGAGTGCTTTCAAGTGCACTGTTGCTTCCTAAGGTCAGGGGAGGGCACGGCAGGTGGCTGAGGGTCAAGGGCAACAGCTGAAGGTCAAGGGCAGCCTAGCTAGAGTTAGAGGCACAGCTGGTGGTGATGCAAAGTTAACAGCTATGAATAAAAAGAAAAATGCACCTGGCATTGCCTGTCCCTGTCCTGTACTGGGACCGCTAAATCTCCACACTCTTTGTTTGTCCCACAAGGAGATTTTGGAGGCAAATCTGTTTTCAGAGATCTAGAAGGAGGAGTTTGAGATGTAGGAGTTGTGAGAATGGCTAACCTAACCATGCTTACTCACATATCCTCAAAGGGACCCCAGCACTGTCCTCCACCCCATCTCTTCTCAAATATGTAGACAGAAAGAAACCTGGTGTGGAGAAGACCTTATGGAGGTGTACTTCAGAATACTTTCTTGTGGTCCCTCAAGTTTAACTTCCTCCTCCTTTCTTTCCGTTGTTTTCAGACAGTGTCTTTTTATGTAGCCCAGGCTGTCCCTCAGCTCTTGCTCAGCCTTGAAAGTGTGGGGATTACAGGTGTGTACCACTGCACCCCACTTACAAATACAGGCTAATTAAAATGTTTTGTAAAACATAGAAGTATATTTTATTTTTTTTATAATATTAACCTTACAGTTTTTCAAATCTAGTGTTATATCTCTGTAAGAAGTAGAAAATCTGTTTTCTCACAATCGAGAATACTCTTCAAACTTTTAATTCATTCAACTTACTGAGACTCTATGTCCCAGATGCAGGTGCTACTTAAGTGTATAGTGTCACTTTTCACTCTAACTTTATACAGTCAATTTAAGAAATAAAGAAACAAGAAAACATGCTTTCTTACCTACACACGTACCATTTCTGATATGTAATTCTTTAGACTATCTGGATTTCTGTCTAGTATTAATTTTATTTAGCCTCAAGGCTGTCTTTAAATTCATTCTGATTCAGATTAGGGGCTGTGAATTCTCTCTTCATTGGTGTGTCAGAAGACGGCACCATCAGTTGAAGGACATTTTTTGTTGCTTATGGAATTTAAAATTGACAAGATTTTTGATTCAGAATGTTCAAGGTGTCCCTGTCCTCTGTGTGGTCCCTGATGAGGGTTGGTGCGGTAGTGACCTGTGTGACCTTATTTGCCCTCTCCTAGTGGTTTATTGTTTCCTTTATAGTTCCTGCCTTCTGTTTATCCCTCTTGGCATTTGTTTACTGCCTAGGAACTATACCTTATAGTTTTTACCAAATTTGATTTTTTTCAGTCTATAGTTCTTCCCTTTAGAACTCCAATTACACATATATCATGCTAGAATGTCCCATAGCCACTTGGCAGTCTGGTCTTTTGTTTATTTTTAACTATTTCCCCTGTGACCTTTGTATTGGATAGTTTTTATTGTCTTGTCTTCACTGAGGATTTCTACAGCTAAGCTCATTAATTTAATTTTGAAATTTCAGATATTACATTTTTTTTTGCCATAGATTTTTTTTCTATTTTCTATTTTCAATTATTTTTAGAATTTCATGTATTTTTTTTGTGTTTGAGTATGCACATATTTGTACGTGTGTGTGTGTGTGTGTGTGTGTGTGTGTGTGTGTGTGTGTGTACACGTATTCTACAGTGAGTATATGAGGTCAGAGGGCAGCTTTCAGAATGAGCTTCTCTCTCTCTTTTCACCGTGTGGGTTCCAGGGTTGAACTCTAGTCATCAGACTTGGCAACAGGCTCCTTTCCCCAGAGGCCCGTATTTAGCTGTCTTTGAACTCCTTAATCATGTTTTGTTTTGAATCTTATATCAAGTTTATAATACTGTTATAAAGGTTCTTATATGCTAACTGTATCTTCTGGTCCTCTTTGTACTCCTTCTATTAATTGCTTTTCCTCACGTTTCTAACTCTGTGTAAGTTTTGAGTTTTCCTTTGAATGTGTTGAGCCTTACTTTAGGAAGTAGTTACTCTGAGTACATGATCATTTTACAACTCATCTTTAAGGTTTATTTGGGTGGCTATAGTAGCTTTTCCTTTGAGGCTAACTTAGCCTTAGGTACGATTTTTCTGAACTGGCTACAGAAAGTCTCGAATGTTCATTAAGTTGCTGATCACCCCCTTGTCTCCCAGCCCTCTGTGAGGTCTACAGACACTGTTCAGCTCACAGCTGCACTGGCATCTGCCCTTTGCCAGATTCCATGGATGTTTACCCTCAGGAGCATAATGGGGCATCAGTGCACGCTCAGGGAGACCCCATGAAAAGTCATTGAGCCCTGTTCCTGTTCTCAGAGTTGCTTCTCACTCCAAAGTCCTAGGATGATGTTAGGCTTATCATCTTGGGATGACAGTCCTTCTCTACCTGCCATAAGGTATCTGACAATGACAGAATCAATATCATGTCTCTTGTATAGTTTTTATGATGGTTATGTTCACCTTGGCTAGAGGCAGAAGTCCTTGATAATTTTATTTTAATTCTTATTTCTTCATATTGAAGTAGTGCTTGGCTACAGGGGTGGGGGGGCGATGAGTTTCTTAAATTTAGGTCTTTGTATTGACATGCCAGGTACAGGGGAGTGCAGACTGGCCATCCCAAGACAGTGAGACTGGGAGCAAGGCGTCACACTTTTCTTAGATTTCAGTGATAAGGGTTTGTAACTCAAAACCAAGAAGAAGCCCTCTGGCTTTTGTGACTCCTTTCTGCACAGGGCCCCGTTTTTGTCAACCATGTTTCTTTGATAGGAACTGATGTGGCTGCATTCTTGATAACGTCCCCGTTCACTCCCCAGGAGCTGCATTTCTTGCCATCACTACCATCTATGCTGAGAGTGGATCAGGCTTCGTAATGCCAAGTTCTTCAGCCAAATCAGGCGTGGAAGCCATGAATAAGTGAGCATTACTGTGTTAACTGTGTTGCTGAAAATAGATAAAGTTCTCTGGTCTCCGTTCAGAGAAAGGTAAAAAAAGACTGATTTGGAGCAGACTATGTTTGATCACATGTTCCCATGCCACAGGACTGGTTTCACTGACCTGGACTTTGACTGATGCTCTCAAACTATCTTCATAGGTACCCTATAGTTTTATGAAGCTCACTGAATTTTATCTGTTGTAAAGTTACAGTGTCTTAAGGTCATTATTATGTTACAAAAAAATTTCCTTTTATAAACCTCTCAGGAGAGAATGTTTTCCTGAGTTTTGTACTAAAATCAGTTCCATTTCTGAGCAATTAGGATGCTGTTTCTCACGGGCACTACAAACTCCATGACTGACTTGGCTTACCATTTCACAGAGTCATGATAATAGGATGCAAATTTGCCATTATATAAAACACTTTGAGGAGAGGGGTGTTGAAACTGGGTTTCTTTATGCAGCTGCCTGTTTTGGAACTCATTCTATAAACCAGGCTGGCCTCAAACTCACAGTGATCCACCTGCCTCCTGAGTGCTGGGAGTAAAGGTGTGTGCCGCCACTGCCTGGCTGGATAAAACACCTTAATACATTGCTCTTAGCTTCCCTTTGGCACCATTATGCGTCCTGGTCTGCTCTGGCCCTTCCCTCTTCCTCCTTTCTGTCTTACCTTCCTTATTTGCATTATTTGTATCTTGTAAGGTAACTTAAGTCTCCTTTTGCAACTATGTTAAGTACATATATATACAAATATATACACACACACACAAGAAACATGCCAGTGCTATCTATAAAATATGATCATGTTGAAAAATAGACTGTGCATTTCTAAACTGGCTGCTACAAGGTTCCATGTTCTCTCTTAGAATGCTATTTTGGTTTAAGACATTCAAGATTTTGTTTGAGTCTTATTTCCTTTGCAGTTCATTTTAACAATATGGTATATCCTAGTTAAACAAGGCTGTGTTAATGATTTAAAGCTGTGTAACCCATGTCTTGCTCAGCTGGTAAACTTGAGATGCTACCCGCAGACATTGTTATTCAGTGCATAGGTTATAAGAAAATGTAATGGCCTTTGTAAATGTAAGCTGGGGCTGCAGGCAGTGGTGGGGATGAACCCAAAGCTCTCATGTAAACCCAGCTGGCTTTGAACTCATAGAAATGCACCTACCTGTGTCTCCTGAGTGCTAGGATTAAAGGCACGTGTCACTATGCCTGGCATATTACATTTCTTGTTGTAAACTGTAGATGTTAGGTGTAGTGACTAAGGACACTAAAATGTAACTGTTAAGTTGTGTAGTAGAGGAGGTAAAGATGTAGCCATGGCCTAGATTCCCAGAGTTTGGTGGATGGGCAGCATGACCTCAAGAAAATGGTTTAGTCTTTCTGTGCCTCAGTTACCTGCCTATTTGTAACAGACTTACCTGTTTGTGTGTGTTTCCTGGCAATCAGTGAATGTGCAGTGAACCCTGGGTGGTCATGCTTGAACACACAGAACAAAATTTTACAATGTTCTTTGTTTACTTTAATTTATAGGAGTCTTGCAGCTGAATGGGGTAAATATGGAATGCAATTTAGTATTTTTATCTCCTTTGATTTTTAGATCTCTTGCAGCTGAATGGGGTAGATATGGAATGCGATTCAATATAATTCAACCGGGGCCTATAAAAACCAAAGTGAGTTCTGTTTGACATATTATAACACTGTGCATGATTAGAGAATCAAACAGTAGTGGTTGCATTCTGACTGCTGTGTGGGGGACTTTCCAGGGGTGCCTGGATCTGAAGCTCTTGTAGGAAAAGAGTGAGTAAAACTGGAGTGACTATACACACACACACACACACACACACACACACACACACACACACACACACAATAAAACTCATGGAAAACTAACTGCAAACCGAAGCATGCAGTTCAAGTGGCATCTGCTGTGTACTGTCGCAGAAGAACTGTAGTCACAGAAGTGTCTTCTCTGCACTCCAGTGACTCCATGAAGTCATTTGCTTCATGTATTTATTTGCCTTTTAAAAAAATTTTTTAGATTTATTCAGTTTTGTTTTATGTGTGAGATTTTGTCTCATCTGTGAACTATGTGTATGCTTGGTGCCACAGAGGTCAGAAGAGGGCACTAAATTCCCTGGAACTGTAGGTAGGGATGGTTGGGAACCACCATACATGTGCTGAGAATTGAACCTGGTCCTCTGTAGGAGCAACAAGTGCGCTTAACTGCTGAGCCATCTCTTCAGCCCCCCCCCCCCCCCCCGCCCCCCCTGCATTGAATTTTTTGAATGCCCACTGTATACAATAGTATTGGGAAAGATGTGAGAGCATTTGTGCCAGAGTGCTTCCCAAGAAGGGACGCTTGTAGTGGGGAAGTGGGGGTATGGGTTGTACCCAAGTAATAGGTATCTCATGTTAAAGAGAAGAAGGCAGCTGGAGCCCAGTACTTTCCTAGTAAGGTATGCTGAAACAAGGGTTGCACTAGCTGGTACTTTTAGTCTTTGCTGCTTTTTATCTGCTTGGGAGAACTGTGGGCTCCCTGGGCACCTTCAGGCTGAGCTCTCTCACCTAGACTCAAAGATCTAAAAGAGAAGGAACCATCATGTTTTATGAGTCTGTGGACTTTGAGCTCTCCTTGCCATGTTCCACACATCAGACACAAAACAGAGGTTCGCCAATGCAACTACCGTCTCCTCTTTCAGATGGAGTTGGAGTTAAGAGCCCTTGTTTTAACTTTTCTATTTTTACTTTTGAGGAAAAGAGAAGAAAGTAAGTTCTCTTGAACATTTCATTGAATTACTTTTCTGAATTTACTAAATGAAATAACAATCACACTCTCTCCACCATACAATGTAATCTCAGAGTTCTTTTGGGTGTATTGTTTGTTCATTTGATTTTTATAATGACTTGCTGAGATAGGAGAAATGGAAAAAACTAAGATAACAGCATTCTTGATAGATATTTTTTTCTCTTAAAGGGTATATTTAGGTAAAATGACCTGTTTTGGCTGGCAGTGATTGTGAAAGAATTTGGTGACATTCTTTTTACAACATCTAAGGCATCTAAGGTGTGAACAGCATGCTATAGTACAAGTTGTATTTTATGTAAAATCAAGAAATTAAATACATCTATACACACACGAACACACACACACACATACACACACACACACACACACACGAACACACATACTAACTTAATTTTTCTTTTTTCATTGTTAAGGGTGCCTTTAGCCGTTTGGACCCAACGGGAAGATTTGAGAAAGAAATGATTGAAAGAATTCCCTGTGGTCGGCTGGGGACTATGGAGGAACTTGCAAATCTCGCCACTTTTCTTTGCAGCGATTATGCCTCTTGGATTAATGGGGCGGTAAGCACTGCTGTGTGCCTTCAGCTTTCTGAAGGGGTGGGGAGCCCCATTTTGGAATCAGTCCTAATAATGCTAAATATAAATATGACTTAAAACATTTAATTAGCTATAAATCACATAAAATATTTATACATTATTCATCTTAAACATCTATTCCTTGACAGATTAATTTTATTAAGTTCAAGTTGTCTTAGTAGACACTGTTTAAAGATGATCTTTAAATTGGGTAGGATTTTGTTGGAAGGAGCATTCTAACTAGAACAAATAAATTTAGATTATACCTCAGATTTATCCTTTGAAATTTGAGCTTTGACTGAAGCTACCAAGGAGACTGCATTTATTTAGGCGATGAAGGTGGATGATGGTTGAGAGACTTTTCAAAAGGAGTGAAAAGGTTTGTGGTGTCTTTTCCAGGTCATCAGATTTGATGGTGGAGAGGAAGTATTTCTGTCAGGTGAATTCAACTCTCTAAAGAAGGTAATGCATTTGGTTCATACACTACTACAAGCCAGGAGACGGGGCTTTAAATTGTGTGTAGACCCAGTTAAACTGACATCGTTTCCCTCCGTCAGATCACCAAGGAGGAGTGGGACATGTTGGAAGGACTCATCAGGAAGACAAAAGGCTCCTAAGACGGTTTCGTCTTCATCGGGGACAAGAGGGACTAGAGACGACGCTGATGGACGTGCTCTTCTGCTCATTTTTCAGGGTTAATAAATGTTTGCTTTGATGATGTCTGTATTTCCAGGGATCAAACCCGAGGTGTCTGGTATGCTAGGGTGCTACCTCTGAGCTGCACCTCAGCCCTAATAAATGGTTAGATGGTCATTGAGTGCATACAACGTGCCAGTTATCTTTTCTTCAAAACATAGTAGAAACAAAAAGGAGTAAAGACTTTTTTTTTTCTTTTTAAATTATTCTGTGTCAGTGAGATAGCTCAGGTGGTAAAGGTGCTTGCTGCTAAGTCTAATGACCTGAGTTCAATCTCAGGGACCAACATGGTAGGAGAGCACCAACTCCCAGAGTTGTCCTCTGACTCGTATACATGCACCGTCACATGTGCACCCCGCAGCATTCCTGTACACACACACACACACACACACACACACACACACACACACACACACACACTGTAAAATGATCTTTCACAACTTCATCCATATATATAAATGGTTTGATTATATTTACACTCTTCCATTATTCTCTTTGGTCTCTCTTCCTCTTTCACTGAACCTTTTCTTCTCCCCTCCCTGCCCACTCATAATTTCAGGGTTGTTTCCATTGGCATAGGTAGGAAGTTATTTCTTTGAATAACAGGGACTTACCAATGGCCATATATCACTGAGGAAAATGGCCCCTCCCATCCCCCATTAACTGCCTGAGTTGGCTGGGTTTGAGTCAATTTGACACAAGCTAGAGTCATCAGAGAGGAAGGAGCCTCAGTTGAGGAAATGTGTCATGAGATCCAGCTGTAAGGCATTTTCTCAATTAATGATCAGTGAGGGAAGGTCCAGCCTATGGTGAATGGTGCTATCTCTGGACTGGTGGTCCTGGGTTCTATAAGAAAGCAAGCTGAGTAAGCCAGGAGAAGCAATCCAGTAAGTTGCTCCTCCCTACCATGGCTTCTGCAGCCACTCCATATCTTCTGCCTCCAGGATCCTGCCCCATTTGGGTTCCTGTCCTGACTTTCTTCAGTGATGAACAGCTATATAGAAGTATGAGCCAAATAAACCATTTTTTCCCCAATTTGCTTTTTGGTCATGGTGTTTCATTGCAGCGATAGAAACTCTAGCTAAGACCCTGCCTGTAGTTCCTCAGGTGGGGTATGTTATAAAAACTTTGAATAGTACTGAAGTGTATATGGAAATGCAGAGACCAGAGAAAGGAATATGCTTCTGTGGTCTGGTAAGGCAGAGGAAACCAGTAGAGGTAGCCTGTGAGGTACACATTTCACTGTGGCAATGAGGCCTAGAAGTAAGAGGAGTTATACTGATTTCCAAGGACCCCATCTTCTCAGTATATCCTGTTTTCATTTAGACTTGTGAATTATCTCTTCATAGCTCTGTATTAACTCAACTGATAGTCCTTGGCTCTTGAAACTTTAACTAGCAGGAATGACAGACCTTTAAATTAATTGTGTCTGATACATTGATAAATATTACATGGGATTTAGATGTGAAGGAAGAAGTACTTCACATTGCTTTCAAAGTTAGCAAATGTAGTAATTAGTAATATGAGATAGCATTCACAAATTTCTATAGGTAGAGAGGAGTGAAGGCGGTAAGATATTTTGTAAGCAAGCAAACAAACAAAAAAGCCAAGTGTGGTGGTGCATGGCTTTAATCCCAGTGTTTGGGAGGCAGAGGTCGGTGGATCTCTGTGAGTTCAAGGCCAGCCTGGTCTACAGAGTGAGTTCCAGGACAGCCAGGGGTGTTACATAGAGAAATCCTGTCTCCAAAAACCAAACCAAACAAACAAACGAACTAATAAATAAATAAATAAATAGGGCTGTTATACAGACAAACCTTGTCTTGGAAACAAAATAACAAAAAATTATATCTTATCAATATATTTTTCATTTGGGCTAACTTGCAATCTTTAAATCAAATAAAAAGAAAACCATAGTCTTAAGCATACAGAGTTAGAGTTTTGAACCTGTGTTTTTCAAAAGTTCCTTCTGCTTTCATAGCAACTACTTAAGAGCAGGCTCACTAGACTGACTGCCTCCATTGTCCTTGCTAAAGAAGGAAGCAACTTTTACTTCATGAATAGATCTGTGGAAGAATCCAGAGTTTCTGTTTGATATGTGTAAGACCTGTATGGGAACTCTATGCATTGACAGTTAATTATGTCTAGAAATGATGTTTATCATTCAGTAAATACACCCGCAGGATCCTCGGTTGGTTTCAAGTAAGGTGCTGGACAGTGGCTGCTACATTGTCATCCACTGGGCTTGTGTAAGATGCTAGTGTTTTTCCTGCACGCGCGTTAGTGCCCACAACTAGCCCTCTCCCTTCTAACACTAGGTTCTGCTCTCTTCTCACTCATCCACATCTTCTGCTTTAACGTTGTTAACACTTCTTAAAGCATTAAAAAAGTTTTGCTAGCCCTGGCCTGCGAGGGAACAACAGCAACAGCCCTGTGCTGTGCCTTGTGGCTGGGGCAGGCAGGACTCAGCCAGGAGCCCCCCTGCACCGGGTGTACAGGGTGGAGAGATGGGAGAGAGAGAGAGAAGGAAAGAGAGAGAGAGAGAGAGAGAGAGAGAGAGAGAGAGAGAGAGAGAGAGAGAGAGAGAGAGAGAACGGTTCATGGGCTAGGGAGAAAGGCAGATCTGAAGGGGTGAGGAACAGGCTGATGTGAATGACCTGCTAGCCACCCGAGTCCAGGGTGATGTCCAGGCCTGGGCTATAGACAAGGACCAAGTCTTGATCTGAGACCCTGAAGCAGGCCAGGGGGCCTGAGTCTGTAGCTCCTGTCGCCACTTAGGCTTTTGCAGAGGCCTGTAGTCTGGGCCACCACCTGGGGCCACGTTGGTGTCCGAGGGCCATGCTACTGTGGGGACCATGTCCATCTGAATGGCCTATGCTGCCACTTGAGGCCAGGGTCACATCTGAGCCTGGACTGCTGCCGGAGACCAAAGCTGTATCTGTGGTCTTACCACACCCAGGGTCTGTGTTGATGTCCAGTGGACTATGTTGCCACCAAAGGACACAGGTATGCCCAGGGTCTAGGCCTAAACCTGTGGCCATGTGGGTGTCTGAGGGCTGTGTTGCTGCCAGGGCCATGCCAATCTGAGTGGTCTGTGCTGTCACCTGGGGCCGTGGTGTCATTGGGACAGAGCTGCTGCCAAGGGCCATATCTGGGTCCATGGCCCTACAGCAGCCAGGGTCTGAGTTGATGATGACCATGGCTCCTATTACTACCAAGGACTGCATGGATGCCTGGGGTGTGGTCAGTTACCTGAGACCATGTTGGTGTCTGAGGGCCATGCCATTGCCTTGGCCATACTGATCTGGGTAGCCGTGCTGCCACTGGGTCCACGATGGTGTCCGGGGCCAAGCTGTTGCCATGGGCCATGTCATGGATCCGTGGTCCTGCTGCAGCTAGGGTCTGTGTTGATGCCCATGGCCCGTGCTACCACTAGCGGTCACAGGAACCACTAGTTTGAAATCTGAGGGCCCTGCCCATCACCGGCCCTGGGAATGCTGGCTCCTGCCCTCCTTAACAATGGCCCCACCCCTCACTATGGGCTTGCACTTCACCTAGGCAGCACACTAGAGCTGGCCTGCTGTTGAGGATGCGGGTGAGGCGGCGCGAGGGTGTGAGAGCAGCAGAGCCGAACCCACAGAGCTGACCCCGTCTGCTCCTAGTCGGCCACGTGAGAGGGAAGGATGCCTCTCCACCCCGATACCTGTGGTAGGTGAGAGAGCTGGCCCCAGGCATCACAAGAGATGGAGAACTAGCCCTTCCCCTCACCAGCTACAGCACACAGGAGAGCAGACCTTGTGTGTGTGTGTGTGTGTGTGTGTGTGTGTGTGTGTGTGTGTGTGTGTGTGTGTGTGTGTGTGTGTGTGTGTTGCGGGAGGGGGGGGCACAGGTGAGCCAGCCCTGAGGGCCTGAGAGCAGGAAAGCTGCTCCCCCCACTTCCTTATGCCCCCTACAGCAATCAGGAGAGAGAGCTCTGCACCTTGCTTGAGCAAGACAACGGAGCTGGCCTTGGGGGTGAGAGAGTGTGGGAGCTGGACCTGAGGGCCTGAGAGCAGGAGAACTGGTCCCTTGCTGCAGGCTGCGTTGGGAGGGCCGGCCAAGCAGTGCAGCAGAGCTCACCTAGATGTTGACACGGGGGAAAAACTGGCAGGCTGACCAGTCCAGCTACCACCCAGGCCCAGAACTAGGGCTATGAGTTGGCCCACCTCAACATCCACCTCTATGAACTGTTGAAGCATGTGAAGGGGCCAGACCTGCAGATCCAAAGCTGGAGGATCTCCATGACACAAGACAACAACAGAATATCCAAGAGAAGCCCCAGTGAGAGCCCCTTAATCAAGTGCAGCAGAAACCAGAGGCCTGGAGTCAGACCGATGACTCAGGCCCGTGAGCACTTGTGAGTGACAGCAGAGGTACTGGAGGGGACTGTGTCACTCACCCGGCCACACCACAGCCCCCGCGAGATGCTTCTCCTTTGTTTGTTTGTTTGGATTTTCTTTTAAAGTTTGTTTTGTTTTGGGGGGAGGTTGCAATGGTGGAGGTCAGATATTGGAGGGATGAGGAGATGGGTGGGATGGGGTTACATGATATGAAATCCGCAAAAAATCAAAAAAAGTTAAAAAAAGAGTTTCATTAGTTATATAACCTTGTTCAGGTTTCATCATCTTTTTCCTTTTTTTTAATAAAAGATTTATTTTGTTTATGTGTGTGTGTGTACACATGTGTGGGTGCACTCCGAAGCCAGAAGAGGCACCAAATCTTCTGGAGTTATTAAGTTACAGGTGGTTGACAGCTACCCGCCTCCCCTGTGGGTGAACTGGGGTCCTGTATGAGAGCAGTGTTCCCAGCCACTGAGCCATTTCTTTAGCCCCTATTTTCTCCATCAGTAAAATACTAGAATATGATACCGTCTTCATGAGGTTGTTACGGAGTGAAGAGGAACAAAACTGCTTCAGAATACAGAACACATGTGTGAGAGATTGGCCTGCCCACCTTTTTCTCTTTCATTTCCCCTTTATTTTTCTTTTTTTCTGTTCAGTTTTATCTTACTTTTTTGTTATTTAAAACTATTTTTAAATTTAAATATATCTTGATAATATTCTTCCCCTCTAAGTACTTCCAAGATCCTCTCCCCTTCTCTGCCTCCCCAACTTTAAATTCTTTCTCAGACAAATAGTACCCCAATACAACAACAAAGTCCCCCCAAACCATGAAACCCCCCTCCACCAAAAAAAAAAAAGCCAAAGAAACAACAAATAGAAACATACCAAATAAAAGCACACTAAAAAAAAAGATTGTGGAGTTCATTATATGTTTGTCAACTAGTGAACATGAGGCTTGTCTTAGGGTGGTTGATATACCCAGTGTCACTCTACTGGAGAAAACTGATTTCCCCCTCCCAGCAGGTATAAGCAACAGTTCAGTTGTTAACCTTTACCCTAATGGTTATGTTTTCATTCCTTTAAAAAATATAACAAAATGAAATATAATTAAATAAGGGAAACTATCACATTGGAGTTGGACAAGACAAAACAATGGAAGATAAAGAGCCCAAGAGAAGGCACAAGAATTAGAGACCCATTCTTTTTGCTCACTTAGGAATCACATAAAAACACTAAACTTGAAGCCGTAATGTTTACGCAGAGGACCTGGTGCAGACCTGCGCAAGCCCTGTCTGTGCCGCTCCAGTCTCCGTGGGTTCAGTTGAGCTTTGCTCATGTTGATTTAGGGGCCTTCTTTCCTTGGTGTCCTCCATCCCCTCTGTCTCTCACACTCTTTCCACTTCCTCTTCCTTGGGGTTCCCTGAGATCTGAGGGAAGGGATTTGATGGAGATACCCTATTTAGGGCTGTGTGTTTCAAGGTCTCTCTTGGAGTAATGACTGACTGTGAGTCTCTATATTTGTTCCTATTTGCTGAAGGAGGAAGCCTCTCTGATGAACAAGACATTGATCTATGAATATAGCAGATTATATTATTGGAGCCATTTTATCACTACATTTTTTTTTTATACCACTATTACTTAGTTTTACCGTAAGTCCCTGGGCTATCTAGTCTCAGGTTCTTGGTCACCCAAGCAGTGTTGGATATGGGTTCTATCTTGTGAAGTGAGCCTTAAATCAAATCATTTATTGGGTTGGTTACCCCCACAGACTTTGTGCCACCATTACCCTAGCATATCTTGCAGGCAGTACACCATTGTAGATAAAGGGTTTGCAGCTGGCTTGGTATTTAGGTTTCTCCTTTGAGAGTGTGATCTAAGTGAAATCACCAAATAATTGGGGAGACACAGTACCATTTGGACTTCCTGTCACCAAAAAAAGCTTCCAGTTCTGAGACTGGGTTATATCTAATTGAGTTGTTAGCCAAAGGGGGCCCCATGGGAATCCCCAAACAACCCAGCTGTTGCCAAGACTATAGGTTGCTCTCCACAAACTGACCACAAGGCCCCATTGCTGAACACAACGCCTACACAACTCATTGAAGATGGAGATGTTGATCAGGTGCCTACATAGAGCCTTTACCTCTACTCCAGCATCTTTGGTACAGGAAGGTCCTTGACATGATTATCACAGAAAGATTAAGAACCCCAAAGAATAGAGAAAGAAAACTTATTAATCTCCTAAAGAAAACATGTTAATACCTGAGAATGTCCTTGATCCTTTCCTTTTCATTTAGTTGTTTTTTTTATAAAAGAATATGTAAGTTACCCAAAAAGTCTGCTTCAGCCCCTGATCTATAGCTAACTTCCCCTAACAATTATCTTCAATAGTTTCTGCCCCCCCCCCAGCATATACTTTTGCTTTTCAAAGCAACATACTTTTTTATTTTTATTTTTTTTTTTGGATTTTCCCAGTTTTTTCAAACATGTTGACTTTCTTCCATGGTTGATGATTTAGCTTGAATCTATTCCATATCCTCTTTAATCCCACCATTAACCAAATATATATAGATAGAGCCCCCTTTTCCACTCCACTAAGTCTATCAATATATTCTCATCTCTGTTTTTTGTTAAATGGATATTGTATTTATGTTTTTATGATTTACAAAATATTGCTTCTAATGTTTTCTTAATTACCCCCTTTTAATAGTTCAGATTATATTATAACCAAGAAAAAATTTAAACTCTAGCTTTACTTGGCTTCTTTTGACTTTAAAAACCACTGAAATAGGGGGCTGGTGAGTTGATTCAGTTAGTAAAGTGTCTGTCATGTGATGTCTGTCATGTCTGTGAAGACCTGAGTTTGGCCCTCCAGTGCGCTCCCCTTCCCCCATCAAAGCTAGACATAACCACACGAGACTGTAATTGCAGGACTGGGGCAGTGGTGACTACAGGGTGCCTGGAGTTGCTGGCCAGCCAGACTAGCCAACTGGTGAACTCCAGGTTCTATGAGAGACCCTGTCTCTTGGAAAATAAGGTTCAGATCAACTGAGAAAGACACCCAACATCGACTTCTGCCTTTCATATACACAACCACACATATACATTTGTACACAAAACAATCACTAACTTTGGAAGTCACACAGCTGATCAGCCTTTTTCTAACTTAACCTTTGGGTAATATTTCCACTTACTTCTGTGTGTAGTCCTGTTAATCATTTATGAAATTTTGTCTGAGACATTAATAAGAGATTGAATTCTTCCATAGTGACCTAATTCTTTCCTTTTTCCAAGACTGAAGACACCAAAATGATATGTTCAGGATTTAGAGGAACATCATGATCTACAGATAACCAGCTAGTAGGTTTCACAGGTCTTGTCCCAGACCATCATAGCAGTGCCTAACCTAAGCCTGCCTTCTGTCCTGTATGTGGGTGGGGGCAGAGCTTGGAACTTCAGCTGAATGAAGATGGCCTTTGTTGACCATAGCCATATATATATATATATATATATATATATATATATATATATATATTTGAATTGCTGGTTTTCCTAATCATTCTTTTCTAAAGAGAGCCCAGGCTGGCCTCAAACTTGCTATGTAGCCAAGGAGGACTTCAGACTTCTGATCCTTCTACCTCTACCCACCTAGTGCATGGACAGCCAGGAGGGTACCACCATAACTCTGTGTTCACCATACTGGGATCGAACCCAGGGCTTCCTGCCTGTTAGCCAAGCCCTCTACCGAGTTGTATTCCCAGTCCCCAAGTCTTTTTCCAGTCCCGACAACTTGTTCTCAAGTCTTTACTTCTTTACAATGTTTTTGTTGTTGTTTTGCTTTTTTTTTTTTTTTTTTTTTTTTTTTTTTTTTTTTTTGAGACAGGGTCTCACTATATAGCTCTGGCTGTTCTGGAACTCACTGTGGTGACCAGGTTGGCCTAGAGTGCTCAGATTAAAGCTGCGCACCACCACACCAAGCTATTTAACCTGTTTTGAGAGGCAAGGTGTTAAACCTAACCAGTGACAGCAAAATAAATCAGATTCTTCTTTTGAAAAATATAAGTATGTATTCTGAGGCTTATATGGCTTATATGTATCAATTTATTCATTCTTAGAACTAGTTTCTTCTGTAATTAAAATATACCCCCCCTTCAGGATACTTGATGGTTCTTCCTTATCTAATGAATTTTAAATCATCAATATTTTTATTGATTAAAACGATAATTAGATGTGTTTAAGGGAGACAATTTGATATCTTGATGTAGATGCACAATGTGGAATTGTTTAAACCCAGCAAACAAATATCTATTGTCTGGTTGATCTATATAATTTTTATGGTAAGACTTTTGAAGTTTAGTTTCTTATTTTGAAATGTGTTATCCATTATCATTGACTGTAGTCATTTTTCTGTGTAGTAGATCTTAAAATATTCTCCCTGTTCATCTGAAATCCTATGGTCAACTCTACATCTCCCTGCACCCTGTCCAAATATCTGAAAACCAACATTTTGCTCTCAACTTCATGAGTTCACCGCTGTTACATTACACCTATAACTGTGGTCAGACAATATCTTTCTTTTTCGGTATTGTAAACAAAACTGAAACTTTTAAGTAGATAAATTATTTTTAGAATTTGAAGTATTCCTCATGACAGATTATTAGAAATTGTGTATGTGTGGTCGTGTGCACAGGCAAGGGTGCACCCTGTGCATGTACATGTGTTTGTGGGGTTCAGAGGGCAGGTTCAAACATCATTCCTCAAGAGTGATCCACCTTGTTTTGGGGACAGAGTCTCCCACTTGGTGTTTGCCTTTTAATCTAATCTGGCTGGCCAGCAAGCCACTGGGATCTGCCTGACTCTGCCTCCCCATGCTGGATTACAAGGGCACACCACGTACTTTGCTTCTTATGTAGGTGCTGAGGATAGAGCTCAGGTCCTTTCAATTTGGTGGCAATTACTTTACCATCTGAGCCATCTCTCCAGCCTTTTCATATTAATCAAAGGTTAAGAAGGTTTAGCATGATAAAACATTTCCACATATTTGTTCTAAAAATGCATATGGATTTATAACCCCTGAGCAGTGAAATACCTGTTATCAATGAAAACTATTTACCTATTTGTTGAAGAACAAATCGTCTTTTACTTAAGAATGTGTTTAGTGGTTTGGCTCAGTGTTAGAGTGCTTAGCTAGCATATGAGTTTGATTAAATTTCTATACTTGAGAATTTTGTGTTTTACTTATTGATAGTGCAGCATTTAAACTTTTTGATTTGTATGAGTTTGTATACTTTTTAAAATCATTGAGTTTTCTAATTATTATGTTATTATGAAAGATGGATGAAGGACTAAACATCACAAGTATGGCAGAGGTGATCCAAAGAGAGATCATAGGGATTTCTCATACTAAGACATTTCTGTGTATGAAAGAGAGAAACTATTCATGGATAATCAGACTGGCCACCCTTGGGCTGTAACTCCCTCCATTTGTTACCTTAAGAATATTTAGGGTCACTCTTCCAGGTTCTTTTGGTACGACCACCCTTGGGCTGTAACTCCCTCCATTTGTTACCTTAAGAATATTTAGGGTCACTCTTCCAGGTTCTTTTGGTACGAATCCTTTTATTGCACCAATGGAAATGTTAATACTGTCAATTTAGGAAGGATTATTGGTGGCACTGTCACTCATAATTGCCATGTGAAAATCTTAGTATCTCATGATAGAGTGACAGTCATTGTTTCCTTATTGCTCTTATGGAACCTGATGCAGTAAGAGCACAAGTGAGCATAAGTGACCGAGTAATAGAACTGTGCAGACAATGTTGTAGTAGATAGCCTCAGGCTCTCTGGATTACAGAGGAGGTTACTGCCAAAGGCCTAGGCAAGTTATGTGGCTTGTACCAGGTCACACAGTCAAGTTCACACTTGTGATCCAGTTAGATGTCTCATGAGTTCATAACTTAAAGATAATAACAGGATCTAAGCTATACTTATAAAATTCTTAAAATGGAAAAAGCCCATTTTTATAAACTTTTTAATTTGAGAAGAATATAGACAAGTCATCAAAAAGTCAACACACACACAATGTTCTGAGATAGAATATTGCCAAGAATGCAGAAACCCCACCTCTATCTCTCATCAGGAATTGGTGCCTCCTCTTTGGGACTAACCACTACCTTGACATTTGGTACAATAGTTACATGACTTTTGAAACATACAACTCAGTTTGTACTGCTCTGTTTCCGGCCTTATTCCTGTGTGGAAGCTGCTGAGGCACTCAACTTGGTCTATAACATCCCTTTGAATGTGTGCATGTACCACAATTTGTCAGTTCTGCTGTTACTGGATGTCTCAGTTGTTTCGAGGACTCAATGCAATGCTGTTGTGAAGATGCGTTTTGGGTGAAAATATACATGTTTTTCCAGTAGGTTGATATCATGTAGGTATAATTGCTGGATTACAGAAATTTATTGAGGTATGTTCAGATTTAGTAAGTACTGCCAAATAGTTTTTTCAAAGCGTTTATACTTTAAGCTTCCATTATGTAACGGGGGTGGGATTTCCACCATACCACAACCTCATTAACCCTCTTAGGAGCAACTGGTAGGATCCCATTCTTAAAGTTTGTGTTTCTCATGATTAACAATAAAATTGGTTGTTTTTATGTTTATTGGATAATGAAATGTCGTCTTGTGAAATACCTACTCAGCTATCTCACCTGTTTATCAATTTTGTTACATTTTAAAGTTGATATTTAGGAGTAATCTGTATTTTGGCTATTTGCCTTTGTCAATTACTTGTGTTATAACTTTTTTCACTCTTAGTAGTGTGTGTGTGTGTGTGTGTGTGTGTGTGTGTGTGTGTGTGTATAGATCCTCTTAACTTATTTATAGGGTACGGTTTTCAGTGTTTCTTCTAAATGGCTAAAAACTATTTCTGTGCCCAAAGTATTAAAGATACTCTCTGCATTATCTGCATACCATTTTTATTTAGGTTGGAACTAAGCTTGAAACGCATGTCACTCAAGGTTTTGAGGCAGACATTGTGCCAGCGGTCTTACATTCACACTTCTAGATTTCTATTCATTCTATTCTTTCTTTTTGTTCTCTGTCCCAAAAAGGGATCTGTTGCATATTTGTAAGTTGGCTTACTACAGTGTTAGAATTTCAATAGTTTTCAGGAACCCAGGTCCACCATGATGGTCTTGCTACTAGATTTGTGACCATTGTTGCTGTCAGCACTCTGGGGGTCTTTTGAGAAAAGCTACTACCAGTGTTTGGTATGGTGGCACACATCTATAATCCTGTCACTAGGATGGAAAGGCAAGAGGATCAAGAGTTCAAGGCCAGTATATACTACATGGTGAGACCCTGCCTCAAAAAATAAACAGATGAACAAAGAAATCCAACCCCCTATAAAACATATTAACAGTATCAGAAGAATTACTACAATCATATTTTCCTGTATTAGGTTTTGTTCTACCATTATCATAAGAATGCCAAACTTGGTGGCATTTTAATGTCTATTTTGTAGAATAGCCACTTTTCAATCAATAAAATTTAAAATGTCTTTGTATGTTCCTACTTCTTTTAAGATCTTGCATGAAAAAATATGTGGCTAAATCACTTGAGGAAAAAGAAATCTCTAAATATTTGGATCTTCTGGGATTTCTTTGTTGGTTAATCTTAAAAATTCTCCATACCTCTAAGTCTTGCAGTCATTTACTTGACAAAGTTTGTATTAGAGCCCTGAGGCTATATTGGTTCAGGATATCTACACTTCTATCCTAATCAATAATGATTACATGCCAACTAATACTTTGGGGGGAGAAACAAATATGAGAGAGTAATGTAATTTTCTTTATTCTTAAATTCAGTCTAATGTCACTGCTTCCAAATATATCCTATAGCCAAGCCTGTCTATTGCTCCCTCCCATCCTGGGATATGGTGTTTTGTATTCTTTTTTATTCATTCTCAAGTACTTTTTGTTGTTGTTATTTTTATGAATTGGAAAAAATGTGCTTAATGGGAATATTCAAGGTGACCTAGGCCTCCATTAACCCTTTAGTGGCAACTATAAATTTCACAGACTCTGTCATTGTTTTTTGCTTCACAATAAAGAATCTAAGGTCATTAATCGTTATTTGTAACCTATAACCGGTATAGGCTACACTAGCTAAAAAATACATAAAACTGAGCTACGTGTGGGGCAGTGAAGGTTTCAGAATATCATTTACTAGATAAATGATTACACTATTATTTCTCTTCTGAGTCTATCTTGAACTCATCTGAAACTCTGCAGATAGAAATAGAACTATTTTGAATACTGATCTCAATATGAAATATACAATTCACAGAATACACAAAAGTTTTGATGAAATAACATTCAATAATCAGGTTGCTATGAATCTTACATTAAAATTCAATTACATAGTAAAAATAGAGTAGTTGTAGCTAGAAAAAATATCTCCAGAGGCAGCAGAAACCCGTGGTGGAAATGAACAGTTCTACATAGAAAATCCAGGAAGTATGCAAACTAGACACAAGGATACTCAGTACATTGAATTTAATCAGCGAGTACACACAGAATATGACATAAAACAGCAGTTTACTAGAATAATTGTCATCTGGAAACACATGAAAATAATTTAGAAAATGGGCTAAAGTCATATTCTCTGGCAGTAGACTTCTTGGAAATACAGACAGAATCAGACAGATTTCTGTGTCATCGGGCTCCCTTCCCATGTCACCAAGCCAACTTGAGTCAAGAGTATGGTTTCTATTCAAGCAGTAGACATGTCACTGATCAGTAAACTAAATCTCTAGGGAGAATGTTTTATACTAAAGCCATAATTAACTAACTATTGATATTTGGTGCTTCAGATGCAGAAGCACATCCCTCTGCTAGATGGAAACAGCATAGAAGTACTTTGTGTGGTAGTCCCATGATTATCTAAAATAAAAATGCTTGGCTTGTCATGAGTTCTTCTTCCACCCAGTGACAGATGTGAATTTACACATCTGACATTAGAAGTTTTGAGATGAATCCTGGTAGAATTTTTAGGGACATCCAAATGTTCAGTTGCATTTATGAAAGCAAAACCATGTTAGATTCATTTTTTTAATTGATTTTACCGACTGGCCTAAGCATGGACGTTCTCCTTTTCAATTATCTGGTTACAAAAACTGTACATTACAAACAGTATAGAAACAAGCAGAAAAGAATGTGCCACACATCCTGGATAATTCTCTATATGCAGTAGAATTTACAGATATAAAAGAAAATACAGCCTACTCCTTTATAGCGCACAGTTATGTTTTTAGATACAATGTATCACTAGCAAGTGGTTGTGGCCACCAACTCTAGTTGTCTCCAGCAGAGAGAATAAGAGCAAGATCTGTTCGGTACAGCTTCCCTCCATCCGACAAGGCCATTATGTTCTTCTTGTATGTAGTAATATTATTAACATCCAGTTCCTGTATAGGACATAGACAGGATTGTAATCCAATTAAAGATGGAAATTAGTTAACCACTGGCCAGTGATAAAATAAGAGAAACTGCTTGTTATAGCAACCCATTAAGAAAAGATCTGAATTAAATTCTTTTATAAATGGGAATAATCACCAGGTTGTTTCTAACCCAAGCCTGTTTGTCACAGTTTACTGATTTGTGCTGAACTCAATTTGAATTAAGAGTTAAAGTATGCTCTGCTCCTCTGCAAATTCTTTGAGTAGATTTCCACAACAGATGTGTGGCCATTTCTGGGTAGTTCCCTAAAGCCTGCTTAGGAAATAAGTTGCATGGCAACTGAATTACCTGTTTGTTCTTCTCACACAGATCTTTCAGTAAAGCATCCAGCTCATTTTCATCTATGTATCCGTTGCCATCCTGAGTGAAAAGAAATAAAATAGTACACATTGGAAGTAACTGCAGTCCTCAGAAAATCCCTCTTGGCGAGGGTCCTAACTGGGTGTGTCTTGCCCCTAACACAGCTCTATCACAGTTGCCAAATAGGTGAGTACTTGCACTAGTGAAATAGATTGACATTTTCAAAGGATGAAAATGGAAGCATTGGGCTGGTAAGACGGCTCAGGGGTTAAGACAGGCTGTGGCATGCTTTCCCTCCTCAAACAAATAAACAACAAACAAACAAACATGAAAAAGGCAGCAGTTTCTGATTCCAAAACATAGTCCTCAGCTACAGTAACTAAAACAGTATGGTAATTACTTAGAGACTGGTATATAGACTAGTGGAATAGAATGGGGAGCTCAGGAATTGGTCCATAAGCATAGAATCAACTGATGTTTCACTGGGAAGCCGAGTGTAAGGACAAGGATAATCTCTTCAACAAAAGATATGGGGAAATTGTGTATCCACATGCAAAAGGGGAAAAATTAACTTTCATATGGACACAAATTAACTCAATGCAAATATTTAAATCATGAAGATACAAAACTCTTAGAGCCAGGTGTAGTGATACACATCTTTAATCTTAGCTCTTGGGAGTCATAAGCAATGGATTTCTATGAGTGCAAGGCCAGTCTGGTTTATATAGTGAGTTCCAGGCCATCCAGCATGGGGTCCTGTGTCAAAACCAAAACCCAAATCAGAAAATATAAACAGAAACCACTCCTAAACATAAAATAGGTAAAAGCTTTACGACATTGGTCTTAGCATTGAGCTTGTGGGTTATGAGCCCAGAGTACAGCATAAAAGCTGCAAGAACCATTCAGAGTGAAAGGCATCCTGAAGACTGGGAGAAGACAGTTGTAAACTATGTATCAAGTAAGGCACTAATGCCTTACGTAAAGGGAATGTAATATTAAAATATGTAAGGATGGGCTAAAATGTAAATAGATACTTTTTCAAGGAAGATATAAATGTCTAATTAGTTTATGAAAAGGTGATCAATGTTATTGACCATCACAGAAATGCAATGAAAACAAATCATTTTACAGCTGCAAGAATTACTATTACTAGACAAAGGAAGGAAGTGTTGGTGAGGATATGAAAAAATTGGAAACATTTGTACACTGTTGATAGAAGATCAAAATGATACAGTAAGATAGTAATGATGATAAACCAAAAGAATTAAAAATAGAACTAATATATGATATAAAATAATCACAATTCTGTTATTTTTCCCCAAAAAACCAGGATGTTGAAGAGATATTAACACTCTATGTTCATGGCAGTGGTTTTGCAAGAGCTAAGATGTAGAAACAACCTAATGTCCATTGATAAATAAATAGAAAAAGGATATGTATAAGGAGATTGTAAATGTGCATACAACACAATACTATAATAAAAACAACACTCTGTAACGTATTATAATATAGTGAACCTTGAGAACATGCAAGGGGAGATAAGCCTGTCAGGAGGGTAGTTATGGGAATACACTTATAAAATGTTTCTAAAATAATGAAACTAGAACAGGTGATGTCAGCGAGGGAGAGTGGAAGTGCACAGTCACTCGTGGGTGTAAATTCTCAGCTGTGTGAGGTAAATCAGTTCTACAGAACTTCTATGCAGCCTTGCTTCAACAGTTAATAAATACTATATTTTATACTTAAGGTCTTAAGAGGATAGATTTCCTGGTAAACTGTTTTTGTAAGATTTTTTTAAAGAAAAAAAGAAAGAAAATAGTTTTACCTGATCATATAACTCAAAAGCCTTATTGAACTCTTTCCCACACATTTTGATTCCCTAGGAGACGGAGAAGAGAGATTCAGTTAAACCGTGATGTGTATTTCAGCTCGCTTTTCTTGACAAATCTCCCACCTTTTGACTTTTTAGGAAAAACATTACTTATTGTAGAGAAAAGCCAACTACCTGGAATTTAAGAAGGAAATTTTCCTGCACAGGTAGTAACCTTTTGAGAGAAAAACATTATGTTAATAGGCTGAAATTTTAGATGAGAGCCAGTTTATTCTAACACCATCTGTGCAACTCAGAAACTTACCTGGCCATTTCTGTCAGTTCAAGCTTTCCATCATTATTTGAATCAAACAGTTTCAGCTGAAAGACATTGCCAATGTTTGGGCCGTTGAGTTATGAATTATTGAATGAACGGGACAAACATTCAAACATCAAACATCTTGAGTGCCTGCAGTACAAGCACTCTAACACTGAATTGCACCCTCAGCCTGTTTTACATCTTTAAAGAAAAAAAAATTCAACAAAAGCAGTAAGTGGATAACATGACTACATTATTTTGAATAATTTCAAATTGTTTAATTTTCCTTCCTTAACAATACTTCCTAACTGGATACTGTACTTACATATCATATACTGAGGTATGCTCACATATAAATACACAAATAAATAAGATTTAGGAAACATTCACATTTTAAGAAAGCAGTAAATATTGCCATAATGAAGATAATGTTAATACTAAATATGCCAAATGTATCATATGTATGTATGTATGTATATATTTATCTATCTGTCATCTATCTATATCTATCGTCTCTATCTATTGTATCTATCTACCTATCTATCTATATCTGAGAAAAGGGCTATGGTAAAAAAAAAGTTCATAGAAGTTTAGAGAGATCTTTCAAAGGCAAAAAGAAAGGACATTCTATGGTTTGATATGGTCTAAGAATTCTTTGTGGGAAGCAGATCATTTTTTCAGGGTTCTGTATTGACACAGCATTTTACAATCCATTGACCATAAATTCTAATATTGTTGTAATGTCTACCAAGATACTGGACAACTAGATCACAGAGCTTCTTGCCCATAGGGAAATGTTTCTTCCCCTATATATTTAAATTTTAATTAGTTCTTGATTAATTTGCTTCCTGGATTGGAACTGGTTTATGACATTTAATCAGATCTACTAGGCCAGCCCAGCAGGGGGAAGCTCCCATCTGAGTCGTTTTTGAAAGGCAGCTTCAGATTCCTACCTGGAAAGGCAACCTTACTTTAAATAGAGTCCCTTAAGATTGAGACAAACTAGAAAATTGAAATGTGGGTTACTGTCCACTTCCTTAAGAAAGGGCTTAGGTCTTGCCTTCGTGATGCAGCAAGAGTGTCATCCCACCTGTTCGCTGCTGCTGCTGCTGTGAACGGAACTGTACTGAGAAGTGAAGACTGAAAGCAAACCTCAGTGGCATTGAATAGAACAGAAACTCTAGAAGATTGTTCCTCAGCATACCTCAAAATCTAATACAGCATAGAAGTAATGTTTTATGACTTATTTACTTAACTCATGGGGTAAGAACTAATAATAACTTCACAGTATGTAGAGAAAATATGAACACACACACACACACACTGCTTGTTATCTTATAACATTAACCTTATAATGAGTTAAGGTTCGCAAACTACCTTTCTGAGACAGAGTAACTTTATGAATTTTTATTTTGTCTAGAACCTCATTAATTTATTTGCATTAGGCACTTTTGAGTAAAGATTTTGTGGCTATATTATTCATATTTCATAACAAATCTTGTTTATACAATTATCAAAACATCAGGCTTAAGGTGTGTCTGGGTCTCATTCATAGCGCTAATTCAATATTCCAAGATAATAAAAATAAAAGGGAAAGAAATTCATTTTAAGCAATTTAATGAATAAAGTAGCAGTTTTCATTAAACTCTAGAAAAGTCTTTAGTTTTCTAAACAATGGTTAAAAGCAAGTTCAGAATTTCTCTGAGCGAAGGGTGATGTCACTTATATTCTATGTACAACATGTAAAAGCTGTATAACTTAGCAATACAATTACTCTGGCTTTTAAAGAAAAGTCTCTGTGAGAGATAAATGTGATGTAGCTTTATCAGAAATGCTCATCTGTAGTATGTGATGTGCAAGCTTGATTTATTTATTCCATCTTGGGACTTAGCAAGAACACAGACAATGTGTTTAATGAGCTCTTGGCTCAATCTTTTCCAGTTCAGGCTTACCATGAGGTCTGTGTACTCAGCTAGTTTTGTATCATCCACGGTCTTGTTTGCTTTCTCTAGTAGGTCCTTTAGAAAGTTCTGTTGAGAAAAAGAGCATTTAGAAAATTTCATGTCATTGGTAATATGTAGTCTGCAAGAACACACCTGGATGAATGCAAAGAAAACCCCTATGGTAGAACCAGGGGAAGAAAGGACTTTGGAAGTCATGTGGCCTTGTGGCATCCCAATAATGAAATTGCCTTTGCCAGGCACAATACCTGACTCTTTCTGAGACCTGATTTGTCACAGTCAGAGCTGTGCTATGTTCTTAGGATTGCAGTCAATGGAGGATGTTGATTGTGTAATGTGAAAGGATCTGAATTTAAAACCTGAAAAAATCAGTCCAATGGATGCTTCTCTTCACCTGTATTCATTTGATCTTCCTGTTAGAAGTGTAAGGCCCCCCTTTTGTACCTCTCCAACCTGTGTGAAAAATGCTCAGCAAGCTAGATGGAAATACATCTCCAATTTAAAATGCATTTCCTGCTGCACCCCGGGCCATGTTTTCCTATTTGCAGCCTGTGCTATGCTGTTCTCCAGATGGCCTGGTGGTTAGCAAAAAGGCATCACAGGATCTATAGGATCTTTGTTCAAATGCTTCCGCTTACTGCACAGACTACAACAGTTGGTAACACTGAATCCTTGAGGGACATATGAATCACATTAAAACAGGGATTAATGTGGGAAGGGTGAAAACGATGATTATTAACTCAACAGTTGGAACTTGGAAATAAGTTTAATTTTTGTTTTACAGAGATAAAAGTTTTACAAAGCCTTGCCATATAAATGTCAGTGTGAATGCTGAGGGCTGTAATATAGCCTTTCATTTTCTCCACTGATGTTCATTGTAACTCTTTCATTTCCTCAGAAAATGAATTAATGCAGCTATGGAAACTGAGCAGATCCCATGCCCAGAAAGTCTTGGAGGGTTGAGTTTCTTTAACGCTTTTGACAGTGCACTGTCTCCTTTTTAAAAGAGAACTAGCTCTGCTGGGATGACTCGCTTCCCATTTTCAAGGAAGGGCCCTTTCTTGGTTTGATACATTTATTTTCACTTTGAACACTCCGCTTCAGACCCAAAGTGAAGCATATATAAAATTCAAAGTTATCTGGTGGGGGTGAGTTTTATTTTTGAGCCTTCTGGAGTTTTTTGTCAGAGATTAATTGGGCTAAAAAGCCTCATCAGACACTGAAATGGTGGTCACAAAAATAGCCTGGGAGAAACCTTGGGACACTAGGATTCAAAGTCATGTCTGAGAGCAAACGCTGTTTTACTCTATTATGGATCTTAAAATTAGCTTTCTTTCCTTAAAATTAGCTTTCTTGAAAGATCCATTAAAAAAGAATGCCAACTTATCTTCAAAATTCTCCAGGGAGGAGGACTTCTATTTAGAATTTCCTTTCTGAGAATAGAATTTAGAACAAAGAGAGAGACTGCAAGAATATTTTGAGGTCAGTATTGAAGTGAGCTAAGGTTTTCATTATGTACTGTGATGATTTTTAAAAAATCATTCTTTTAGTCTAAAAGAACAAAACCACAACGGCTTCCCTATCACCTTGCGGTGTTTAGTTCCAGAGCAGTTTCTAAAAGATATTGTTTTCAGGAACTTTGTATCAAAAGCGTCAGCTTTTTAAAGAGGCTGCAGTTGAGTCTGTTACAGCAATTGCTCAGTGGTACAAATGTACCAGTCCAATCTCTAAAATTCTGTCCTTCTTAAGCCATGTTGAACTAGGATTACGAAAACAATGCACCATTTCCCCCACAAAGCAGCTGCAGAAGCAGCTCATATTGAGTGAAGTTTGAGGTGCACAGTGGTGTCGGAAAAAAGTTATTGATAGTGGCAGACACTCTAGGGCCAAGCCTAGGTTCTCTTCCTAGGCAGGTGAAAAATACCCCAAGCATTCTGAACTTCTGTCTCCCTACACATTGGGAGTCATAGTAAACTGCCTTGCAAATTTCCTGAAGAATAAATGCTGAGATACCTTTCAAAGGCAGTACTGTGTCTGTGACATAGAAGGCACACTTTCAGGTGCTGAACAAATATTAACTTGCTTCCCTTTTAAATATATAAAAAATTACCTTGTGAGTATGTGTACGTGACAGTGTGAGGGTGCACAGATGCTATGGCATGCATGTGCAGATCAGAGGACAATTCTCCTTCCACCACGTGGGGTCCAGGGAAGCAAACTCAAGTAGTCAGGCTTGCTTGTGGGTGCCTTGACCGTGGAGCTGTCCCGCTAGCCCTTGCACCCATTTAATCCCTCTGTATTCTGAAGTTAGGAGAAATGGGCCTTTCTGACTAAGAAGTCTTCTGGTTGGCTGGAGGAAATGAGGTGGACGGTTTGTTCCCACTCCCGAATTGAGTGCAACACCATTTGCTATGCTTTGCATTTCACAGAAGACTGTGCAGAGTCTTAGACTCCAGAGTACATCCGACACCACAGCATCGTTACCCTTGCTTTAAAGATGAAAAACGGTAGGATGACATGGTGATTTGTCCTGAGCTTATATTTGATTCAGATTTCTTTTCCTTGTATCGCTCTCCCACATGACTTCACCATTACTTCTGTGAATTGGTGATTTACTTTCAAAATTTCAGTTTTCCACAATCTAGTTATATAATTTATGTTGTTGAGAGGCATATGCTATGTCTAAGGATATGGATGAGTCTAGGATTAAACATTACAGTCCTGTATCTTATTTCTGTATGGCCTTCAGTAGTTTTCTTAAATTTTTGCAGGCTTTTTGTCACTAGGGTAATGCTTATCTCATATAATATATGCAAAGATAAAATAAATATGCATAAGGTACAACACATGTCTCTGTCATTTGTGTTTTTTGAAAGAAAAATACATTTAGGCATTCAATTTATAAAGTAAAATCTCAAACTTCAATGGAGAGTAGCCTATCTAGTTGGCATAGTCAGCTCTATCTGTCTATCTGTCTCTGGGTGTATGGGTGTCTGTCATCCATCTATCTTATGTAACAATTTAGGTACACCACAGAAAATGCTAATTTCTTGCGCTGATGAGCAGAATCTCAAGAAGGCCTTGAAGTCTGTCTTTCGATCTGGTATTTCGTTAAGGATGTGAAGAGTGGGTGCAAATGTGCCACAGCTCAACGTAAGTTTCCTTTGTGGGAGGTTTTTTAAAAGGCTGTGAATCCCTCAGCAGTTCATGATTGTATCTGGAAGGAGCATGCTGGGCCTCAGCTTTGATCCACTCACCTTGAGTTCCTCGGTTTCTATGAAGCCGCTGTGGTCAGTATCGTACTTTCTCCAAGTCTGCAAGAAATTCAGAGACAGAAATCCAGATTTAAATCAATCAGTCATAGAACCCACCAACTCCCTTACTTTCAGCTCCTTTCTTCAGGGCAGATGGTTTTTACCTTCATGAATTCCTCGCAGGACTTCAGTTGCTGGCATCGGAAGAGCAGCAGGAAATTCTCTTCTGTGGGTAAGACATGAGCCAGCTGGAAAGATGGAAAAAAAGAGCTGAGGAGCCTGGAAAGAGGCTGGGCCATCACCTGCTGCTTCAGTTTTGCCTCAGCATGCTCTGTGAGCAGCGATATTGACTGAGAGAGCAGTAACAGATAAACATCAGCTGACTAATAGGGTAGGAGAGGACAGACAGAGCTCACTTTCCCTTTCTGGTACTTTGTTTCTGCAAAATACCAAGGCGCATTCCAGTACCTATGCCCTGAGGACCTGGCTGCCCAGCCAAAGAGACGGCTGTAGGGGACACTTTCCATCTGCTGCACATACATGCAGATGCATGCTGCATAAGCTATATGCCATCGATCAGGTCTCGGTTCTTTCAGTGTGCACAGGATGGCACACACTATGGCTCTAAATTTCATGTGAAATGAGAATTTGTGAGGAACATGCATAGAGGAGAAAGGAAGGAAGGAAAAACTATGCATGTCTAATTCCGGAGAGCAACACAATGGAATGGAGATGGACCAAAGGCAGCTAACTGCAAAACAGTCGCAAGAGGTAGAAAGACACGTCACCATAAACAGGGGGAACGAGAAAGCAACAGGGACACCCTTAAATTGTGATCTCTGCTCAGAGATGCGCTGCTTCACTGCCTGCCTGTGACATTTCCCCTTAGATCTCATTCCCCTCCCTCTCTCCCCTCTCCTCCCCATCCCTCCCTCTCCCCCCTCTTTTGAGGGATAAAGAGCCACCGATCCCTTTTAAGACTAATATCATCTATTGCATGTGGAGAAGGAGGGAGCGGGATTGATGGCTCCTCTGCTGATGTGACTTCTATTTCTGGCTCTGCTGCTAATGAGCTGTGGTCCCCGGCAACTTCTTCAACTGCACTGGCCCTTAGCACCTTCATCACTAGAAGGAGGTGAAGGAGAAATGAATATTCCTGGCTCAAGATGTGTGCTGTTGGAATTACTGACTCTTCACTGCTAAAGAATGAATCTCCATCTGCAACTAATTTCCAGCAGTGGTTGAATTCCCTAAAGTACAGGCACGTATCCTTGGTACGTACACTTTAAACCTGTCTAGATCAGATCTACTTAAATTTTCCTTACATATATAGCCTCATTTTATGTGACCCCAGGTGCATATAATATAGATAGACAAACAAACATTTACTGATAATAAACCATAACAATTTAGTTTAAAATAATTCTTTTATATAATTTTACCGTTTATTAAAGATGAACTCAAATTGTTTGTTTTTATATAAAGATTCAATCTTGGCTGGATGTTTGATACTGTAGGGAACAGAAAATCTCCAATATTTTAGAATTGATCTATCTGTGACAATTCCATGAAGTACAGTATAATTGTCACTGCTGTGAACAGTGGCTCACATAAATATGTAACAAAATGGCACCACCATGTTTTCACGCCATTACAGAAATTGTTAAAAATTCTATCTTGATCCCAAACTAGAATTGTGAAATTCAATTTGACAACTCTAACAGAAAAATTTAAAAATCAAGTATTGTAACATAACAAAGAATAATTTGCTGCATGCTGAGGAATGACAGGAGGAAAACATTAGAGGTCTCTGTTTTCTACAATCAAATGAGTATGCTTCTCTAAGATCAGAACACATCATATGTACAGAAAAAGTCTGCGATCGGCAGCACACACCAGTCCTAGCTGGGGGTTTCTGGCAGTGTTTGCTGGTGTTGCATAGTGTGATGCATGTGCAGTGCCAGATGAACATGTGTGCTGAGCACCAAGGGTGCAGGGAAGGTGAGTGCTGCCAGGAATACCTGGGATTCACTACACTTCTTAATTTGAATTAATTTTTGTTTCATGTGTGCTCAGAAACCTTTTACTGTTACCACGTGGTTTGTGACCCCATATAGGTCACTATACTCAGTTTAAGAAGCTGGGATTGAACAGTAAGGTCAGAAGATGTCCTAAATGTTAAACTAAATCATGGGAAAGATTATCATGCCTACTTAAAAATTTCCCACCTTTCAGACCCATCAAAGTTTGAAGTTTAATGTAAACCATCATTTCACCCTATGTGAAAGCAACCTCATCTTCCATATAGCTGTGTAATATGTCCTTTAAAATATCTTGCTTTTAGATCTTTGAAAAAAAACCTTCAAGTTACAACAATTCTGTTCATAGTCTTTATGTATGGGGTTAATGAAAGGTGAAAGACAAGTGAAAGACAAAATAAATAAATCTTGCTAGAATATTTAATATGATCCAGTCAGATCTTTGTTGTTGTTGTTTTTTGTTTTTTGGAGACAGGGTTTCTCTGTGTAGTTTTGGTGCCTGTCATGGATCTCACTCTGTAGACCAGGCTGGCCTCGAACTCATAGAGATCCACCTGGCTCTGCCTCCCAAGTGCTGGGATTAAAGGCGTGTACCACCACTGCCCAGCCTCCAGTCAGATCTTAACTGGAAGCAAACATCTTAACTAGAAGCAAATGCCACTAGTGTGGGTAGGTGATAATGCATTTAAAGGTGAAAATAGGGTTTTAGGATTTGCCAGTAATTTTAGAAATTAAATCAGGTTTTGGTCAATAAATACACTTATATCACTGTAGTGTGAGATCTCTCTCTCTCTCTCTCTCTCTCTCTCTCTCTCTCTGTATATATATATATATATATATATATATATATATATATATATGTGTGTGTGTGTGTGTGTGTGTGTGTGTGTGTGTATTTCATGTATCTTAGTACTACATTCAAGTCTTGTCTGTATAGTTGATTTCTTTACCCATAAAATTCTGCCCCTCAAAAATAATACAGTTCAATAATAATTCAAAGCACAAACTTGAATTGAGGATGCTGAGATTGAGCTATCTGCTCTGGTGACTTGCAGACTCTGAAACTCAGTTAAATGTGATGACTGTTAATAAATTAAGTTTGCACCATGTTCCTTGATTACAGTAGTAGGATGAATTGGCTGCCCCTTCCCTCTTGGAATGCAAATGAAGCATTTGTTAGTGATTGCTACCAGCAGCTTTGCAAAGCCACGCTTCTTTCTACTCATTGAAATCTAGAACTCATCTTCCCTGTGACCTTTTCTTTTCTTTGCATCTGTATGTGGGCCCCTAGTAGAAAGTTTCTGTAAATGACTTTCTTTATTAAAGAATCGTAAGTGAGGCCCAGAGAGCAGGTCTCCACTGAAGCTAAGGGGGAAGAAAGGAAGTGAGAGGGAGAACTGGCATAGAGAGGGTCTTCAAAGGGAGGAGAAACAGCCATTCTCCTAAAGCCCAGTGTAGAGTACTGGAGGCATTCTGGAGAACGCTTCTAAGAGGGAGGAAAGACTTATTCACCAGAGGGACAGGGACAAAGAAGTAACAAAATAGAAATCCTAGGTCTTAAAGGTCTCATCAGTGATGAGACAAGTTGACCAATAGAATTTGATGGTAATGGTACATGTTAGAAGGTTTTGTGTGATTTCAGAAGTCTGTTCATGTTATGTTATGATTAACACAAGCATCTGTTTAGGACTGGAATAGCCAATCTCAACTCTTTCTTTGCCTCTTGGTAAGCAACCTTTAATGCTTGGAGTGGATCTCTTTCAGTCCATTTCAGGAGCTCAGAGAGTTTCTCGTCTGCATCATATGCCCACTCAGAATCAATGGAGCCCTGTATGCCAGGTGCCTAGAACACATGCTTGTGATTTCTTTTAAAAATAGAAATATTTCATTGACTTGGTCTAGAGTCAACAACTTTACTTACATCATTTTCTATATTACTTGAATTTTATAAAATATCTGTTGCTTTAAACTAAGAAATAATGATTTCTCTTAAAAAGTATACTTCTGAAAATCCATCAACTATTTAAAAATAAAAAAGGAAAAGAATGCACTAGAAAGTAATGATTAGACATAAGATTAGGGAAATTTATCCATCTTTTGTAAAGTTTATGTAACTCACATAAAGAACAGAGATTTCTATAATGTCAAATATAAAGAGAGTTATAATCTCCTCCTCTCCTCCTTTTGTTTTTTTTTTTTCAAGACAGAGTTTCCCAGAGTAGCCCAGGCTGTCCTGGAATTCACTCTGTAGACCAGGCTGACCTCAACTCAGAGATTTGCTTGTCTCTGTCTCCTAGGTCCTGGAATTAAAGGTGTGCACCACTATGCTCACTGTTCTTTATGGATAGTATAGATGTATATTTCCTTGTGCATGCTGTTTTGATCTTAATCATAAAAATATTGATTGTATCTATATACAAAATGTTCTTTTTAAATCTCATTAAACTATTAATATTGTACTCATTATAATACTAGCTTATTTAAAGAACAAATGAATTTTACTGACATAAAATATCATTGTAAGACAAAAACAGCCATTTAAAAAGCAATGCATGTGTATGGATGATACGTGCCTGGGGTGAATAAAAAGACTTCCTTCTTAAGGTGAATTTTACAATGTGGTGGTCCTGTGCTGTCTGTTGGTCTTCTTGTCAATGTATAGGAGTCATTATTCAAGGTCATTATTTAAATCATTATTCACATGGATGTGGAGATTCTCCATCTGTAGCAGTTAGGACAAGGTCTAGGATGTGCCAAAGGTCTTTCACAGAAGATGCTAGGTAGGACTGTGTTATTCTTAGATTTGCTAAGTCACTGATGTCCACAGAAGTTCCCAGTTCTGGTTTCAAGAGTGTTGGTGATTTGTTAGTCAATGGATCATCTGCTTTCCCTTTCTTCAACTCCCCAATCTTTAATGTCAATTGCAGAAAAAAGTAGAGTGAATCAAGGGGGTGAATGGAAGGCAAGACAGACAGCTGTGGGTACAGACAGAATCCCTTAGGTCTTGTGGAATTGATTGCTCGGCACTGAAAGTGGGGAAGCAAACTTCTTTCTGCTTGCCTGTGTCCTTGAGGACAGCATTTACATTTTCTCTACTGTTTCTTTGCCTAGCAACTGCATCAATAAATATTTTACTGGTGCAGTGAATGATGGTAACTGTTTGTCTAGAGTCAGCTGTAAACACATGGAAGTAAAGTTCCCTTGGACATAATTCAGCTTATTATTGGGCTGTGAATAGGGATTGGGTGGATAATGGGAGATGCTACCCAGCGCTGTTTCTGGTTCCAGGAGTTTTGCTGTGCACTCAGCTGCCCCTTTGAGGAATTGTATGGGCTGATGATACCTGCACCTCCAAGGTATCTCATGGTTAATCCACACTGGAGTATAAAAGTCCTACCCTCTTAGTCAAAATCTGGGAAATCTCTGAAGGGCACTCCCACTTCAGAGCTCATTCCAGAGAAAGTCTCCATTAAAGCTTTGTGGAGGCCCAGCATCCTTCAGGGCTCAGGCCTGTGTCTTTTCTCTCCTTCTGCAGGGTATGATGCCCAAGTACTTCCTAACAAAATTCAGGTCTGTTTCCAGGGAACGCAATCCTAAAGGATTTTCATTTGCATTCTTTGTCATTTACTTTCCTTCTTTAGAACAATGTGGAAGCCCAGTCTTATGCTTTAGAAAGGGTTAAGATTCTACCCATGCCTTATCTGGCCATTGAATTATAGGCCACTTATCTGGCCATTGAATTATAGGCCACTATGTCAATTACTGGTAATTCACAGTTACTCCTAGTAAGACTCTTAAAGGAAGACAGATAATTTCAATTTTTTCCCTTAACAATTTCTAAGCAAAGGATAATTACAAAAATAAAACAAAATGATACATGTTAGAGGAGTACCCATGGAGTGTGACTTGATGAGATACATTTACCTAAAACAGATAGTCAACATGCACAAGAGCAGAAGTCATCAAATTTAAAGGCAACTATGTGACACGCCACACTTCCTAAGCACATCAGACAAGGATTTGTTTTCACATTTGAAAACCGAAGGAGCGTTTTTTTCCCCCTGCCAATGAGAAGTGAATCCAGGAAATGTGGAAGGTAAATAGCCATGAGCTTAAAAATATTTGAGTTTAATAACTTGAATTTAATAAATTATGTAAGAAGGAGAAAGAAGTTTTTGGCATTTAGAACAATAGAGTAGGGTTTTCAGTAACTCATTTCTGTATTTAGTAATAATGCCAAATATTCATACTAGGTTTTTACAGTGGTCTGTTTGACGTGGATTATCTCATTTGACACTAATGCTCATAACAGGCATAAGAAGTTGTTAGAACATGGTCATGTTTGCTCATAGTCCAGGAAACAGATGTTCTGAGACTTTTTTATATTACTTGTAGTTTGAGACAATGTTGAAGTCAGATGGTCTATTATTGATTTGGAGACATTCATCCCTCGCCACCAGCACCCTTTAATCAAAACAGTGGTTCTAATATCCCATCTTAAAAAGTCTATCCAGAACAAAATTTCAAACCCTATTTTACCATTAATCAGTTTCCTCAATTCTCAAATAAATAAGTACTCTGCCAAAAAAAATAACTTTTCTCCAGGCTAAGTGTACACACCTAAATTCCACTGTGGAAGAGAGGAGGAGATAGCTAGAGAACTTTTTGCTTCGCCTCAATGGCTGGTACAGTTTTTAGGTTAAAATAGCTTTTAGATCTATTTTTTTCTGTGCATGCACTGACCTGGACAGATAGAACACTAAGTCTAGAGAGGTTGATAGGCTCCCACACATTGCCCAAGGGAGCAGAGGGAAAGCTTAAAGATTTGACATCTAGAAAAAGAGGCATCTGTGTACTTCATGTGAGACCTAGTGAAGGGAATTTCATGACCTGGTAAATCATTCAGTCTTCCCCTTAATTATTTTAGTGGACCTTCTTTACAACAGAACCCTACTAGTCTGAATAAATTTAGAACATTTCTGACTGCCATGGTATTTGCTAAGTTGGCTCAGATTTTCAATGCTCCTCTTTTGAATTTATATAAACAACCTTGTTATTACTGAACTATCTTTATGTGAAAGTTAAAATCTATTAAAGTCATTAAATTACCAAATTCAGAATATTAGACATAGCAACATTTATTTCCTTTGAATATGTTTAGGTAAAAATACATGTTATACAAAGTGTCAGTTTACTGTATCAGGTCAGAACATTGATAATTAAGTACTGAATTTTCCTTTCTTTTAATTCAATTGGGTGGTCCCCCAGGGAAGCAGATTACTGGCTGCATATTAGTTTCCTTTGATTAGACTTCAATGAGTCCTGGGGTCTAACTATTAAGTGAACATAACACACGAGCCAATTCAACCCCTTTCTTCTTTGAACACTAAGGCATAGTGTACTTGCTAAGATGAAGGAGACTATAATGCATTTGGAAAACGTGGGGTTTGTGTTCTTTTATGGTTAGCTAGGCTTTTTGTATTGGAGTGCTATATTATATGCAGGATTTCTAAACAAGTAATATCACCCATCAAATTGGACACGGGATGAACTGCATTTAGCACAACTTTCTGGTGATACTAGAGGGCGAACTGTGAGTTCACACATTCCCCACTGTCTCCCTGTTTTCTGTAACGTTTTACTTCTCCTTCCCAGGCATGCATCAAGACTCATCTTTTCTCGGCTCTTACTTAGCTACCCTGGACATGTGTTATGAACTGCAGCCGTCTCCCTTCTGTTCTTCAATTTTTAAATTCTCTTCCCTTTAGCGAATCTCTTTCAGCTGCCTCCTCCAAAATCTGGATTAGTAACTGTTATGGGGGCTCATAGCTATACAGTGCACAGTGTCGCTAAGCTATGCTGCTTGGTAGGTTTGCTGTTCTCTCTCTCTCTCTCTCTCTCTCTCTCTCTCTCTCTCTCCATCTCCTTTTACTCCCATTTTTTCTTTATGAATACACAACCCCTTCCTTCCTAATAGTTCTCAGCTCAAACTTGCAGAGATTTGTGTTTCACCGTATCTTAAGACAATGCATCTGCTGAGGGCCAGCTTCTTGTTGACATTAAAGTTGAAATGTTAAGTCTAAAATGTTAAGTTAACTCTGTCACACATGGTATAACCTGGATTCATCCATTCTACATAGATAAAAATGTAACATTTTGTGAATAAGTTCTATGCTTTTACTACGTAACCCTGTAACACCAAAACTTATAATAAGTAACTGAGTCCACTGGAGGGCTTCAAGGTGAAATTGCTAAATACAAGATGGTAATCTTCCTTCAACTAGAATTATAAAGTGTTCCAAACATGGAAATAGCCAGTTTAGAAAAATCACTGATATTAGACTTTCAAACTAGTTTTGAGTAATTATTTATCTCATTTCACTTACATTTATAAACATAATTTTATTATTCTTGTCTGATTAGTCGGCCTCTATAGCACCTGTAAGTTCAATGACTATTATCTATTTATACAGTAATGAGTTGCACACAGGCAAAAGGGAAAGTGTATGCTCCAGGGAGAAACTTCAATTACACAGATAATAATAGTACGTCCTTCCTTCACTCTATTTGTAGTAGGTGTTTAAAAATACGTGTGTTTCAAACTGGTACCACAAGTGTCCTAATAAGACCAATTATTTGAAAACCGGGTTAATTTTCTGAATCAAAATTGAATTATAACAATTTTTTGAAGGCCAAGGCACCTCCCAACGGAAAAGACTAAGAATGTTTTATGAACATAATTATGATTGTGATATTTCATATTTCAAAACATGATCTTACTTATTTTTCTAGATAAAGCTTTCTACTAAGTTTTTTAATAGGTGGCAGAGCTAAGCACAGCTGAGATACCACCAGTAGGAATAAGGGAAGCAGTAACTATTTTGAAAATTGAGAATACAGATGGGTAAATAATGAATTTCCTTTCCTTGATTTATAGGCATAATAAGATGGTCTTTAAGAGCAAAAGTCATTGTCAAAAGGCAAGATTTGACATTCACTATTTTAACTTCTAGAGATTCAAATGTGTACCTAGACTGTGAAATGTTCATTCACTGTAGGAAAGTTATTGTGCCTTTTGATAGGGCCATCTGCCAATCTGAAATAGAATTTCAGAAACCAGAAAGCAGCCTTTTGCCATGGCATCTTTACAGCGCTGAAAACATTTGATTTTAAAATATTACAGAAAAGTTTACAAGGTTAAATGTTAACAAATTAATTGGGCACTCAGCTGCTATGTTGAGGAGAGTGTGGGGTGGGCAATGAGAGTGTGGGATGGGCAATGCAATGCAGAGTATGTTCACCACGAAGATGGGATTTTCTTGTTCCAATAGGAGTGTGAGAGAGACTTAGTGTTTCACTTCTCAGTTTGCTTTATAATGCTTTTAATTTAGGGTTGGGACTACATTAAACTCAACAGTCTCTTCTCAAGTTTCTGCCATTTGAATCTGATGTGTTGAGAGAGAAGATGCTATATTGACATTGAATGGCCTCTATGCATGAGTTATGCTTGACTTAAGATGACCCGATAAATTTCAAAGTTGATGTTCATTCATTAAATCAGACAAATGCATAGGTTTCTTACCTCTACAATTCCTATTTTTCCATCATCTCTCTGCCCATACTGATCCACAAAGGTTTTCATCTCAGGTGATAACTCCTAAAATTATAAAAAAAATTAGTAAGATGTTTGTAAAGAAAGTTCTTGTAATGATGTTAATAAATTACTGCAAAGAAAAATGAATATTGAAATAGAATAGCTGTTAATATACTTTTAAAATGTTTGCTTTGTGGAAGGTTTTCTTTATTTTGCTGTACAGTCTTGTCTTATAACATCTCCTTATTTTAATATAATATCTTGTCTATTGGAGGTAGAGTAGTTATTTTGGCCTGGACAAGTAAAATATGTATATGTAGAAGAGTAGCCCAGTTTGTAGGCAATGCATCTTTCTGGCTTGAAATAGGTGTATATTCATCACATAAAATTAGAAAATTCATCGTTGCGAGAAAAGTGTGAGAGGAGAAAATGGCTTGGCAAATTTGTGTTTCACTAGGAACTGACAATTCTGAAGACCATGTTTTAGGGCATGGATTAAATGTGTCTGATCTTTGCCTCTCCCAGGACCATAGGAAACAATTTTCCAAGCTGCTCTTGTTTTCACTTTCCTCAAGGTATTCCTTTCCCACATATTTTGTATAATAAACAGTACTTTGGAATGATAAATGCTATCTTCTTATTTGACTTTCCACACTTCCAATGTGGTTATTCCTTTCTATAATCTCTTTACATATCGACATATTAGAAAGTTATGAACTGTAAGCTATCTTAGTTTTTAACACTTGGGTCTCAAGCAAAGCCCAGTTAAAATGTCTCTGTTACATGAACTGGTCTATTTAAAATAGGTCAATTCTTACTAATAACCTATTCTATCTCCTTGGGAAAGCAAATTAAGGCCTCAATTTTCACCATACTGAACAAGATGGCAGTGCCAACCACACAAGTTTACTGTAGATAGCTGGCCTAATATAACCTAAGGGCCACATTGGAGTTCTAAAACATTAATACAGCATTTATCCTTTAGAAATAATTGTAAATATGTAGTAGAACTAAAGTAGCAAGAAACAATAAGTTAATTTAATTACATGTGGTCCTAAAAGAACCCTTCTACTACAGATAATTTTCAATTTGCATTTATTAATTTTTGTTACAGAAATAACTATAAGAAAATGAAAGTGTCTAGCTCAATAGTGTCAAGCATGGGAATATCAGCCCCAGACTTTTCACACATATCTTTAAGTGAACAAAAACAAAGTCATCATTGTTAAATGTTAAAATTATACGATCCTACTAGTTCAAGAAGCAGACTTGATATTTAGCTTGGGAAGTTTCTGGGTAGCAACTGGGTTGTAATATATGTTTTAAGTAATGAGGGGCATGTATAATCAGCACCATCAACTGAAGACTTATAAAGATAAAGTTAAATGCAATGATGAGACATTGTTAAGTGCAGAAGGATAGTGATTTCAGAAATGGTATACTGGGCTATCATATTCACTTGGTGGAAATGTGAAATTTCACATTGTTATGATGAGCCAAATAAATGTTTCTTTCTGTCCTTCATGTCAGGAAATGAGAAGAAGTCTGGTTTATCAGGTCAGTATGTGTTTTTTAAAGAAAAGAAATAGGTAAAAGGTTTACAGCAGTAGATAACTAGGATAAATGAAATGTGGCCAATATGTATGAATTCTTAATCTAGATCTTAAATCAGATTTTTAGTTATCCAACCAAAGCCTATTACATAATCTATAAAAATATTCATGTATCAAGGTGTTAGCCAACTTGATATGTCTGTATGCTTGTGTGAAAGATGAGTCTTATAAAATTATAATTTAATTACAGCCTCTTATAGACCAAAGTTAGGTTCTAGTCAGCAGAAGAAAAATAAGCGTTAAACTCTATAACTCCCACCTGAACTCTGTTTTGTTTTTTGATTTTTATCTTTTTAATTATATATATATATATACATATATATATATATATTTACAAAAAGCAAAAATGTTAAAATGAGGAGGAAAAATTCCATAAAAACACAGAGCTCATGAATATTTGTATTTAGAGGGTGGAAGTAAATCTCAATATTAAAGTTACTTCTGGAAAATTAAAACATTTTCATTTAGCTGTTAGAAGCACCGTTCAAGGTTGTAATTATAGTTTGTATGAAAAAAAGACTTTTCATATATATTTAATATATTTTAAGTGAGAAAGAAAATTACTTTAGTATTATCAGCTGAAGACCGATTGAACCATAGTGATAGTATTACATGATAATACTATGTAATGTATGGTAATGCACAAGGCAGAAATAGGGCAAAGTGCATAGAAGACATTTTTATTTGATCTCATTCTATTAGATTACACTGTATTAAATCTGAACATAAGAATCCCCAGAGTATGATCTGGTTTAAAGTCAGTCTGGCATGATTTTAGCAACTTCATAATCTGCTTATAATACATGAGAGTACATTTACAGCCCTGTGGGATTCCTTCTAATATGTTGTATAGGGATACTTACTAGACAGAACAACAAAAGCGACAAAAATAGTCCTATTACTACATCACCCCCCCCAACACTAGAAATGGTGGCTTGCTATCCAGTATCTAGGGATGATACGGATAACATCTTTAATGTAAAAATTTCTTTGTAATCGTAGTCTAAAAGACCAAAGACCATTAACATTTAATTACTCCAAATCCAATATTGCTTTCTGAAAGCAGTCTTACATAAATGCCAACAGACTTGTAAAATTCTCAACCTGTTCTCCTTTATACAAACATCTCATATGCTGACTGGATACATTTTATTTTTATGTTGACATCATCCTTTTCCAACAAATAAATGTGGCCCAAAGGAATTAATTTATAACCAATAATTATCATTTGTTTAACCAATGGCTTAAGTCAAAACCATAGCTTACTTTTAAATCACTATTAATAGTTTCTCATCAGAATTTTTTCTTTCTATAATACCTTAAATTCTTTAAAATGCTTTGTTTTATTGCTTTCCTAATTTTGGGAGTTCTCTCCAACAAAAAATGAAAAACGCTTCTTGCTAAATTTTTACTCCCACTTACGTTACAAGTTGGTTATCTTTTTTCAGGGATAAGGGTGAAAGCAAGCTGTTTTCTCGCCCCCCCCCCCCCCCCCCGCCCTCCCCAGCTACACCAACATCGCAGCAGTAATTGGTGTTAGAATCTGCAGATCTGCTCTTGGCCACCAAGGGGCAGAAATGTATTTCTACCCCTAACTTATCCTCTAGAAAAGAGAAGTTAGAAATCACCCAAGCAACTCAGGGGTAGAGAAGGGGATCTGATAAAGGGTTTTGCACATCGATGTTTCCTTCTAAGACCTATTAAGGAAAGGATCAGTATAGAATATATGTGTCCGGTTTAAGACAATAGGGATTTTTCTCTTTAGACTTCTCTCCCCCGCCAACCCCCCACCCCGCGCGCGCGCGCGCGCACACACACACACACACACACCACACACACACACACACACACACACTTTTTCTCCTGACGCAATTTGGAAAGATGTTCTCTATCGCCTTTCTTAGTAAGTCTTTACTTTCGCCCATGAAACCTCTTTCCTGAAACACAAGAATAGGTATGTTTTAGGGTTGAAAGGTCCTTCACAAACCCAAGCCTACCAATCCAGCCTTCTTTCGCGCCTGCAGGAGCTCCTGGATCAAGTTCTGCAGCTCCTTTCCTTCCAGGTAACCACTTCCTGCAAAGACAAAGAGGCACCCAGGTGTCAGATGTCTCTTTCTAAGTTTCTTCTAGGTTCTTCCCGGGACAGCTGCCCTGGGAGGCGATGTAGCCTGAGCCCTGATTAATCAGCAATGGGTACAGCCCTGCAGCGCTCCCCTTCCGAGGTGTCAAACTTCAACCGCACTGAGGGCCAAGGAGGAGAGTGGGGGTACTGGGGACGGTCTTTGAAAGTTTTGGGGGACAGAGTTTCCCCATTTTTGTGCTCTGTCCTACCGTTGCTGTTCCTAGAAAGGTGAACGCTTACAGCGTGGGGGTGCCATACATGCAATGTAAACTTCCCGGGTGATGGGTCGTCAGCCAGGTGGGGAGGCAAGATTAGGCAGGGTGATGGAAGGAGAAAAGGATGGTTGAGAGGAAGGGGATCAGAGGAGGGAAAGATCAGGAAAGGAATGCGAATGGGTCTTGAAAGGGTTAAAAAGAAAATAATCACCGTCAGCGTCGAAATGAAGCCAGATCTCGAAAAACTGCGAGGCTGTGATCAGGGATGACTGCAGGTGGGATTCTGCCATGGTGTAGCTGCGAGTCTCAGGGCGCTGAGCGCGAACCTCGGGGCGGGCGAGAGGGCAGCACAGGCTGAGCTGGGCGCGGCGCGGCGGGCGCTGTCCGCGGTGCTGCTCCGTTCGGGCGTCCTCCGGAGTTCTCTGCACCCCGCACCCAGTTCTCAGTATTTATCCCGCCGGCCCCAGGCCGGGCCACGCCTCCTCCTGCCTCCCTTTCCTAGCTCCCGCCTCTTGCTCTCACCAACCTTCTTCCCCTCCCCTCCAGATTTCTCTCTTCCGTGGAAATAGGTGGAGCTGGAGTTTTGGAGTCTAGGAAGCAGCAGGTGGTGGGGATCCCTGGCTTAGACTCGTTTCTCCTCACAGTCCCCTGGTCCAGGGAGACTCTTACCCTCACTTACCTGGAAATGATTTGATTCTCAGATGGAAGGGAAAGCTGATGGAGGGTAAACCATGTTGGTGGTGATTATGTCTGCTTATTATTTATCCAGGCAGTCCAGTGTTTGTTTGAACAACAGCAGATTGCCAGGTATTAGTTTAATTTGATTAATGAATACAGTGAGTTGGTAAACCTCAACAATGCTTCATCTTGTGCTAACGAAGACCGTCATGTGGCTGTTTGAGATGTGAGCTGTCCTTACAGACCGGAAGATGCAGAATTATGCTGCTTTTGCTGTTGTTGCTTTTTTAAGCTTGAAGTAGGATTATTAAAATGCAATAGAAATAACTCATAAAAATTTAAGATGTTATGAAGGAAGCGAGTTTAGCAACACCGTTAACTACTCCCTTGACTCTTACAAAGTGCAAATTGAGGGACATGTAACACGTGGTCGCCAGGTAAACTGGAAACAGCCTCATTCACTGACTTTACCACCCGCACCTCTTCTATCTCTGGGTGAGGAATTTTCAGAACTGGAAATCACTAGAGGTGGAGAAAACCACCCAGTTACATGCTACATTTGGTATTTTAATATAACAAATGCTATATTTGGATTATCATTTATATTAGTATTTCTGGGTTGTCTAGTTGTCAATCTTTTGAGACCTTATTGTCTGTTGAAAATGTGTCCCAAGTGTCTGGTTACAGTAACACAAAGCAAAGAAGTGTCGTATAAACTTTCAAAACAAGCTTCACATTTTTCACTTGTTGTAATTGAGAGTGAAAATGTCCACATGTGTGTTTCTGAGACTGTGAATCTCTCCAGGAGTGGAATTGTGAGATTTTATGAAATCATTCAAAACCATCATTTCAAGTAGGAGTATTTCATTTGCTCTTCTTCTCCATACAGGTCTTGTGGTCACAATACTCTATAGTTCTATGAACATAAATTATTTTCACTCTCATCACTTGATCAGACTCCCACATACATCTCAGGCTTACATTATGAAAGAGGCAAGTTAAACTCTAAAAGGCTAACAACTTTACATTCTTTTATATAAAAGGGTTATATACATGCCCAATCGCTTATACTTTCATTTATTCAGTGAACATATATTAACACCTTTATGTCAAATACCCTGCTATATGCATGAGGTAATAAAGTAAAAAGCATTGAGGCTTAGTCTTACTATGATGTAGTCATATAAATAAATGTGACAGGGCATTTTGATACAATGCATGTAAGTTACTTTTGAGCATAAACCTAATTTCCAGGGAAAACTCAGCTCAACTTACCCAGCCACATCCTCACACAGGAAAGCCTCTTCCAAGATAGACACTAGGGTCTAAGGAGAAACAGTTATGAGAATGAAACACCAACAGCTTGAACAGGTTTATTTCAGTTCCTAGAAAATTAAATATTAAAATGGTCCCATTTGTTTTTATAATTGTGGACAAGAGCATTGTATGAAAAATAGGCTATACAAACTTGGCTAACATGGAAGATAAACTTTGAAGATCACAGAAAAATCACAGCATTTGTGGAACAACTTGAAGATTCATTATGACCCTTCCTTATTCTGATAGAGATGATAATGTCTAGACTTTGGATACATTTTAAAACAAAGACAAATGTTACAAATTAACCAATGAAACAAATATGGCCTGGGCAATGTTTGTATTATTTTCATAACTATAATAATTTATCTGAAAAAATAGAACAAAATCCTCACATGTTGTTGTATATGTTCATTTAAATTTTTAAATATTTAAACTTTTTTAAAAAAGAATTTTATCTCAAATTTTAAGTATCAAAAGACAATTTTAGGAAGTTAAAATATTATATAAGAATCATTCTTGTGAACTCATTATATGAAAGCATTTTTTTTTTTTTACTTGTCAGTCACTAGGAGACTTCAGAATTTCCATGCTGGAATGCTTACCTGCTGTGGCTTGCTGGGAAGTGGGTGGGAAAGAAATACAAAATTTGCTGGGAAGTGCATTCTGTTTCTTTCATGCTGGGTTATTTTTGAGGACACATATAGACTGTGGAGATCTGAAGTCCCTTTAAGTTAGTGCTTAGTGCTATCTTGAGGTAATCAACTGTAAACGCCCCATGCTTACACAGACATGTAAATACACACATAGGAGGTTTTGGTTATTTGTTTTTTACAGAAAGGTGTCTATATTCTGTATATCATTTTCTGTTTACATACTAGTGAAAGGGCACCCCTCCAGTGTTACCACCAATGTCCAACTTATACTTTTAAAGAGTTGGCTAATCGTTTATTGATTCATCCTAATTGTAGACTTTCCATCTCTTCTAGTGTTCCACTGTGACAAACAGCTACAACAAGCATCTGGAAACATTTATTTCAGATATACATGATTTCTGGTTATAGAGGTACTATTGTTGGTTCAAAAGCATGCATAATTTAAAATTTAATTTTAATGAACATTTCCAGGTTAATTCTTCCAATTTGTACCAACTCAAATTAACAAGCAGTAAGCATGGGGTCCTCATCATCTTTAAATGCTATTGTCTTCAATTTCTTAAATTTACATTGTAGTTTTCTAAGGTAATATTTTTTCCTTGGATTTTTTTTTTTTTGTTAGCAGAAGAAATGTAACTTCAAAAAGCATAGTTTTCTTTTAAAGTACTATCGGTCCCAGATTCTCATCTCAAATCAGTCTCTTTTCAGACATTTTTTTTGGGGGGGGGGATTTCAAAATTTAATTAATCTTAAGGGCACTAAAAACTGTGCATTTCAGTTCTACAGATCTGAAGTGACTGAAGAACTATTTCTGCCTCCTGCCCCCTGAATTTTTCAGTTCATTAACCAAGGTAGGGAGGGTGTTACTTCTCAAATGTTCAGGAACCTTTCACTTTCTAGGATTCTGGGAGAAGTACATACACTTTGAATAATGAGATTGTTCCATAAGATTAAACTTTCCAAAAGCTTTTCAAAGCACTTTTATGACTTGCTTTATAGGCCTCATTACACAGCATTAAGGTGAACAGGTTCATGATCCCACATGTCATAAAAGTAGAAAAAATTTCAGCACAATCAAAATCTTGCACATTTCATATTACTGAATTACTGCTTCTCCATTCAGACTCAGGCCTCTCTTGGCAGTTTAAATCACTATGCATATGGGAGATCCAGATCCTTCCTGGTTGAATGAATGCTTTCTTAACCTTCATTCAGAAAACTCTCAAAGATATTTTACTATGGGTTCCAGTACATGGAGGATTCCATCACACTCTCTTATGAACCTGTCCACACATAGGAGTTTTTTAAATTAAATATATTTATTTGACATCCCTATCTCACTTTCCCCTCCCTCCTATCCTCCCATTCCTTCGTCTCACTGCCCCCCCATCCACTCCTTCTTGTTTTTGTTCAGAAAGGGGTAGACCTCCAATGGATATCAACAAAACATGGCATATCTAGTTGTAGTAAGACTAAGTACTTCCCCTTATATTAAAGCTGGGCAAGACAACCCAGTATGAAGAATAGGGTCCCAAGAGTCAGTCAAAGCATTAGGGACAGCCCCTGCTCCCACTGTTGGGAGTCCCACAAGAAGGCCAACCTGCACAACCATAACAGATGTGCAGAGGGCCTGGGTCGGTCCTATGCAGGCTCCCTGGTTCAGACTCTGTGAGCTTCTATGAGCCTGGGTTAGTTGATTCTGTGGGTTTTCTTGTGATGTTCTTCACCCCTCTGGCCAATCCTTACTCCCCCTCTTCAGCAGGATTACCTGAGCTTGGCCTAATGTTTGGCCATGGGTCTCTGCATCTGTTTCCATCAGTTACTGGATGAAGGCTCTCTGATGACAGTTGGGCTAGATACCAGTCTATGAGTAAAGCAGAATATTGTTAGGCATCACTACATTGATATTTTTTTCTCTAATCATGTTTTGTTCTGTCTTAGGTCTCTGAGCCATCCAGCCTCTGGGTCCTGGCACTCCAGGCAGTATAAGGGGTAGGCTCACTCTTGTGGCTTGGGCCTCAGGTTGGACCAGTCATTGGTTGGCCACTCCGACAATCTCTGTGCCATCTTTTCCCCAGCACATCTCATAGGCAGAACAGACTGTAGGTCGAAGGTTATATGGCTGGGTTCTTGTTGTAGAAAGTAAGATGTGTTACATTTGTTTATTCTGTGAAACATTTGTTTAGTGATGCAAAGGTGTGTTGCATTCTTTTATGTTGCGTTTGTTTAGCTCTGTGAAGCTGTTTTACTGTGCCTGTCTAAACCACCTGATGGTCTATTAAAGAGCTGAATGAGCAATAGCAAGGCAGGAGAATAAATCGAAAGAGATCTGGAAAGAAAGAAGAAAGAGCAAGAGAACAAGGAGAGGAAGATGCTAGGGGCCAGCCACCCAGCCACACAGCCAGCCATGGAGTAAGAGTGAAAGTAAGTTATACAGAAGGAAGAAAAGGAAAAAGCCCAGAGGCAAAAGGTAGATGGAATAATTTAAGTTAAGAAAAGCTGGCTAGCAACAAGTCAAGCTAAGGCTGGGAATTTATAATTAGGAATAAGTCTCCATGTGTGATTTATTTGGGAGCTGGGTGGCAGGCCCCCTCAAAGAGCAAAAACAATCAACAACATTTTGGCATTCCAATGTGGGCTCATAGAAAGCTGAACAACAGGTTGATTTCCCAATCTGTCCACTGGAAGTCTTGCCTGGTCAGAGGAGATGGCTAGTTCAGGCTACGTATCCCCTATTGGTAGGAGTCTTAGCTGGGGTCATCTTTGTAGATTCCTGGGAGTTTCCCTTGCACCAGGTTTCTACCTGACCCTGAAATGCCCCCTTTCTAGTCCTCTCAGTACTCTCACCCTCCACAATCCCCACCTGATCACTCATGTTCCCATCCCCCACCTGCCCTCAAACCACTCACAAAATATCTTTTATTTCCCCTTCCCAGAGAGATCTATATGTGTGGTGATATTTTATTTGTGCTGAAATGTGGTGATATTTTATTTATATGTTAATAAATAAAGTTTGCCTAGAGATCAGAGGAAATAGCAAGCCATTTAAGTAAACAGAAAAGTCGGGCAGTGGTAGCACACGCCCTTAATCTGATTACTTGGCAGGCAGGGTCCCTGTGTGTTCTAGGCCACACCAGGGAACAGAGCCAAGTGTGGTGATACATGCCTTTAATCCCAGTACCAACCATAGAGACCTGGAGGTCTGTACAGACAGGCAGTGACAGGAAGTGAGGTGGCTGGGCTAAGAGCCAATGAGAGGGAAGAACAGCAAGACAATAAAGGTGTGGTAGACAGGAAGTAACAAGCATTTGGAAGCTACAGAGCTGGTGAGTTAAGGATGGATGGTGGCTCTCACTATTTCCCTGATCTCTAAGCTTTCACCCCTATATTAAGCTCCATGTTTTTTATTTAATAAGACTGCTTAGAAATTCATCTACACGTATGTCCTCCTTGTTACTTGAGTCCTCCTTGTTACTTACTTAGCCTCTCTGGATCTATGGATTGTAGCATGGTTATCCTTTACTTACCAGCTAACATCCACTTATGAGTGAGTACATACCATGTTTGTCTTTCTGGGTCTGGGTCACCTCACTCAGGATGATTTTTTTTTCATTCCATCAATTTGCCTGCAAATTTCATGATATCATTGTTTTTGACAGCTGAGTAATACTCCATTGTGTTAATGTACTACATTTTCTTTATCCATTCTTCAGTTGAGGGGCATTTAGGTTGTTTTCAGGTTCTGGCTATTACAAATAAAGCTGCTATGAACATAGTTGAACAAGTGTCTTGTGGTGTGATTGAGCATCCTTTGGGTATATGCTCAAGAGTGGTATACCTGGGCCCTCAGGTAGATTGATTCTCAATTTTCTGGGAAACCACCATATTGATTTCCAAAGTGTTGTATGAGTTTGCACTCTCACCAGCAATGGAGGAGTGTTCCCCTTGCTCCACATCCTCTCCAATATAAGTAGTCATTTGTGTTTTTGATCTTAGCCATTCTGACAGGTGTAAGATGGTGTTACAGAATCGTTTTGATTTGCATTTCCCTAATGGCTAAAGGTGTGTAACATTTCTATGTTTCTTAGTCATTTGAGATTCTTCTGTTGAGAATTCTCTCTTTAGATATGTTCCCCAGTTTTAAATTGGGTTATTTGATGTCTAGTTTCTTGAGTTCTTTATATATTTTGGAGTATCAGCCCTCTGTCAGATGTGGGGTTGTTGAAGATCTTTTCCCATTCTGTAGCCTAATATTTTGTCTTATTAACAGTGTCCTTTCCCTTACAGAAGCTTTTCAGTTTCATGAGGTCTCATTTATTAGTTGTTAAACTTAGTGTCTGTGCTACTGGTGTTATATTCAGGAAGTTGTCTCGTGTGCCAATGCGTTCAAGGCTATTTCCTATTTTCTCTTTAGTGTAACTGGATTTATGTTGAGGTCTTTGATCCACCTGAACTTGAGTTTCATGCAGGGTGATACATATGGATCAATTTGCATTCTTCTACATGCCGCCATCCAGTTATGCCAGTACCATTTGTTGAAGATGCTTTCTGTTTTCCATTGCATAATTTTGGCTCCGTTGTAGAAAATCAAGTGTCTGGATTTATGTCTGGGTCTTCAATTTGATTCCATTGATCTACCTGTCTGTTTTTATGCTCATCCCATGCTGTTTTTATTACTATAGTTTTATAGTAGAGCTTGAAGTCAGGGATGGTGATACCTCTGGCAGTTGTTTTATTGTACAGAATTGTTTTAGCTATCCTGGGTTTTTATTTGTTTGTTTGTTTCTTTGTTTGTTTGTTTATTTTTCCATATAAAGTTGAGTACTGTTCTTTCAAGGTCTGTAAAGAATTGTGTTGGGATTTCAATGGTGATTGCATTAATTAAATTTGTAGATTTAAATCTGCAGATTGCTTTTGGTAAGATGGCCATTTTTACTATGTTAATCCTAATGTTCCATGAGCATTGGAGATTGTTACATCTTGTAATTCCTTCTTCAATTTCTTTCTTCAAAGACTTGAAGTTCTTGTCATGCAAGTCTTTTACTTGCTGGGTTAGAGTTATCCCAAGATATTTTATATTATTTGTGGCTATTATGAAGGATGTTGTTTCACTGATTTCTTTCTCAGTTTGGTTATCATTTTTATATAAGAGAGCTACAGATTTTTTGAGTTAATCTTGTATTTAGCCACTTTGCTGAAAGTGTTTATCAGCTGTAGGAGTTCCCTGGTATAATTTTTTGGTTGCTTGTTTATATCATCCTATCATCTTCAAAGGGCAATACTTTGACTTCTTCCTTTCTAATTTGTATTCCCTTGATTTCCTTTAGTTGTCTTATTACTCTAGGTAGAACATCAAGTATTATATTGAATAGATATGAAGAGAATGGGCAGCTTTGTCTTATTCCTAATTTTATTAGAACTGCTTTGAGTTTCTCTCCATTTAATTTGATGTTGGCTGTTGGCTTGCTGTATATTGTTTTTATTATATTTAGGTATGTAGCCCTGGTCTTTCCAAGACTTTTATCATGAAAGGGCATTGGATTTTGTCAAAGGGTTTTTCAGCATCTAATGATCACACACACATAGAATTTTTAATAGATTGATCAAGCCATCAAGGGGAGAGATTTGGATGTTCCCAGCCAGTGTTTGCTGCATTGTCTTACAACCCCTTCCCCAACAGTTGAAAGCTTTGTATAGATGTTTTAGAAAGATGATTCTATTCTTGGGCTAGCTAGGTGCCAGGGGAAGCATGTTTCACCCAGGGCAGGACCATTTCTAAAGGGACAATCAAATGTTTGTTATAGAGAACAAAGTAAAAATGCTTGGGAACAATAATGTATGGGAAGTTGTGGAATTAGATAGCAAGGTTTGGCTTGGAGGATCTGCCTTCATGTATATATAGGACTTACACAATGAGAGGGAGCTGACTTTATTGGAAGGCAGCTTTTACTCCCTGGAGGCATCTTTTACTGCTGTTTAAACAGATTTCTCAAGTTTGTAGCTCTTCATAAAGACGGACACTTGTATATGAGTGGTATATTCCCTCACAGGCCTTCAGGGACACTCACTCATCCAAGCACATTTATTGATCACAGTATATCATCCAGGGGGTACAATGGTGAATGAGAGAGAGTGTTTCCTTATTGGCTTTGAAGCTTAGCAGAATGAATGCAGCAATGGAGGCTACATTGCTTGTTGGCAAGAGAGATGTGAAAAGAATACTAAATGGAGGTGTTTTGACATTACAACTCTATGACCCTTCCCATCTTTTTAATTTTATAATTTTGTGATTGCTTGTTCTGCTCCATTTTGGGATAAATATCATGAATTTGAACAACAAATTTCTAGTAAGAAGTATAGGTAATAAACTTGAGAGGTAAATTTCTTTTTATTTTATTTTTATTTCTGATTTTGTGTGTGTGTGTGTGTGTGTGTGTGTGTGTGTGTGTGTGTGTGTGTGTGTGTGCATGTGAGCGCATTGCCCACAGTGGCAAGAAAAAGGTGTCGATCTATTGGAGCTGGAATTACAGGTGGTTATGATCCTCTGGACATGGGTGCTGGGAACCAAACTCCAGTTGTTTATGAAGCATGTGACTTTAATATCAGAGCCATCTTTCTGTTCCCTAGAAATGAATTTCTTGATGACAAATTAGTACACTTACAATAACTATGAAACCTTTGGGCTCATTAATTTCATTATTTTTTGAATTACAAAGACTAATAAATATTACAAATTACAAACTCTTGTATTTTGTTTACTTGTTCATTTGTAGGTTTTTTGTTTGTTTGGTTTTTGTTTTGTTTGTTAGTTTGTTTTTGAAAGAGTCTCTCTACATAGCTCTGGCTGTCTTGGAACTCACTATGTAGACCAAGCTGGCCTTGAACTCAAAGATATCCACTTTTCTCTGTCTCTTGAGTGATGGGATTGAATGCGTACACCACCAGGTGTGGCCCAATACCTTAATAGTATGTTCACTGTTTAAAAAAGACACGTAATTTCTTTTTAATTTAAAAGAAAAAAATTTCAAAATGAGAGACTTACTAGGAAATATTTTTTATAATTGTATCTAGAGAATTTTTGCAATTAATACAAATTCTCATCAATGTGGTTTTTCACATTTTAATGTTTCTGAAATGATAAATCTAACAGTTATTGTTCTATAGTTATCAGATCAATATTTGATAATTAACTGTATTTTAAACATGAAGAAATCTGTTAATTCTTTTTAAAAATTGTTGGTGTTGGGTTGGTGAGATGGGGCTCCACAGGTAAAGCTCTTGTTATGCAAGCCTGATGGCCTAAATTTGATTTCCAGGACTCACTTGAAGATGGAGGGAGAGAACCACAGAAGTTGTCTTCTGATGTGCCTTGGCATGTGCGCAAACACACATGATACAAAACTCAATAAGACAATAAATGAAATCCAAAGACTCTCCATGGTCACTCATTTCCTTGAGCGATAGAATTTACATCCTTATTCCTAAATCCAAACAGTTGTATATTTTAATACCATTTCTAACACGGTCCCTGCAAATTTCCAACAACAAAATCATCTCTATATTTTGAGCATGTTTTTGATCTTCTTTTGGGATATCTGGTGGCTCCTCCTTTAGCATCTCCATGTTGGCGCAGTACTCACTCAGCTATCCATCTTGTCTGGTTCTCTCTAGCTTCTTACCAAGAAATACTATTTCTGTGTTGGTGTAACTTTACCTTCCTGTTCTCTCTCTTTTTTGCCTGACCCCTCAGGTGGAACATCCAGTTATTTACTAAGTGATTTAAAGAGCTAAACAAAAAACAATTAAGTTCACGAATTAAAGTCAGCCAGTAATGGTGGTAAGTTTATTACATTTTGTTTTTAATCTGATGACATATTAATACCTGAATAAAAGACATTTACTGCATGTTAATATCTTTGAGTTCATAGTTGCAGTTTTTTTTGTAAGCACAGAGGAGACCCGTCTGGTGGAAAGCCTTCATTAAAACATGAAATGAATGGGAATATTAGCCACTTGTTTTTGTATCTGTGGTACTAGGTTGGAACCAGGACCTTGTGCATAGCAAACAAGTATTCTCCCGCTGCACTACAAGCCCAAACCCCTAAATTAGCTCTTTAAACATATAGTAGGAATTGAAAATACGCAGGGAGTATAAACATGTATTTTCCAAAGTCTGGTGTCTGTCTGCCTTCTAGACTTACATCTTCTCAGATGTTTTCTGTGCTGTTCCTCTGCTGAAGCTTTTTGGTTCTCAAAGATGCAACTTTGTGTATGGGGCCTTTGCACACACACATTCACTCTTCCTGGCTTGTCTTTATGAACTTCGGATCATCATTTGGGAGGAGGGCCAGATATCATATCTTCAAGAAGTCCTTATTAAATATTTTCTGCTGTGTTACATAATATTTCTACATGCCCAGACAAGATGCTATATCATAAAACATATAAAATGAGGTTATGACTAGCATAAGAAAAACTATTTACAAAAGTACAATAACTATATACCATATATACAAGTAATAAATACCTAAACAATGTCTAGTCCATTTGTATTTGACAAATTAAGAGAAAATAATTCCATTATCTATCCTATTTTGGTAAGTCCAAAATGTACCTAATTCACTTTCTATTCTAACTAATCTTCAACTATAACTAACTAATCTTCAACTCCCTCAGAGACTCAAGAAGGAAATAATATTACCTAATAAAAAATAAAAACAGGAAGTGCATGCAAGCAGTTTCCAAAAAGAAAATGTGAGTTGACAGAAACAGCCAGCTGCTTGGACAATCACTTGAGGTTTCTCCTCAGTGTTGGGGCATCATCTTCAACCTATAGGCTTGGCGTATCTGACAGACTCATTTGTGAACTAGGATGTACACAAGGTCAACAGTTCAACCTCACATTGGGTGAGAGCAGTCCATGTACCAGAAATACCTGAATTCCACTAGTGTCATGTCATGATTCAGGATTTTAAATTCTGGAAATTGTTGATTTTTTTTTAATTTAGCTGTCCATTCTTCTTGGCTGTGTGTGTGTGCGCGTGGCTTCATCTTGGTATAAAATTACCATATCATAAAATGCCCATTGTTCTAATTTTCATTTTTTAAAAATTTTATTTTATAATTTAATTTAATTTTACATATCAGCCATGGATTCCCTTGTTCTTCCCCCTCCTGATCCCCCCACCTTCCCTCCAGCCCATCCCCCATTTCCATCTCCTCCATGGCAAAGACTCCCCTGAGGATTGAGTTCAACTTGGTAGATTCAGTCCAGGCAGGTTCAGCCCCTCCTCCCAGGCTGAGCCAAGTGTCCCTGTATAAGCCCCAGGTTTCAAACAGCTAGCCCATGTACTGAGAACATGTCCTGGTCCCGCTGCCTGGATGCCTCCCAAACAGATCAAGCTAATCAACCATCTCACTTATCCAGAGGGCCTGATCTAGTTGGAGGCTCCTCAGCTATTGGTTCACAGTTCATGTGTTTCCATTCGTTTGGCTATTTGTCCCTGTGCTTTTTCCAACCTTGGTCTCAACAATTCTCGCTCATATAAACCCTCCTCTTTCTCACCATTTGGACTCTTGGAGCTCCATCTGGGGTCTGGCCGTGGATCTCTGCATCTGGTTCCCTCAGTCATTGGATGAGGTTTCTAGCACGACAGTTAGGGTGTTTGGCCATCCTATCACCAGAGAAGGCCAGTTCAGGCTTTCTCTCGACCATTGCCAGTAGTCTATTGTGGATGTATCTTTGTGGATTTCTGTGGACCTCTCTAGCACTTTGCTTCTTCCTATTCTCATGTGGTCTTCATTTATCATGGTCTCTTATTCCTTGTTCTCCCTCTCTGTTCTTGATCCAGCTGGGATCTCCCGCACCCCTAAGCTCTCTTTCCCTTGACCCTTGCCCTTCATTACCCCCACTCTCATCCAGGTTGTTCATGTAGATCTCATCCATTTCTCTGTCATTGGCTGATCCCTGTGTCTTTCTTGGGGTCCTGTTTTCTAGGTAGCCTCCCTGGAGTTGTGAGTAGCAGTCTAGTCATCTTTGTTTTACATCTAGTATCCTCCTATGAGTGAGTACATACCATGTTTGTCTTTCTGAGTCTGGGTTACCTCACTCAGGATGATTTTTTCTAGATCCATCCATTTGCCTGCAAATCTCATGATATCATTGTTTTTCTCTGCTGAGGAGTATTCCATTTTGCATATGTACCACATTTTATTTATCCATTCTTCATTTGAAGGCATCTAGGTTGTTTCCAGGTTTTGGCTATTACAAACAATGCTGATATGAACATAGCTGAGCAAGTGCCCTTGTGGTATGATTGAGCATTCCTTGGGTATATGCCCAAGAGTGGTATAGCTGGATCTTGGGGGAGATTGATTCCCAATTTTCTAAGAAAGCACCATATTGATTTCCAAAGTGGCTGTACAAGCTTGCATTCCCACCAGCAGTGGAGGAAAGTTCCCCTAGCTCCATATCCTCTCCAGCATTAAGCTGTCTTCAGTGTTTTTGATCTTAGCCATTCTGACAGGTGTAAGGTGGTATCTCAGAGTCATTTTGATTTGCATTTCCCTGATGATTAGGGATGTTGAGCAATTCCTTAAATGTTTTTCAGCCATTTGAGTTTCCTCTGCTGAGATTTCTCTGTTTACTTTTATAGCCCATTTCTTAATGGACTGTTGGGCATTTTAATGTCTAATTTCTTGAGTTCTTTATATATTCTGGATATCAGCCCTCTGTCAGATGTGGGCTTGGTGAAGACCTTTTCCCATTCTGTAGGCTGTTGCCTGAATTCCACTAGTGTCATGTCATGATTCAGGATTTTAAATTCTGGAAATTGTTGATTTTTTTTTAAATTTAGCTGTCCATTCTTCTTGTGTGTGTGTGTGTGTGTGTGTGTGTGTGTGTGTGTGTGTGTGTGTGTGTGACTTCATCTTGGCATAAAATTACCATATCATAAAATGCCCATTGTTCCAATTTTCATTTTTTTTTTATCTACCAAAATGTAGGTTCTATGAAATGACCAAGTCTGTCTTGTCGCTATTGTTGCACAAGTGCCTGACTTAAACTAAATGTTCATTTTTTTTGACCTTTTGAGACAGGGTCTTACTCATGGTTTTGCTATCTCTCCCTCCTGACTGCTAGAATTGTAGGTGTTCTTCACCATGTGTCATCCCAATATGTGAAAAGTGGTCCAGGGTGTGTGAAAAATCAGATTTAAGCAATCTTAATTAAAGGTCTGAACTTTCAATGCATTATATACTTCCTGTACTCTGCTTTTCTGTGATCTAAATTTAATAGTCATGGAGAATAGAGAAGGGTAGAGAGAAAGAGGACCAAGTGAAAATGCATAACAATTCATTCAAAGCAATTGTAAAAGACAATTAAAAAAGATGAGGAGAGATGGCTGAGAGTAACTGAGGGTCTTAAACCTAGAGAAGATACATCCAAACCTGAACTCATTGTATGCCATCCCTTCCCTTGCCCACACACCTCACCTCTACACTTCACATTTTGCTTGATTGGTGATTTAGGTTTTTTTTTTTTTTTCTTTTTTGGTTTTTCGAGACAGGGTTTCTCTGTGTAGCTTTGCGCCTTTCCTGAAACTCACTTCGTAGTCCAAGCTGGCCTCGAACTCACAGAGATCCACCTGCCTCTGCCTCCCGAGTGCTGGGATTAAAGGCGTGCGCCACCACTGCCCGGCTGGTGATGTAGTTTTTAAATATGTTTTTAACTGAAATAGAATTACATTACTTTCCAACCTCGTTTCTTCTCTACAGCCTCTCTCAGGCACTGTCACTTCAATCCTTCCCACATCTTGTCCCCAATCTCAAGTTGATAGCTTTTTTTCTTTGTTTATTATTTTTATATGCATGTATATACGTGTGTACAAATATATATACACACATATGAATATATATATATACATATATGAATATGTATATATATATGAATATATATATACACACATATATATATGAAACCTACAGAGTCTGTTTTTTGTTGTTTGTGTATGCATGGCTTCAGGGCTGACCACTCTGTATTGGATAATAAATTAGGCTAATCTCCCATCAGCCAACAGATGTGTGCAGTTTTTTGTCTAGAGGTGGCCAGTTCTGGCATCCTCTCCACTACTGCTAGTATTCTAATCTGTGGTTGCCCTTGTGGATTCCTGGTAATTTCCCTAGCACCAGATATCTCCCTTATGCCATAATGTCTCCCTCTATCAAGATATCTCTTTTACTGCTTTCCCACTTCATCCCTCCCCAAGCTTGACAATCGCATTCCCTCATGTTCTCATCCCCATCCCCTCACCTCTCTCGCGCGCCCCATCCCCAGTTTACTCATGGTGATCTCCTCTGTTGTAGATTTTTTTCTAAAGTCCATGACTTCGCTAGCTCTGGGACCTAGTTAGGTTTTCAGTTATCAGCCATGATTTCCCTCCTGTTGAGTGGTCCTTAATAGTCTAATTAGATGGCTCTTCGTTACCACCAACCATTTATTGCATCTTTGTGGATATCTTGCCATGCTGGTTATTGTCATGGTTCATAGTTGTTGCAGCTGGGTAGGACTGTTAGAATGAGTCCCAACCCTTGGCAGCTTGTATATTTACCTAAAATTATACATAATACATTTAAGTGTAGGGGAGTACATATATATATAAAATGTATAACTTGGAGGAAGTTAAGCCAGTTGGGTTGACAATGTTCCATATATTAACGAAACCCCCTGTAGCAGGCATGAGAAACCTCCTTTTGAATGGTTGGAAAACACTATAAATAATCCCCAATCTAGACTATTGATATATCCCTTGGCTCTGTACCTCTGTCTCTCAGGGTTTGAGGATGGGCCCTTATTGCTGAAGACACTACACATATGCCACAGAACTTTGAATGATTGAAACTGGATGTGACTTGGTGACTAGTTAGTTTCCAAGCCACAAGTCTGGGAGTCTGGATGAAAGAAAAAGCCAAGTAGATTTTATCCCCAGCTGAGTATAAACCATCTCCCTCACCCCATAGCTGTTCTTCAGACATCTTCAGTCTTGCTAGTTACTGGATAATTGTCGCAGCTCTCAGCTGCTCCCTTCCTTGCTCTGGATGATTTCTCTGACTCATTCTTTTCCTGAAAGTTTTATGGAGGTATAGTTGTCATACAGCAAATATTGCATACTTAAAGTGTACATATTGACATGTTTTGATGAATCAATCGCTATTGTTAAACCATAGCTCAGTCAAGGCAGTGGACAAATCTAGTACCCATGATATTTTCATCCCCACCTGCCTTTCCTTACCTCTCCCTGTACTTGGTTACTCACCTCTCCCCAGTTCCTGGTGAGTACTGAGCCTTAGCTTACTGTTGCTATCAACCAGTTTGTATTTTCTAGGGATTTATGTAAATAGGATCATACAGTACAACTCTTTTTTTGTTCGGTTTTCTCCATTCTGCATAACTATTTTGAGATTCACTCATGTTGTCTCATGTGTCACGTGTTGATTTTTTAATAAAAGATTCATGTCTATGTCACGTATGTGCATGTTTTTCCCTGGGTGAGTTTAGTGACACCACATGTGTGCATAATCCTCGGAGGCCAGAAGAGGGCAGTGACCACTGGAACTGGAGTTACAGGTGGGTGGATGTGAGAGGGCATCTGGGAACAGAACCTGGGTCCTCCACAAGAGTGTATGTATTCTTAAAAATAGATGATTCATCTCTCCAATCCCATCAGTTGTTATTTTTTAAAATTACTGAGCAGCATTATGATTATTTTTTAATTGAAAATGAATACAATATAGTCTCCTTATGGTTCCCCTCCCCCAAATCCTACCCTAGCCTCTGCACCTCCTCACCCACCCAAATCCACACCCTTTTTTTGCTTGCTTTCATTAGAAAACAAACAGGATTGTCATTAAGATTTTTCTCTCACACTGTCCTCTTAAACAGCAGAGGAGTTCCCCTGATTCTTCATTTAAATGTCACCTGTGCTCTTTTGAAAGGAAACTTGTGCTGTGTCCCTGCCATTCCGTGACTCCAGTCATGATGTATGAAGGGCTCTGCAAGTTTACATTTGCCATTAGTTTTCCCAATCCCCCTCCTCCTTGGAGCTGAGGACTGAACCCAGGGTGTTCTGCCTGCCAGGCAAGTGCTCTACCACTGAACTAAACCTCCAGTCTCTCAATGTTCTTGTGTGTTGTTTTATTTTTTATTTTAATGTTTTATTTTATGTGTAGTGGTGTTTTGCTTGCATGTATGTCTATGTACCACGTGTGCCTGGTGCCCACAAAGGCTAGAAGACATGCTTGGATTTTGGCAACTGGAGTTAAAAGTGATTATGATCTGCCATTTGGGAGCTGAGGATTGAACCTGGGTCTTCTAGAAGAGCAGCCAGTGATCTTAATCTCTGAGTCATCTCTCCAGCTCCACAATGTTGTGTTTTTTTTTTAAGTTTGATTTTAATTTGTTTGCCCAATTTTCCAGCTGTACTGAATTATTTGCTTTACCCAGGCTTTTTCCATTCTGAGTATTTTTGTATGCCATTTCCTCCTGACTAATCTTTCAGGATTAAGAACCACCATGTCTTAAGCTTTCCTTGACCTTTCTTTGTTGCTCGGATGGATCTGTCCGTTTTTTTGTATTCACACTAACTTTGTGTTTGCTTCCATTATATACTTTATCACACAGTTAACATTTCTCAGATTGTACTTCTTCCTGTTCCTCAGTCTGTGAGAACAGAAATCAGTTCTCTAATTTCTTTTGTCTCCTTATTGTGAAACACGATTTTGGGAACACAGTGAATGTTCAATTAATTGCGGAGAAGATGAGCAGAGCTGTGGTGTGAGATCAGCGCTCCATGTCAGCAGGGCTTTACAGAAGGGCGTGTGCTTGCTGCAGGGCCCCAACACCACAGCTGCACCTTAGAATTAATCACAAAGCTCTTAGAATCCTTTGGTGCTTAGACACTAAGAAAATTAAATCAGAATCTCAAAGAATGCACCCCAGACATGAATATATTTAAAAACTTACCATGATGATTTAAATATGTAAACCAAGTTGAACAATAATTTTAATTTATGAGTTTTGTTTTATTTGTTTTGAGTTTTATTTATTTAGTTTTTGTGTGTTTGTAACACAGTCTAACTAGGAAGCCCTGGATGGCCTGGAAGTTTCTGTGTAGAACAGATGGGACTCTTTCCATTTTAGAACCTACTGACTTCTTGTGGTCTCTGCCAATTTCAGTTTTCAGGAAACTTTGTATAAATGGAATCATGTAATATGTAATCTATTGCTAAGGTGCATCCATGTTGTAGCATGTATCAGCATTCTTTCCTTATGGAAAACTAGCTGGTAACATATGTTTGAGTCTTTTTCTGTGAGCTCTCTGTTTTGCTGTGGTCTGTGTGTCTATTTTATGCCAGGGCTATCCTGTTTTAATTACTATAGCTTTGAAGAATTTGAAACCTGGATGCTTTCAACTGTTTTTCTTATCAAGATTGCTTTGGCTAATCAGGATCTTCTGTGGCTCTATGTGTAGTTAGGTGTTGGGCTTTTATATACACATGTGGAAAATACTATTGGATTTGAAAAGATTGTGTTTTCTTTAGATGGTTTTGACATTTAAACAATGTTGTTGTTGTTGTTGTTCCCTATTCAGTAGTCTGGAGTATCTCCCCATTCACTTGTGCCATTCATCAATGTTTTATAATTTTCAGTGTGTAAATTTTTCATCTCTCTGATTTAATTTATTCTTAAGGATTTTATTAGTTTTGAGGATATTATAAGTAGTATTGTTTTCCTTTTTTGCTTTGGTCATTTTTGTTAGAAAGAAATTCAGGTGATTTTTGAATATTGGTGTTGTAGAATATTACTTTAAGATGTGTTACATTCTTTTATGCTGTGAGATATTTGTTTAATGATGCAAAGATGTGTTGCATTCTTGTATGTAGCATTTGTTTAACTCTGTGAAGCTGTGTTGCTTTGCCTGGCTAAAACAACTGATTGGTCTAATAAAGAGCTGGATGGCAAGTAGCTAGGCAGGGGAGGGATAGGCAGGGCTGGCAAGCAGAGAGAATAAATAGAAGGAGAAATCTAGGCAAGAGGTGAGGAACAAGAAAAGGAGGAGAGGCAGTTGTCAGGGGCCAGCCACCCAGCCATACAACCAGCCACAGAGTAAGAAGGGAAGAAAGCTATATAGAATAAAGAAAGATGAAAATCCCAGAGGCAAAACATAAATAAAGAGAAACAGGGCAATTTAAGTTAGAAAAATTGGCTTGAAATAAGCCAAGCTAAGGCCAGGCATTCATAAGTAAGAATAAGTCTCCATTTTTTTTTTATTTGGGAGCTGGGTAGCAGGCTCCCAAAGAGGAAAAAGCCAACTACAATTGGTTTTGTATCCTGCAATTTTACTAAATTTGTTAGCTCTAACATTTTTTAAATGATTTTAAGACTTTCTATATGTAGAATCTTGCTATGTACAAACAATGATGATTTTTATTTCTTTCTTAGTTAGACTTTATTTTTGCATCCAGATGACTTGAATTATTTTATTTTTCTAGAGTGAGTGTTCTTATTACTAATTTACATTCCCACTGAGAGCATGAAGGGCTTTCTTTCTCCACATCCTTGCTTCTGCATACTGTCTTTTGTCTGTTTGGTACTTCTAGATTTTAACTGATACTTAGCTGCATGAAGCCTCCAGGAACCTGTCCATTACAATTCAGTTATTTCCATTCTGGGTCTGCTTCCCACAGAGGTCTCTGCGTGTACTTCTGTCTAGGTAACTTTGGGATGTCTCTATTTATTTGTGTGTCTCTCCCATCTTTAGGCAGAGGTTTGTCCTATGACTATCTATTCTATAGATGTAAAAGAACCACTGACTTTTCAGCCAAATTAGCCTTTTACTTACTGTTATTTTAGAGTGACAACTTTAAAACTCTTTTAGAAGCCAATTTAGGATTTCAGAAAAGGGGGCACTTAGGCTGTTTTGGGGTGGATTCTTCTGGGGCTCCCAACCACCTGCTCTGCATTATTCTCAGACACTGTATTTGTTATTTGGAAAAGGTTTTAAGACAAATTCACCAGTGTCCACTTCAACTAAAAATTTAATGCAGCCAGTGTATCCAAACATGCTTCACAAGCATGCTTTTATGCACTTTAATGACTACTTACATCTAGCTTCTCTTTATATTTCCCAAACATTTCTATAAGAAACAAGTGTTTATGTGTGTGTCAATAGAAGAAGAGGAAAAAAATGTTTGTTGACTTCATGTTATTACATTAGAGGAACAGAAATCCATCTGCCTTCATATTTTTAAATTTTCTACTAAAGCCGAGTCTGCAAGTGTGCACACAGAACAAGGTGCTCTGCCGTGAACATTTCCTGTACAGAGAGTAACGAGATCAAAATCTGAGGATGTTCTGCTTCCTTAGTTTCCCTTTCACCTAGTGCTTTATGGACAGAGAAGAAACAACAGACTATGAATGTACTGATTGTGTTCTATATAGTGGTAAAGAATGCATGTTCTGACCTTAAACACTTGGAAAAAGAGCTAGGACAACATTAATAAGTGATATTCACAAAGCTTTCAAAGCACCTATTCTTTTGAGTGGTGAATTATTGTTTTTATTTAAATGTTTTCATTTAATAAATTTTGAAAGGCTGGGTAGTGGTGGCGCACACCTTTAGTCCCAGCACTCGGGAGGCAGAGGCAGACAGATCTCTGAGAGTTCGAGGCCAGCTTGGGCAACAGAGTGAGTTCCAGGAAAGGTGCAAATCTTCACAGAGAAACCCTGTCTCAACCCCCCCCACCCCAAAAAAACCCCCCAAACCCCAAACAAAACAAAAACCAATAAATTTTGATCATATTCTTTCTTTCCACCTTCCTATCCACTCAACTTCATGTTCTTACTTTTTCTCTTTGGGTGGTGAGTTATAAAAGATTTGGCCTCTTTTAATGTTATTCTATCATATATTCATTGATAACAGATATCTTGATTATGGATCCTGTCTCAGTAGGAAAAACATGAAGTTGGCAGTTATGGTGACTTATTTAAAAATCCTCATTTTGCTACTTTCTAATTTGACCAAAAACAGTTTTGTCATCTGCAAAATGGTGACATCTACCTCATGGTACAGTGAAGATTAATGAGGATTAGCAAGGGATCTAACCATATGTATCATGCTTGCCTGTGATAGCCAGGTCTAGTAGTGATTGATGCTGTTATAACAAGCACCTATTAAGGTCCACATAATATAGCTCGATTTAGATGCAGAATCTTAAGATGTGTATAAGCCTGAACTGAGAGTGACTGATAAAATGATTCCCATGCATTGTATAATAGCAAAATTCCATGGTGATTTTATTGGTGTTGAATATTGGGTAATGTTAATTTTCATTCATGTTTTATTATGATTCATTAACTAGAGGTACTTATCTGAATGAGCTTTTGGCATTTACGTCACACACATAAAAATGTCAGCATAAAGTAAAGTGTAATCTGTTGATCATGATAATAATCTTTTACTCTTTTGAGTCATACATCCCTTCATAGGGTCTGACAGAAGCACCTTTAGGCAATTTCATTATTTTGAATATCGTAGAATACGTTTGTCTGAACTAAGATGGCTACTTCATTGGACAGTTTAATCTGTTGCATATACAGTGTATTGACTGAATCATTTTCATGGGATATATGAGTATCATCTTACAGAAACATTAAGCATGTTTTCTCTTGGGCTGCAGAGATAGATCTGTGGTTAAGAGCATGTACTTTTTGTAGAGAATCTGAGTTCAGTTTCCAGCATCCACTTGGGATGTCTCACAACCACCTTCAACTCCATTTCCAGGAGATCTTTGGTACCTTCTTCTGGCCTCCACAGGCACCTGTTTTCTCTCTCTCTCTCTCTCTCTCTCTCTCTCTCTCTCTCTCTCTCTCTCTCTCTCTCTCTCACCAAATATAATCAATCTTTTAAAAAAGTAGCTTTCTTTTTTTTAAATAATGTTTTCTGTTAATCAGGGAAGATTTGAAAGTTGGATTCTTTTCTATTTTGATTTTGAAATAATGAAGATTTTGTACACTGAATTGAATCAGGGTGAAAGATTTTACAATATACCTTTAATTCTAAGGAAATTCCAATTTTAAATCTTTTCTCTTTAAGCAAATGTACTCAGGGAGACAAATGATGAACACAAAACCAACTACCTCATGGGATAATGAGAATCAATTAGAATTAGACACCACAATCCACACAGAGGAATACTGTGCCATGGGAATTTAAATGAATGAAAACATGATGATTATAATGTTAGCAACGATGAACACTTTTTAACAGTTATTTGAACTTAAGTAGACTGAGGTTTCCTACTGATAAGTACATGTGTATATATGCAAACATACACACAGTCAGAGCCATTTTATAACTTTATGAAACACATGTATACTAATGAAGTTGCAGACAAGCTGACTGTTCCATAAGTGAGTCATATTTTCTGGCATATCCCACTTACATAATTTGAAATGTTTCTATTCAACAGTGTCAAAGGTCCTTGTGTGTTACTCAGTGAATGTAAACCAAGGACACAGTACTAAACCATGTACTGTTTTCCAGGGGGGCACAATTTTCAAACTATGATTTGTGATCTCATTTTGAGACAACATAACTGAATGTTGGGGTTATGAAAAAATTTGCAACAGTAAAAAGTTTCTGAATATGCAATGATGGAAAATTAATTCCAATTATGTAATGAACCTAAAGTGTTTCTGACAGTCTATACCTGAGTGGCAGCTCATGGCTTCATCTCAGCCTTGGTTCTGAGCACACAGCATCCACTTTTCACTATTCATGTTACCACACAACACCAATAGGTACTGCCTGAAGCAACCCAGCTCAGACTTGAGACCACACATATTACAAATTGTAGTGGAACAAAGTGGTTTAATTATGGAAAACAAATATATCAAATCAATATGTCTTTGTATTGTACTGCACTAGAATGTTTGACTTTAAAATTTGTTGCAACACCTGTGTTGAGTTTCATAAAAAAGAAAACATTAAGTGAATTTTGGCTTTGGGTTATGATAGAATTTCCAGCAACTACTGAGATAGTCCTAAACATACGTCTGCCATTTTGTACTATGCATATATATGTATAGGCACATACATACACATGCGCATGTGCAAATTTACATCCTCAGTATTAATGGTTCTAAAATTGAAGTATTAATCCATTCAGGAAAACTATAAAGACATTCTACATCTTTGTACTAAATATTCAGCCAAGAACTAATCCTTTATTTAAAAATCAACAAGCACAACTATCCCATTAGTATGCAAATTTCCTGTCATTTTTTAATGAAAGACAAAATTATACACATACCAAAGAAATGCTTGGAAACAAATGTCTTTATGATTTCTGATCAGTAAGTGTTTGATTTGTGCATCCATTTTATAAGCTTCGAAAAGGGGTTACTAATGGGAAAAGGTTAAAGAACCCTTTGCTAGGGATTTTTCCTTGGCTGCAGACTTGGGCGTGGACAAGGAATTTCAGTGCGATGTGACATGTGCCATTGAAAGATGAAGTGAGCACTGAAGAGTATACACAAAGACGTGAGAGCAGGGATAAAGATGCTGGGCGCACACAGATGATGGTGGACACACTGAAAATGGTGGTGTCCATGGCATTTGAGGAAACAACACTCACCAAAGCACGGAGGCAAGAGGGGCACAGTGTACGCATAGACCTGCCCATTTTAATTGTCGCTGAAAGATTCAATGTCACACAGTTAAGAGATGTTGATGGTGAGATATGTGGTGGGAGTCAAACCATGAGTAAATCTATAACTTAGGGAGCTGGTGTTTGGTGAGGTGCTGTAAACTACTCTCCGAGTGAAATGCTGTAGTTTGTAGTGTTTTCCCATTTCTGTGCGGTAAATATCCCCACAGGTCTGGCTTTGTGCTGCTAATAATGAAATGAGAGGCTTGCAAAAATCCTTGGATATCTGTGAATTGGCTCTTGGGTTTAGTGAGACTATGGATCTTATTTAAATCCGATGACGTAGTAGAGCTCCTCTGACATGGTGCCAGAGACCAAAGAAGCATGCAGCCTCATTATTGTTCTGATGGGGGAGGGGGAAGTACAGGTCTTCACTCAGCTTCCATGGAAACTGGAGAGTAGTAGAAAGTCTTGTTATTACTGCGTGTGCATTGGATTTCAGACTTCCAATTATCCTGCTCTGGCAGCACCCGGGTTGGGGCGGGGGAAGCATTCTGTTCCTGTGTGTGATCCTCTGACACCACTATGGATGGTGGTTACTGTCAAATATGGATGGGAAGCCTGCCTTCCTGCTCCGTGTCCTCTGACACTCCAGCAGAAGGCAGACCTGTGACAACCAGGAGGAAGCATTTTCTAGTTGCTTCTTCACTTTTGCTGGGAGGTTTGGGGCATTACCATAGTTTTCTCTGTTATGTATGGTTGGCGGTAGTTTTCCTCTTTTGTTAGGCTACCACTCTGGGGGGACTTGAGCTAGAGATACACTTCCTTGTTGCTCACAACACTCAATTATTTCAAGTCGTTGGATTCTTTGGTGCTTTAAATGTCAGATTCTACATATATTCTTACCTTTCGTGAAAAGGTTACCTAGAAAGCCAACAGGTAGGAATGCAGAGTTTTTAATTTCAAAATTTGAGAAAAAATACCAAAAGTAAGAACAGCTCACAGATGTATTCTTGGTAGTTGGGCTATTGTCAGAGTCCAGCTCCCACCTGTTGAAGAGTTCTTGGAGGGAGGAGAGAAGAATGAGGAAGTGTTAGACAGAAACATAGTCCTAGATGAAGAGAAAGACAGAGACACAGGATAGCTTTGGGAGGGCCATGGGTCAATACCCAGTTGCCGTGAGTTTAATTATGATGGGCTTTTTATACATTAACAAGGGGAGGAGGAAAAGACCTCTCCCTTTCAAGGTAGGGGTATAAAGTATCAACAAATGTAGACCCTTCAAAACACCTGGTAACAACACCCTTGGCCAAATCATCCCATTATGCATCCCTGCTGGGTAAAGCAAGCTCAGACTTTCTGACCTTGAGTAAGGCCTAACTAGGGGCCTCTGTGGGCCCCCACAGGTTGTCCTGTCAATGTGGTGCTGCTGACAAAATTCAAGATTCATGAAGGGGTTAGGACCAGCATTTAAGGCCTCCTCCCACACTGAAGGTTTTGAGGCAAGCATCACACTATTCACTGTGAGTTTGCCTCTAACTTACAGTTTTCCTTCTTCAGCCTACCGAGTGCTGGGATTACAAACATGCATCGCCATGCTTCACCAGACACTGAAGTTCTTACAGCATTCTGAAAACAGCAGCTTCAGATACCATCTCCAGAGAAGAGCACAGTGAATGTGAAGTGCAGCAGGTTTGAACACGGATCTCAGGATTCTTCCACTGCAAAGTGTCTGCTCATCTGCTAATCCCCTTAAGAAAAGACTTGGGTGTGTGTGCAGGTGGAAGAAGATGTGAGGAGGTCATTTACTGCACACATAGAACGCATATATTGAAGTAGCTTGGGTCCTAGCACATTTAAATTGTGCTCAGCACCTTGTGAATTCCATCATCAGCTATATGTAAAATTGCTTGAATATTTAGCCCAAACAATTTTTGTATATTTTTGAAAGTTCTCAGGAAAAAGAAGGCGTTGTCTTTATTTAGGCAAGTTTGTGGACTTGCTAATTTATAACATAAGGCACTTAAAATAGAATTTTTTTAAATTAAATTTTCAGGTTAGCATACAAAGCAATGGGTTTCATTTCATTTTGATAAGTGCCGTTATTTGCTGTTCTTCCTGGTTCCTTTCTCTCACTGTCCTCCCCATCCTCCTCTGGCTACTTCCTTTCCTGTCTTCCTCCATATTGTTCCTTCTTTTATTTTCATGACATACATATTACATTTTTTTCTCTTTTTAGAATTTTAAGAACAATTTGAAACTCAAGTAATGAAATACAAAATTTGCCCACATGTATTTTAATCTAACTCCACTGTGCACTTGTCTATATACAAGAAGTCATAATTATTCCTTGAGAAAAACATTCATTTTAGAAACATGTTGGTGCTGGGGAGAGCCTTAATAAGCAGTAGCAGCCCTGAAATGAATCCTGGAAATTACAAAATGTATAATTCTACATGGTTTTATTATAGAGATAGGTCGATTGCATATGACTCAAAAGCAAATACATTTTAGGAGGGGCATCTCAATAAAGTTTTATATGGAAAAAGACTATTCTAAAATACACATCCTGAAAAGGTTAACTAGTTCATCACTTGGCCCCTGTGAACCTGGACTGGAACAGGTCTCTATTGCTGTAGGGAGGGGGTGATGAGGGAACTAGGCAGCATAACTGGAAGCTTCTGGTACAAACTTGTTTCTCAATGGGGAATCACGCAGATGAAATTGACTCATTATGTCTTCATCTACCCATGCTCTTGGCTAGTTCCACTGGGGGCTCCAGCAACAACAAAAACCAATGTAATGTTTGTTCCCAAGCACCGTTTTCATTAACATTGGTGGGTGTGAACTGTAAACAGTGAAGGGGAAATCATTTTCCTTTGTAGTTTCCAGAAAGTGCAAACTGAGGGAATTATGAAATAGAAATATTTCTTTGCTTTGAAGGACGTGTTGCTTATTATTCCTGGGAAGATTTTCACTTGTGGGTTAATGGCTAAAGACTCCATCTTTCAATATTCATTTATATTCAAACTGAGTCACATAGTTTTTGCTGGTAGCAGTTCGTGCAGGTGAAACTGAAATGACCAGAGACACACTGTTAGGAAGTCTGTTGGCTAATAAGACAAGATTAAACACATAAGAAAGATCGATGCTTGGTGAGGGTTCGAATGAACATCTACTCACCTGTTTAATTTGTACAATGTCTCAGACGAGATTAATTCTTTTGGCTTAAACTTGATGTGCGAATTTGATACTTGTGTTTCTTTAGACCTTGCACCTAAGTCCCTTCTTCTTTGTGTTGGACCCCAAATCTGTGCAAGACCTGCTGCTAGCTAGGGGAAGTTCAGAACACCGAGAGGAGAGGGAAGTGGTGGCTCTGACCGCACCAAAGGAGTGACATTCGAGGGAGGAGGGAGAGGGCAGACCTGCAGCACTGATACTTTCTAGAATTGCAGTGTATTGAGATTCCAGCTCCATCCACTCTCCTGCCCCACTCAGACTCCTCCAACCAAAAGCACCAGGTTGTTTTCTCTGTTTATTTTTTTTAAAACCATTTTAGTGAAAACTGTGTTTCTAAGGTGGAAACATTTAGACCTGGTGCTTGAGTTTTGATTTCCATGACAGCCAAATTCATGGTGTGGTCTCAAACAGTTATCTTACCCTGCCATCTTTTTTTTCCCTTGCCTACAGGGAGAAATGGCCTGTGTTTTAACTGGTTAATGTAGACTAAGAACTTTCAGATTTATAGGAGTTGATGTCCTTGGATGTTAACTGAATCTTTCCAGGAGACGGAAATTCTGTTTTCTACACAGAACCCAACTTTGTTCTTTTTTGACCTTTTGCCGTATTCCAGCATTTAATGACCTTCATTTGCAATGAGATTTTCCTTGTAAATAGAATCTAAGCTGCTTTCAGCCTGTTCCTGCTCCACTAGAGAGAAGAAACGCAGATAGGATTCTCCACTGCATAACTGAACCCTCACCCCACTCTGTAGAAAAGATCAGATGTTTGCAAGTCTTACAATACTCAGTGCTATTTCAATGTTGTGGTACAATTTAAAGCAAACGATGCTTATTAAAAAATAATTCAAGCTTATCAGCTGTTGGGAGGAAGATTATTTGCTAGACTACCATCTTTAAATTTTTATTCATGTTTGTTTATGTTTCATGTAAGCTACAAACTGGCAGTTTTCAGCCATCCTTCTCATCAGCAGATGCACGTCAGCAGGTGGATGTCTCAGTTTGAGATTTCATAGATACGGGGAAACTGAGATTTGATTGTTTGGACACCAGGGCGAATATTGGAGACAAAAGAAAGCTGGGATATTATGGAATATTATTCTTTCTTTCAAGTTCAAAATGAACCAATATGCTGATTGCACCCAGAGTGAAGGAAACCTTCCTTGTGACTAGCTTCAGAAATGCTTATGCTACCAGAGCACTGATGGCCTGGGTAGGCAGAACTGCTTGGAATCCAGAAGAGATCCATATGGTTAAACCGGTCTCTCAAACTTCCCTCCTTTTCACATTAAGTGGTGGTGACTTTTGATCAACAATTATTAGAAAAACAAAACAAAACAAAAAAGCACAAGCAAAAAAAATCAACTCACTGTAGAGACATTTTGTTTAGGATATTACAGATGCTCCCAAAGGTCAAAATTAGTTCAGTCTTCCTCTTAGTTCCTTAGCAAGATAGAGATGGGAGTCAAATGTGCCTTGCATAGCACTCTTTCCTGCTGAGGAACTGAGTCTGCTGGCGCCAGGCAGTCCTGTCCAGCTCACCCCGCCTATTCTGAATTTGAAACAACTACCTGACATTGAAAATGGGTTCCATTCTCACATTTCTTTTGTCACCATAGAGAATTAAAAAGATAATTTGTATTCACATTTTAGATGCTGGTCTGCTTTCTAGTTAACAAGGAATCTGAGTTCTACTGTCTGTACTGGTTTTTAAAACAGAGCTATTCATATGTAGCATTCAAAATGGGCCCAAAGAAAAAGTGACTCCATATTGCCTAAAGTGTCTATACTTAAGAGACAAGGCTGAATATTGTGGAGATAGGATGGAGAAGTAGGGGGGAGCCTGGCTTGGAGCTAGAAGCTTACTTAGTGCTCGAGTCAATGTTTATTACCTTTATGACTTTGGAAAAGTGACGCTCATTGTTCTATGCTTGTGACCTCATTTGTAATATAGGGGAAGTAAGATTTAACTTAGCTACTGCATGATTTAAATTGGAAAGAGCATGTGCTCTGATTGGCATTCTTGTCTGTTTATCACGTCACCTTTGTCATTAATGACTAACTTAACATTTATTGGGCGCTCTAGTTCTAAGCAGCCCTGCTCAACACACCCAGCACAACGACTGTGCCCCAGGAGGTGATTAGACACTTATCCAAAGCTAAAGAAATTTGACAGCAAAAGTGCATGCAAGTCCTTGATTGCTTTTGTTTTTAAAATAAAATAACTGTTTAACCTTCATCTTCATCCAATTGGCTGCTGCTACATTGTTAAATCAGAATGATAAATAGGCCCTTTGGTTATGCAGTAGAGGTAAGTGTTTGGAATAATGCTTATAAAACTTACATTAAAACTTTAGGTTACTTCCCCAAATTAGTTTACTAAACAAAGGGAAGGCATATATTAATAATTTGCTTATACAACCTGTTTATCACATAAAATGAGTTTGTAGTCCTACAGCTTCTACATAAAATATTCTGTATATTAGCTCTTGGAGAATCTGTTTTAAATAAACATTCCCTATTTTTTCCACACAAATCTTGTTTGTGAGTTTACTGTGATGAAACTTGTGATTCATTTCAACCGTAATTACACAACTATAAACTTTTAAGACTGTACACACTACATACTTACAGTGCTGTTTTCATAACTGACTGTACTTAGAGGAGTAACTACATGTTTGGAACATAAAAAGCATTTTCACTGCTAGGCAGAGAACACCCATTTGAAAGATTCACTTGGCTGGTTAATTGGATTTCATAGGCTCATGCTGTGTCTTGGGTAATACACACTGAGTCAAAGGTAATCCTTTGTGTCAGAAAAATATTCTACATGTTTTATCTATAATCTCACCATATACAACATTAGAGTGTAGTGAAAATATTTTAGTGTTTTAATAATGGTAGTTTTGAGCAGACTTACAAAGACAACGTATGCAGTTGGTAAAAACCGTGCTCTTTTACGCATGCTAGTATCTTTTAAAGGAAGATCCTTATCATCTTTTGGTCAACGTGATTAAAACTCAGATCCCCTTGAGCTTATAAATGACCTCCTTAGCTAGATAGAAAGTAAAAATAAGCAAACAAATTGCTAGATCCAAATTAGCTGAAATGTTTAAGACTACGACCAATCACTGTGTACAAGAACTGTCACCAATCTCATTTTAATTTCTTCTGAGTTTTGTTCTTCGTTAACCTTCAAAAAGGAAGGAAAATAACCTTGAATTTTAAAAATTCTGTGTATTTAGTATCTTTGCTAAGCATTGTCAAGGATCTTGGAGTTGTTGGTATTGTTCTGTGAGTGGCACTGTTTCTCAAAAACTATTTAAACTCAGCTACATGTGCATTTAATATAAAAAAAATGTGCTTTACTCCTTCAAGTAACAACTGTATTCATGAACTCTAAAAAATAACCCTCTCTCTCCCGGTGGAGGAGTCTGGAGACAACATTGAGAAATGACATCTCAGATGGAGGAGAGGAAGAAGGATGGACAAGTCACCAGCAGCCTTGGACCTCAAGTGGCTGAAGGAGTCGCTATTTGGTGTCTGCCACATCTTTGCATCCTTTAATGGCACCTTTGTCTACTTAACAGATCTTTTCAGCAAGGAAACCATCTACTGAGTGACTGGCGGAATGAAGGTAAAGAAAGACTGACTGAGGTGAGTCCTCTCCATATGCAGCCATGTTGGCTGCCCAGAATGTGGGCCAGAGGTGTAATCATATCAAACTCTGAGCCACAGGAGGAAATAGGACCAAGAACCCCTGGACCTGGAGCCCAGTCAACCCTCAGAGCTCCTGTTCACTCAGGGATAAGATTGGGAGGATTGGGGATGTCACCTCCAACCCCTCTGACAGCATTCAAAGGAAGGGGGAGTTGCTGTGGTCACCGTCTATGAACAGGACTTTTCAAATTATTTTCTGTTAATAAATTGCTTTGGGTAAGAAATAAAACTCACAAAAACAAAGCAAACCCTCTACTACTGTATGACTGCTTGTGGAGATAATATGAGCATTTATTAAGACCAATGATTTTATCAAAAAGACATGAAATAAAAATAGGAGTCAAAAGAACCCTTGCCCAAGTGCTAAAACTTGCAATTTTTTTTTCCATCACAGGCAATTTATTTTGTTCTATTCATTCACAGTTAATACAGAATATACTTGGAAACATTTCCATATAATGTTTGACACAGAAATCATCAAATAGAAGTATACAATGTTGACAGGAGGCAGTACATTTATAATTTATAACCCCAAATGTATTTATAAATTAGAAATGGAAAGATCTACAAATGAAATTATGAAGGTTCACCAAAGTCATTTAATCTGTCAGCAATTTTTTTAACTCATTTTTTTTTGTTGTTTCAAATGAAGATTGTTTCTGGATAATTCAAATCAATAAAAATTCAAACCCCAAATTTAAAGTTTCCTATAATTTCACCTCATAGGCTATTTACTCTTATTATTTTGGAATATTTATCCTGATCTTTAAATTCTGAATATGAAAGTACATTTAATCATAGTTTGAATTTAAGATATGTATTTTATTTAGTTTGTGGATCACTTACCATGGTAATGTAAAAGAGTACTAGCTATATTACTCTTGGGCTTATATCAAGGTAATGAAGTCTGTATGCAAAAGAAACATGCACATCTTCAATGTTATACTCGATATTCACAAGAGCTAAGTCAAGGAATCAGCCTAGGTGACAAACAACAGGCGGATGAGTAAAGAAAATATGGTAGATAAACCTAATGGGCTGTCATTTATTCATACAAGGAATGAGATTAGATTGTTTGTATGAAAGTCAATGAAACCAGAGATTATGGTTAGTAAAATAAGCCACACTCAAAACAACAATTACTGCATGTTTTCTCATTAAATCAATGAAATAGCCAAGTAGTGGTGGCACACACCTTTAATCCCAGCACTCAGGAGGCAGACAGAGACAGGCAGATCTCTGTGAGTTCGAGGCCAGCCTGGTCTACAGATCCAGTTCCCGGACAGGCTCTAAAGCTAAAGAGAAACCCTGTCTTAAAAAACAAAAAAAGGAAAAAAATGAGAGAGAGAGAGAGAGAGAGGTGTTCGCTACTAGGGAATCGACAAGGAATTAGGTAGGGAGGAAAACGGAAGGTAAGAGAGGAGAGAAGACAGAGTGAACACAGCTAAACCATGATACGCACATGTGCGGAAATGTCGCAGGCCAATGCCTTGTGTACAGTTAACATGCTAGTAATTAGCACTGAAGAGCATTTAGGACATATGATACCAGTGCTTGATCTTTCTGAGACCAAATCTAATGTTTTCCACAAGGACATTCCATTTGATGTTCTTTGCTGTGATGCTTCAGTAAACATCTTTGCACACACACCTTTGTCCCATTATTTAGTTAAGTGTGTTTTCAGAAAAAAAAAAAAAAAAGTCACTGGCCCTGACACTCTGTAAGTCTGAAAGATATTCCTGAGAATTTCCAAACTTTATTTTCATAAAAATACACCAAGTTTTCTTTTCTTTTCTTTCTTTCTTTCTTTTTTTTTCTACATCTTTATTAGCAAGATACATCTTAAAATTTCTAAACTGGCCGGGCGGTGGTGGCACACGCCTTTAATCCCAGCACTCGGGAGGCAGAGCCAGGTGGATCATTGTGAGTTCGAGGCCAGCCTGGACTACCAAGTGAGTTCCAGGAAAGGCGCAAAGCTACACAGAGAAACCCTGTCTCGGAAAAAAAAAAAAAAAAAAAAAAAAAAAAAAATTCTAAACTGGGCTGTGGATATAGCTTGGTTAGTAGACTGTTTGCCTAGCATTCACAACTTCCTGGATTCAGCCCAGCAGCATATAAACCTGGCATGGTGGTGCACTCCTGTGATCCCTGAACTCAGTGGAGGAAGGAAGATCAGAAATTCAAGGTCATCCTTAGCTACTGTCAAATTGGAGGTCAGCCTGGGCTACAGGAGACCCTGTCTCAAAAATAAAACCAAAATAAAACAACTCACCCCAAACAAGTTTTAAAAACTTTGGCAATTGATTAGGTTGCTAGATAATAGAATATTTAACTGTCTTACTTTACCTTCATAATAATTAATGAAGATTTGTTCATACTTTTATTTCTTAAATTATTTATTCTTAAGCTTTGTCTATTTTCTGATTATAGTTTATGGATTTATTATTACCTGAGAAATAGTCACGTGGCTTTTGTCAGTATAGAAGTGGTAATGTTCCTTATGAAAATAATTTTATGTTAAAACTTTAAATATTAATATATATGGGTTTTGGGAAAGCTGCACAAAACTTATTTTTCCTAAATGACCAGCCAGCTATGTTTAAACCATTATATTTAACCTATTCTTTTCTCCATTGCCTTGAGATGCCATGTTAGTAACATGAAAATTTTTTATATTTATGAGTTTTATCTTATTTTTTATTTATCCCCCCCCCACACACACACATACACACACACACATTTTTCCTCCATTGGTTTTTTGAGACAGGATTTCTCCATGTAGTTTTGGTTCCTGTCCTGGATCTCGCTCTGTAGACCAGGCTGACCTCGAACCCACAGAGATCCACCTTGCTCTGCCTCCTGAGTGCTGGGATTAAAGGTGTGCACCACTGCCACCCAGTGTGACATCACTGTAACCTGTGATCAATCTTACTGTCCAGTAGAACGAAGTTCCCCTTGCTGTATCTTTTCTTGGTCATCCTCACATTTTTTATTTTTAAATTTCAATAGTTTTAATGTTAATTTTAAAGGATTGTGCATGTATGTATTCATGTGGGCGTACATGCACAATGTATGTGTGTGTGTGAGTGTGTGTGTGTGTGTGTGTGTGTGTGTGAGAGTGAGTGAGTGTGTGTGTGTGTGTGTGAGAGAGTGAGTGTGTGTGTGTGTGTGTGTGTGTGTGAGTGTGTGTGTGTGTGAGTGTGTGTGTGTGTGTGTGTGTGTGCCCATGGAGCTTAAAAGAGAACTTGCTTGCTGTCACTTCTTTCCACCTGTGGGTTCGAGGATTGAGGTCAGGTCCTCAGGCTTGGCAACAATGCCTTTCCTTGGCAAGCCATCTCTCTGGACCCTTGAACTTATTCTTTCTTATGAATTACCAGCTAGTTTGTCAAATCTCATATCTCTCATTATTTACATAAGGAATTTAATTGCCAGTGAATTACATCTGAAAATTATTTGATGCAAATCTGACATCTTACAACTATGTTGAGTTTTCCTTTCAAGAACGTGGCATAATGAATTTGAAAGAGAGCCGGTTGCAGGGATGGGAGGGTTTAGAGGGAGGAAAGGGAAGGGAGAAATGAACTAAAGTACAACCTTAAAAATAAACAAAAGAGAGAAAGGAATCTGGCCTATCATACACTTTAGTTAGGAAGTCTTTTCAGAAACTTCAGCAAACTTTCTCAGTTCTTTACAGAGATCTTATGTGGTTCTTCGGCTTGTCTTTAGGAGTAATACAGGTCTTATTTTAAGAGCACGGTGAAATAGTGCTGTTCCCCTTCAGCATGTGCTTTCTTCTTTGAATTGTCTTGAAGTCTTTAGTGTGGTTGGATGATGGGAAGACCTCTGTGATGCTTGTCTCACTGGCTACGTACTGCTCAAGTGCTGGATTCCATTATTTTTCTTTCCCCTTTCTATCAAATTTAGATTGAAATATGTGAAAATTCCTATGTTCATGGTGTTCTTTCTTTTTTATTATTTTATTCAATATTGAGATTTTGTTTTCTAAAGTGTATCATTTTTACAAAACAGAACAACAAAAGCAAGTGTTAAACCCAGGAAAGTTTGCACAACCTCTGCCTTTCACACTTGAGCCTGTGGTTATGACACCAATATCTTATGTAAATACTGATGGCTGGCTGACTTCGCTGCTGAGCACAGGCACTCGGGTTCTATTTGAGAAGCAACTTTATAACAGTACCTTTTTATTATACCAGCTGTTTTCTGAGAAGTGATTAGATCTGTTCGACAAAGTAAATATGCTTTATTTTACTGCCTGACATTTTTGTTTTTTAAAAAACACGGACCTGAAACACATCACGAGTAGCTCCTTTATTTGTGGGTGGTCCAGACAGCAATGCTCCGCTTCATTTTGTGTGTCCCACGTATGAAATGGCCCGGGGTACTGGTGCTGTCAGCCCACCTGTTATCTGACCCTAGTGCTTTTCCAAGATAAATTGTAACCAGGCAGCATTTCAGACTCTTCACAATCATCCAAGTTTTAATCAGTTAGTCACGCTCACAGAAGCCCCCAGTCTAAAGACGCAGCCACTTTCTGGGAACTTTTGCTTCTACTTCTCACATTGCCTGTAAAGATATGGTTTTATGCATCTCTAAATTCTAGCACACACAAGTGAGGGAAAATGTGATATTTGTTTTTCTGAGATTGACTTAATTTGTTAATGTGATTGTCTCTATTTGTATCAGTTTTCTTGTAATCAACATAACTTTATTCTTCTTTATGGCTGAAGAAAGTTTTATTGTAAGCATTATCCCCATTTCTTATGCATGCCTCTCTGTTAATGAACACCAAGGTTGGCTCCATAACTTAACAATTGTGAATAGTGCTACAGCACTCAAGAAATAGCTCTACCATTGACAAGGAGGACTTCATGAAATTAAAAGCTTCTGCACCGCAAATAAAACAACCAAGGGAAGAGACAGCAAAAGAATGGAAGAAAATCTTTGCTAGCTCTACACTTGACATAGGTCTAACATCTAGAACGTACAAATAAATAAAAAAGCTAACATCAACTCAGTCAACAAAAGGACTAATGAAATGATGAGACAATTACCAAAAGATGAAGGCCAAATAGCCAATCAACTCATGAAAAGATGTTCAGCATCACTACCCATTACAGAAATGATAGTCATGAAGAAAACACATAAGCAAATGGAAAACAAATGCTGTTGAAAATGTGGAGATAAAAAAAGGCAAAACCCTTATACATTGCTGGTGGAAGTGTGACTAGTCCACAGGCACAGTGCAAATCAGTAAGGTGGGTCCTAAATAGTAAAGCTAGTCCCACCATATGGCCAGCTATATGACTCCTCAATATTTACCCCAAAGTCTCCAAGTTAGTGTGTCATAGAAAGGTCCTCTCTTGGCTTCATGATTCCCCCGCTTTGCTGACCATCTATAGGCAGTATACAATACTGCCCCCCAAGCTGTCCCCTCTGCTTCCCCGTAACTTAGCCCCGTGTTTGTGAGATAAAGTTCACTTCTGAGGTTTGATCACCTTTTTATTTCCTTTTAAAATATATTTAACATTTACGACATAAAGGGGGACCTTTTATTGGTTTTAGTGCAGCCGAAAGAACTCTGGGGTCTTTTTATTTTAATGATTGTTGATGAGACATCTTTTACATACCAAAGCCTCTTACAGATGACCTACGTTTGGCTTTTGCAGTTTCCAGGAAGGAACAGTATGGATATTTTAGGCACTTAGAGGAAGATTTATTTGGTAGAGAAGAAGGAAAGAAACTCAATGAGGTTGTACCAGGTGTGCCAGGCATGGCTGGATTATCTGACCATCACTGAAACTTGAACAACAGCCATTGTGAGCTCATAACTCTTGATTATCTTTAGCATTCAAGGAGAAAAGAGCTTGGAATGTTTACTTTGTTCTTTCTGTGCAGTTAACTAGTCACAGGACTTAGAAAACATAGATCTGTCTGTTTCCTAAATCCACAAATTTTCCTACAACATTACAGCAACTTTTGTAATGATTTTATTGAGTAACTGTAATTCCTTATTGCACACTTAATGAGAACCTGGCAAAACAAACGACTAAGAGCTTGCTGGAACATAATTACTTTTAATAATGTCTTGTTATTTTAGATTTTCAGTCAGAAATACTAATCAAATTAATTTGTTCCTTCCCTCCTCTCTCCCTCCCTTCCCCACTCTCCTCCTCTCTCCTCCCTCTCACCTCTGGTGGAGGGTAACCTCATATTCATTATGTAGCCAAAGATGACTGTTCAATTCTGATTCTCCTGCCTTAACCTGCTCAGGGCTGAGACTGAAGATGTATACCATCACACTTGTTTTATATGGTGCTGGGGATGGAACCTGGGGCTTCATGAAGACAAGGCAGGCACTTGATCAGCTGAGTTACCTCTCCAGCTCCAAGTTCATTTCTTGATTCCACCTCCTAGCACTGAAATACTTTTAAACTAATAGGGTATTGTGGAAATAGGATAGTATTATATTAGAAGATATTTGATCGGTCATTTTCCCACAACACTATGCTTTTCTTGAGACTTGAGCTTAACAATATACTATGCATTATGAACTTAAGAGATGATATTGTTAGCCAAGAGGAAATATGACTTCCTAAGACCTACGAGTCTGTGTTTGTGTGTGTGTCTACCATCTAATCTCACCTGTCTTTCTGAAATAGTTATTATACTTTACCCACTGTACTTTGCTTTACTTACCTTTTTTTCTCTAAGCTTCATTATGCAGTCCTTCTTTTGACTTTTATTCTCTGAGTCATACTAACTCTCTATACTTCTATGTTAAATTACAAATGAGATTGATGACCTTACACACAGTTCATTATTACTCAATAATTTAGTTGTTAATTTGAGTCACTAGAAAATAATTTCAAGGGGCTAAGTCATTATAAACTAATTTTTATGGAACAGAAATGTCTGATATTCTTTATCCATGGATCTGGGTTTATAAAATCTATTGGATATGACTTATAATAAAGCATTCTTCAAATTGTTGTGGACAATATGTGATGAAAAATAATTGATTTCAGTGGAAGAAGAGCATGTTGATCATTATTGTATCCAGTTGTGAGGCAGATTATATAGAACACAACTGAAATACTATTCCTTATTAAATTTCCTTTAGCACATTAAAACATTTCATTAGCTACTGATGGTGATTAATGTACTGTTGATGTTACTGTAAGTATCCATTGGTTCACTATTTGAATGATAAGCAATGTAATTGCTGGATAATGGCCATGCAAATTTGATTTATTCCAGGACTTCTCAGATTAGGCTCTATAGCTAAATCTGAGGTTAGTTAGATTTAGGGCAGTTAGACAAGGACTGAATTAATTACTCTGATATGAAAGCCCACATCATCACAATCCAGTCATGCTATAAATGCAGTTCTGACTTGCTTCGTTTGGACTGAATAGTATTTGAATATAGCTTGAATACTCAAACATGTTAAAATTTAACAGTTCTGCAGAAATTCCAGGAGTTTGCTTTCTATTTGGAAAATTAGAATTCTAGTGTAACTAGGCCTTCCATTTGGAAAATTAGAATTCTAGTATCACTAGGCCTCAGCAGTCTGAACTTCAGCTGCCCAAATCATTTATACCCATTGTTTTCTTTCACAGAGACACAGATGAATGATTTCTGGTACATCTTATCAAATGAGGGAAAATAAATGATAAGCTGAGAGGATGGTACATGTGGAAGAGAGCACATTTATTTCTAAAACTGAAGGTTATTCTTGTGTATATGTAAAATGTATTTCTGTCCCTAAGCAGCAACTTAAAATATCATTATGTAAAAAAACACATTAAGAAATATCATTAATAAGTAGAAAACTTGTCCAACGAGTAACTTAAGGACCTGAGAAAAAGATCCATTCTTTAGAAAACAGTCTAGCCAGGCAGTGGTGGCACACGCCTCTAATCCCAAGACTAGGAGGCAGAGGCAAGTGGGTCTCTCTGAGTTCAAAGCCAGCATGGTCTACAGAGTGAGTTCCAGGATAGACAGGACTACACAAAAACCCTCTTTGAAAAAACAAAAAACAAAAAAACAAAAAACAAAAGCAAGAAAACTGAGTCCTTTTTTTTAAATTAAAAACTCGGAGTAATATCATAGTTAAGCAGTAGCTGCAAATATTTTATTAGTATTAGAAATATGCTTTTGTTCAACTTTTTGAGACATGGTCTCCCACTGCACCCAACAATGGCCTAGCTCATCTCACTGGGTATCCAAGAAGGAATTGTGCATTCTTATTCCTTTGACCTCTGGAGTTCTAGAATTATATGCATGAACAACTTGTTCTAGAAACATTTTTAAATTGATGAGGAGTTTATAAAAGAATGTTTATATTAAAAATAGAAAGAATTGTGTGTCCTAACAGGAAATAATAAATTGGCAAATTTAATTTCAACCAGGAATACTAGCTTAGAATATTGAAGAAACATCTGAGAACCTCATGAATAATTTGATAAAGGACTTAACAAACAGTCAGGTTCTGTTGTAGCTGATGAAAAGCCATACACAACAAATACCATCAGGCTAGCTACATCTATGTGCAATATAAAATAATATCAATGATATTGAAGAAGTTTTGGGCATAGAGGTTGTAGGAGGTACACCAGAAAAGAAACTATCTGTGTTGAGGACCCTTGAGCTACTTAAGGAAAGCCTTCAGGAAATATTAGGGTATGGCTAGAGATAGCGCCTGCATGGCAGTACATATTAACATCAGATTGCTTGTGACATCTCAGGTGGTGAAATCTATGGGGACACGTTGCCATTTGTCAGCTACTAATTTGTACCAAGTGGTTAACAAAGATGGCTTCTGTCTTAGAGTAAGTAAAACTTCAAGCTGAAAGTGATCCTGTGGCTTGCACATCAGAGCTTTACCTGAGGTCCTGTTCTTGCATGACACAGAAGCTGGAGGACTTGCTCATGACACTTTGAAGTTTTGAAGATGTGTGTGTGTGTGTGTGTGTGTGTGTGTGTGTGTGTGTGTGTGTGCCTATTGAAAGATACTGCTCCTGCCACCTTGAGAAAAATTCTTTCTTCAGCTCTCTATAGATTAATAAATCACAAACTTGACTCTTCTAATTGATACTAAATTGACCTACGAACTGTGAAAGGACTTGCACAAATGGTAACAAGTAATTGAATATATCATTAAAAGCAAAAAATATATCTTTGAGAAATGTACCTGACAAAGAGGTTTTAGTTTACATTCCCCTGATGGAAATGACTTCTAGAAGTGACAGCTCTAGAGTTTATTGTACACCCTGAATACTGAAGTTGTGACAATACAAGAGAATTCTCTGTGATTTTTAAGTTTCATAGAAATGACTTGACATTGTTTTAACAAAACTAAGCTCTCCAATTAAAATCATGTGAGCAGGGGGAGTCTGGTGGAATTTTCTGAGGGATATATTGCTAAAAATGAAATAACTCTGCTGGAATGCTAGAGTCCTATCCAGTTTTGTTCCTAATGGTATAAACACCATGCAAAGATAGTAGGCATATAAAATATATTTATGCTTGTGAATGAACAAAACTAAATAAAAATTTTCAGTGGAGACTATAAGACTTCATTCTGTACTGCATGGTCAAGATAAAATATGTAGTTAGACAAGGCCACCTGGGTGTGAAAGAAAAGGGAAAAATGAATGACTTTTGATTTTTAATATATTTATCTTATCTAGTGTATAATTTAAGTCATGCTAATCACTGTAGCCTGGGTTTACATAATGGTCTATGTCATATCTAACAGAAATTAAAATTTGTTGTCAGATCCTTTAATACAAGTTTTCAGATATGAAAAGGAGCTTATTCTGAAGGAGCACTGTAGGCAGGCTGCTAAGGCATGCACTGGGCTCTCCTGCAAGCTTACAAAGTAATAAAATATTTTTAATTAATTAGTCAATGAATTGGTTAATTTTTATTACTATGTATGTATATCGAGCAGTTGATTTCTTTCATTGCCCAGTTTTCTTACTTTCTTATTTACTGAGTGATGAATTGAATTAGAAACTCTCGCCACAGTGTTTTGCTTGAGAAAATGACAAGAAGGAACTTGGCTTTGCCCTCTAAATGCCTTTAAAATAAGGACCAGAAGCTGATGCTCCCTGACTTCTCTGGATGGGTATGGCCTGATTACTGTATTTGCCATGACAGTGGCCGGTGGCTGGGTTGCGACTGTTTACTTCTTCATTCACTTTACTGTAGAATTGTTAAAATTGTGGCTGTCTTTTCCACAAAGCTGCACATTGTAAGTAATTGGAGGTGAGAAGACTTAAATGCAAATAAATCATTTGTTCCTAGCTAAGGTAAACATATTCCAATCTTGTCATTCAGGAAAGAATGTATACAAGCAGCAATGTTCTTAAGATTGTCATGGTGGTGTCTGTTATACTTGTCAAAGCTTATTGTACTTTATGGTTATTATTATTGACAATAATTATGATTTTCCTAATTTTGTTATACACTCCATCAGGGCACCAGTTCTAAATGATTCATTTGATATACTAAGTAGAGTGTAGCTACTCAATAAGTGTCTTTTGAGATAATATTTTAAGAATAGCTGAAATGAAACCCAACAATTGAATAGTATGTAGTAATCAGGCTAGGCTGGGTTGTGCTGTTGACAATCTTAGTGATCTTAAGTACAGCCGCTTATTTCTCACTGCCTCCTCTGTCATGTGATCATCCCTGACAGGGCTCTGTAGATAGGTTAATGAGGCTTCATACTTTATAGTGGTACCATCTAGGATGGGGATGTCCCTTCACAGTTAGTGTCAGAGAAACCAGGTGATCATGCATAGAATCTTCTGAATTCATTTTCCTGGCCAAAATTAGTCTTTTTAGGGTGTAAAGGGGTGGAGGTGTTGAGAAACAAATACAATATTTGATGAATGTTAGTATTTTTGTCACAATATGGTAGTTAAACTAGCAACTGTTAACTACAATTATTGGATAAAGCTTCCAGAATAGTTCTTAGATACTTCATACAGATTTCCAAAAATGAAAATAAACTTATTTTCTAGGAATACCACATGAAGGCTGTTAGGATCCCTGGAAATTCACAAAGTGATAAAATGTCCTCTAATTTTTATTGTGTGTGTGTGTGTGTGTGTGTGTGTGTGTGTGTGTGTGTGCGTGCGTGCGCGCGCACGTGCGTGCGTGCGCGCAGGTCTTGGTATATGTGTGTGCTGTGCATATACATAAAGTAGTCAGAAGTCAGCCTTGGGTATTAGTCCACAGGAGCTGACTACCTTGTTTATTGAGGCAAGGCCCCTATTGGGGGCCGAGAGCTTGCTGGATAGGCTGGAATGGCTGGCCAAGGAGCCCCCGGAGACCTGGCTATTACTGCCTCCCGAACATCGGGATGACAGAGGCACATTGTGTGGACCAGTCTCAGGTCTGCATGCCTATATGGGAAGCACTTAACCAACTTAGCTTTGTCTTTAGCTTAAAGTGTGGTTTAACACTTTAAGTGGCTGACAGCATCTTTTGAGCAAACAGAACTTTGAGACAATGTTGTAGATCCTATTTCAGAGTAGGCACACCTCAGCCCGGAGCTAAATTCTGATAGCTGATAGTATTTTTATTTAAGGGAGGGCCCTTTTCTACTCTGAAATTAGTGCCTCCAGAACATATTTCCAGTTATGATTACTTTGCTTATTCTGTCAAAAAAGATTGCATTATCCTCTATGTTGATAATGGTCCTAGGACCCTGGTCCCTCTTTTTCAAGGGTAGAGTCACATATTTCTAGACCTAGACATTCTTGCATTGATTCATCAAGGGATTTCCCTTCTTAAAGAGAAACTTCTACCATTCAATGAGATACTACCATGGTTCCCACTTCCCATGTTTACATGAGGGCATGGGTGCTTCTGAGATTCCTTCTTCTAATCAGAATCTCTTGAGTGTGCACATGTAAATTATTATATATATTATAATATATTTTTACAACTATTTCCATACTCTCCAACATCATAACCCTTTGCATGTAAATGAGGATCAGAATACTTTGCCTAACAAATATTTATTGAGAAGTAAGTCTGTGCTGTGTGAGAATAACTGATATATGTATCATCTAATACTTTTATATGTCCCTAGTGAGTGTTCAGTAATGTAAGGTTCCTATAGAAGCAATACTTACTCAGGTATCAAAGCTTGAACATTTTTTTCCCCTGGGCATGGAAGTCTTCTCTCATTTGTTTACTTGGAAAAACATATCTATTCTACAACAAATAGTCAGAAATATCTATTCTTCTTTGGTGATACTATGTAGAATTGGTCATTCTGCCTTTTCCACACTGCACTACCATTACTCCATTGCATATTTTGATGACATTATATCATCTGTTACTGAGAGGGCTGGGGAGCCAAGACCAGAGCTATGGCAGGTTTCTAATAGCCCCTGCCAGGTACCAGGCCTTAGTTTCGGTTAATGGGGGTTGGTGGGATCTGAGCAAGCAGTTCTCAGGGAGACCACAACTCAGGGGCAACCAATCAGCATGTACCCACAGCTTTCTGTGAACTAAAGATAGCTCTCCCTACCCAGGTGCGGGAAAGTCCTTAACCATTAAAGCCACCTATTATTCCTATGAACTTGTTTTGTTTAAACCCTCCAATCAACCCCCAGACTAATCTCTTTTCCCTGGAATTCCCCTAACCCTGCTTTAAAGGAGCATGTGAACTTCTCTTGGGGTCGCTATTTGCCACTTTGTCAGATGGTTAGATTTCAACATGTTGGAAATTTTAATAAATGCTCTTGCTGACTGCATATGTGCACTGGTGGTCTTTTATGGGACTTCTCTCAGGCCCTAACAGTTACACTATTGTATTATACTTTTGTTTTCCTGTTAGATGTCCTTGAACGTAAAGGGTTCCCTTTTTCTTACCTCTGTATACGGACACATTTTGATGCTTTTATGTAATAGGTGCTCTGAATGTTATCTTTGTCCTGGAGGACATGGGGGATTATGTAATACTTTACAGGAAAATATTTTTAAAATGTTAACTTAGGCATCAGTGTGAGGAAACAAAGACACGTTCCTTCATTTCTTTCTGTGGCTTTTCTTTTTTAAGATAGAGCTTTACTAGGCATCCTAGGGTCGTCTGAACTTTGCTACGCAGTTCAGGTTGGCCTTCAACATACTGTCCTCTTCCTTCAGCCTTTGGGATGTTGGGATTATGGGCAGGAGACAGGAAATATATATTCACTCAGCCTTTAAAAAACTTAGTCGTTTCCCACTTTTGCCTATCTTAGCTTAGGCTAGGTTGTCCAGAACTTACAATATAGCCCATGCTGGCCTCAAACTCTCAATCTTCCTACTTTAGACTTCCAAGTGCTCAAGTGTTGCAATTATAGGTACTCAAGACACAATTAATAGTCACTTATTTCACCAACCACCTGACTATTTAACTACTCGGTGATGAAGAAGAGACATGAGGACTGTTGGCTCTAAGGCAGTCCAGAGGGAAGGCTCTGCTTAGAAGACCCAACAGAAGCTGAATGGACATACCGTGTTAGAAATGTTCTAAATGTGAAGGAAGAGAAATTAAAATAACTTTATGACGCCTAGCTTGGACACATAGTTAAGTTGTAATTCCATAGAATGCAATAGAAAATATTGGAAGAACAGGCTTAGGGAAGATGAGCAAATGTCAAAAGGGAGATAATCATGAATAAGAACAAGGCATAAAGACACACAGAGATCACAATGAAGCCCATTAGTTTGTATATTAACTTAAAAATCAATTTCTTAACAAGGAGGAAATAACCACCAGGATTCAGCCAGCTCCCTCTGCTGAAGGAGACTTAGTAATGGTGAGATGTAGGAGAATACTGGGCATCATAGTATTGGCACTGGCAGAGCTCTGTGATGCATTCTTCCTTTGGAAAGTCAAAGGAAAGGGAAATGAACCAAGATACATAAATTATCTGATGAGTAATCTCTAAGCTTCTCCCAGGATGGACTTGACACACAATGAAACAGGGTCTAAGGTAGAGCTTACAACTGCAAATTCTTTAAAAAAAAAAAAACCTTATAAATGTGTATTATTGTTTTATTTCAGTAAAGCTTTAGTAAAGTTAATTGTCATACAAAACAATAATAATCTCTGGCTTAATTGAATGTGAAGTCAGTAGTTGTGGCCATGCAATGCCATTCTATCATAGCAATGGTTTTGCTGAGGTCTTCTTGCATTACATAACTACAAAAATATATTTTGCTTCTTCAGTCATTTATTATCTAATGATTACCAGTCAGCATACTAAACAGGTGACCCTTTGCTTTAATCAGAAGTGTTCCTCACAGGAATTCAGGTCTGATTCTTGCATCATCAGAGTCACAAAGAAAGAACTGCAAGTAACATGTTGCCCATGACAACACACTCCCATCACATTATTTGCTTTGAGCAAGATAGCCTTCCTGTTTTGATTTTCTTAGAGATAAATTTGGGACAAATGAGAAATATACTTGCTCAAAGCAGGAAGATGAGAAATGAAACCACACATTATTTTATTAGAGAATTCCTTATAGGGATAAAATCAAATCATATGTGTGGGATAATTTAGAAATAACATAAAACCAAACACTTCAAAGGATGGTGTTTTATGACCATGAGTTCAATAATGAAACACCTGATGCAAAGAAAAAGTTAAATAAGGCAACTATTATGGTTGGCTCTGAGTCAATTTTGTATTGCATGAGAGTTCATGTGAAAGTTTGGTCTCTAGGGTGGCAGTACCGGGATGTGCTATTTACTCGAAGAAGTGGTACACCCCTCCAGGGATGGCTCCACATCCTTGCACATATGGGCAGCAGTAGTTGCACTTAGTGGGTTGTTAACACTGGGGTAGGACATGGAGGGAGACAGAGGCGGGAATGGAGGGAGATATGATCATGTTTCATTCTGTACATGTATGCGGTTCTCAGGGATAAGGAAAGTTTATTTAAAAATTAGAAGACTGGAGAGAGAGAGAGAGAGAGAGAGAGAGAGAGAGAGAGAGAGAGAGAGGAGGGAGGGAGGGAGGGAGGGAGGGAGGGAGGGAGGGAGGGAGGGAGGGAGGGAGGGAGAGAGAGAGAGAGAGAGAGAGAGAGAGAGAGAGAGAGAGAGAGAGAGAGAGAGAGAGAGAGAGAGAGAGATGGGTCTATGTTTAGTCCTGGTGTAACTTTTTGAATTCCCTTGAGGAGATTGCTAATACAGGAGGAAGCCTGGCTCATCTTATCCTTCCTGCTCCTAGGTGGAGACATGATCACATGATTATTCTTGTACACCCTCTACATGATGTCTGTACCATGTGGTGATGCAAGCCAAAGGGCAGCCCTTGCCAACCCTGAGCTATGGCATTTGACCTCCAGTGTACAAAACTACAAGCTAAGTAATTTTTTCACTTCCTAAGTTGCCTTTGTTAGGAATTTCTTTACCCCAATGAAAAGTTGACTAACACAGTGTGTGTGTGTGTGTGTGTGTGTGTGTGTGTGTGTGTGTGTGTGTGTGTGTGTGAGAGAGAGAGAGAGAGAGAGAGAGAGAGAGAGAGAGCAAAAATTGAAGCTCAAGGCCAAATCTGAAGTCTTGATTTCACTAAAACTCTCAATTCTATTAAATAAAAGAAGAGATCAGAGATAGACTCTCACATATCATTAAACCAATCAGTAAATACTAACATGCTGGTAAATGTCACTTGTCTCCTGCATTGTCTTGTTTGAAGTAAAAGTAGTCAATTGACATGGAGGAGTTGAAATGATTTAGTCACTACTACAGATAGACCATCCCAAGTTCTAATTCTCATACAAGGTTAATGTTATACTGAATTCCAGAGGCCTACTGAGTTTGCTTTTAAAGTATACAGATGTAACCATTCAAAACAAAGCACTTACACAGCACCTCATGCAATCCTTAGGTAGATAAAAGGCTGTGCCCTACCTAGGAAAAGAGAATGCTTCTGCTCCATTCCTCCCACAGAGACTGTACTGGAGATATTGTATACTGCAGCTTTGTACTGTATCAGCAAGATGGAACAGATCCTGTAACTAGAGCCTCAGCTGATGCTTGTGATAACTTGGAAACATTCACCTTCCACTCTCTGTAATTCGGACATTGCTATCTTGGAAGCAGCTTGATAGGTTAGACGATAGTGAAATTAAGTCCCATAAGCAATGTGTGTGCATTGTCAGTTTCTTGGGAAGCTGAGTTGATGATTCCTGAATATACAATTACCAGCGAGTTAAAATCAAGACAGAAGTCAATCCCTTACAGGGGTTGCTTTTATTTAGGAAGCAGGTCCCTGGCTGTGATGGACCGACACTTCATTCCCAGGGAATGATAAGCATCTGAAGGCTCTTAGTATAGTTGTTGCTTGGAAATATCTTAAACTTGATTTTAGTTACAATATAACTTCATGTTTTTCCCTTTTAAAAATTAATTTAATTTGCTATGTGTAAAAGTATATTTTTTAAGACTAGGCATGAGTTGGCCATTATAGTTTGATGACCTCTTTTTTCCTCTTCTTTTGTGATTAAATTTCTTTGTTTATAAAATACTGAAAAAGTATATTTTTAACTAGGTCTGTCAATAATGAATTGTTTTATGCTGTTGAAAATTTAAAATTCAAATGTGAAAATACAGCTTTTGCACACAATATGCAGTTTCTATGTGGGTACATACTTCTTGTATTTCTGCCTTCCCCTCTGCTTGTGAATGTTTATCATTGATTTAGTACCTTAGTTGTTTCAGCCTTTTTACATTTAAGGAAAAAACGAATGCCTGGTGCTAACCTGGATGTTTCTGATCACAATGAGGATAATACAGTTCTAATAAGAAGATGTCTATTTATTTTGATGATAGCTGTTCTCTAAGTGTGGGTCTGAGGGCTGCTACTTCTCACGTGGTAGAGAGAAACCAACAGGACGTTGGTGGTGAGAGTAGAAGGGAGCAGTGAAGGTAGAGCTTCAAGAAGATGTGCAGGTGGGAAGTGTGCGTAAGGCTGGGGAAGCGTGGAGGTGAGGAGGCGGCAATGGCAACACTGAGGATGGGACACCATCAGCAATAGTTTGCAGGTGAATGGATGCTTTTGTAAAAGAAGAAAATAGTAACTGTGTAACTAAGAGTGTGACAAATGTGTTTTATAGGCCAGGTTTCGTGTGATAGATCATATTTTATTTCCTATTGCCGTGGAAGAATACTTGAGAATGGATAATTTACCAAGAGTGAGCATCATCAATGCTGGGTAGGCATGGTAGCCACCTGTAATTCCAGTCTCAGAAGGTGGAGACAAGGTATACCCAGAGCATGCTAGCATGTAAGACACATGTATGCACATACTCACTACATGTGCAGCTGCACACAGGAAACGCATACGCACACACACACACACACACACACACTTGAAAATGGAACAAAAAAGTAGTGAGGTTTATCTTGGTTCATGGTTCATGGATCATGGTGCCGACATATTGGCTCCCAATGAGAGTCTTATGTTGCTTCAACTTATGGCAGGAAGTTCAAAGGGAGTGGGCATGTAAAATCACACAACCCAAGGTGGAAATGAAGAAAAATTCATTCTCAAGAGAAGGACATTAATCCTTTTAACCACCCAATCACTTCTTAAAATGCCATGTCCCAACACCATTACAAAAGCAGTCACATTTCCACATAAGTTTTAAAAAAGATGATCCCTATTCAAACCCTGGCAATCTCAGGTTGGAGGTTTTGCATTTGAAAATGAATAATACACAGTAGGTAGGTATATTGCATTCAAGCCAGATGGATGAAAGAATATATATTTCCTATTGGTAAAAATCTTACCAATTTCTATGTCTACATGTTCATACTTTGGTAGCAATTAAGCATTTTCTCACACTCGGATTTTATGCTTTGCCCTCCTGAAGGATTTTCTTTTTTCTTGTTTGCTGAAGGTAGAACCTCAGGGATGCAGGCTGAACTCTATCACTGAGCAAATCTCTAGCCCTCATCTAGGTCCTTTCTATAGCCTGTCCCCTTGGATGAGTAAATTGAGGTGCAATTTTATGGTAGAGAGACATATGTTTTTAGAAAATGCTTCTGTAGAACAGGTGCAAAGATTCACAGTCAGACATTGCACAGAAAGGGAGAGACCTTGGAGCACCCAGCTCTAAATGGGATGTCTTTATCAAATCCCCCCCCCCCTCAGGGTTCATGGAAGCCTGCTGAAGAGGAAGCAAAAGAGTGTAAGAGCTAGAGGGGATGGAGGACACCAAGAAAATAAGACTCTCTGAATCAACTGAGTAAAGGTCATGTGAACTTAACGAGACGGAAGCAGCATGCACAGGGCTGACATGGGTCTGCTCCAGGTACTCTGAGCATATATTATGACTTTCAGTTTAGTGTTTTTATGGGATTTCTGAGTGTGTAAAGGAGTGGGTCTCTGATTCTTGTGCCTTCTCTTGGGACTCTTTTCCTTGTTGGTTTGCCTTGTCCAGCCTCAATGTGATGCTTTTTGTTTTATCTCATTTTATTTTGTTATATTTTTATCTCTTAGAAGCCCGTTCTTTTCTAGTGAGAGACTGAAAGGGAGTGGACTGGGGTGGGAGTAGATGGTTGGGGCTGGGTGGTGGGTGGGTGGGGTTCAGAGGGCAGGAAGATGGGAGGAAGTAGGAGGAATAGAAAGAGGGGAAACTGTTATCAGTATATTGTGTGAGAAAAGAATCTATTTTCATTTAAAGGAAAACAAAGAATGCAAAACTAACAACTATAACAAGACAATGCTTCCATTAAAGTTTAGAGGTCTCCAAACCAACTCTGTATTATAATATTTTCTTTAACTATTACTCAAGTTCATTTGTCAGTTCTTTTAAAATTAATTTTGCTGTTATATTCACTAGTTTCCCATTTTAAATTTTGCTTGCTAGTATTTTCCACATAGAACTGAACTGTAGCTTTACATCTAATAGAACATTTATGACTCTAGAGTAATAAGATGAAATTTATCATCCTTTCTGGAACAACAGGAAGTGAGCAAATTATTGCTTCTTCTATTGCATTGATCTGTGTGTCTGTTTTTGTTTCAATATCATGCTATTTTTATGAGTGTGTCTCTGTAGTATAACTGGAGGTAAGTACGGTAAAGCCTCTACTGTTACTCTTTATGTTAAGGATTGCTTTGGTTATCTGGAGTTTAGGGCTTCTATAAGAATTTTAAGAATCTTGCCGGGCGGTGGTGGCGCACGCCTTTAATCCCAGCACTCGGGAGGCAGAGCCAGGTGGATCTCTGTGAGTTCGAGGCCAGCCTGGGCTACCAAGTGAGTTCCAGGAAAGGCGCAAAGCTACACAAAGAAACCCTGTCTCGAAAAAAAAAAAAAAAAAAAAAAAAGAATTTTAAGAATCTCTATTTCTGTGAAGAATGGCATAGTGATTTTGATTGAGAGTACATGGTAATTTGTAGACTGGACACTGCCCTGGACAATTGGTCACTTCTACAATATTAATTCTTTCAGCCTGTCAGCATTTTCTTTGACTTCTGTATTGCACATTTCTTCCAGCTGGGATACTTACACTCATTACAGCTTAGTGAGCTTTTCTTCTGTTCCCAGTTCAATCCCATGTCCTTCTAGCACATCTCAAATTTAATCGATTGCCATTTTTGGTTTGAGTTTAAAGAACCTTTGGTTCTTTAAGAAATAGTTTTCATTCTTTGTTTATGGTCTGCATTTAAACACCAGTTATGGCCCTTTTTGATTGGAATCTTCAACCAAAATGTTTTCTTCAGCTAATTTAGAGTTTTTATCTGGAAATGTGGTATCCAGATCTTCTCAAGCTTGATTTATGCACTTTTCCTTTTTCCCAGGTCCACTGTCAGCATTTCAATCCTCTGTACTGAGTATTTCAACACTGTTTGTCTTTACGACTTATCTGTCTTTATAGAGTGTTGCTTTTTATTCTGGTACATGGTGGTATAAGTTTACTAGTGGATAAGTCCTTTACTTTTGAGAAATTTTAAGAAGAATAAAAAATAAAATAAATAAAAAATGTTAGGTGATAATGTCTTGGTCTGCTGTTCTGGTGGGTTTGAAGCTCCAAGGACCGTCCTGCCTCAGCCACCCAGGCAGCTTGGAGAACAGAAATGTGCCACCATGCTGGATGCCTTAGTGCTGTTTCTAAGCTAGCTTAGGTAAGGCCGTGTCTGCATGTAGTAGAGAAGTCATATTTTTATCTTATGTGCTCTAACTCTGGGAGACTGCCAAGGTCTCCACGGAGTTCATAGCTCCTCAGCATGTCTTACATCATCACTTAACAATGTAATGATCAAAGGCTGGGGGAGACCCTAGTGCATTACCCCAGTCACGACTTTGTGTAGTTTTAATTAATCCTCGAGTAGTTGGCTCTGTAAACATCAGTCAACCATTTCAATATCCCAATACTCCTATTGTCCTCAGATATTTTCAATCCTGATTATACTTCGTGTCTCTAAGGTAAAGTCTAGAAAATATCCTGAGAGAGAGAGAGCACTGGCCAGATCTTCTGGTTTCTTTTATGTGTTGCCTTCTCTCAAGGATCATGGGTCTATACTTGTTTTTGCTTAAAAGCTGAAAACTATCAATTCATACGTCCTTGTTGTTTCACTTTTAGTCTGGTTTATAGTGTCTGTGCTGTCCTGGTAAAAGCTAGTTTACTGTGACTGGAGGTGGAAGTGCCAGTTAACGTAACCTGCACATTTAGAATGTATTCCCAATATTCTTGTTATGTTGTGAGATAGAAAAATTTCATTTTTCTCTATAGATATCCAAGTAACCCAACATAATTACTTTGAACATCTTTCCCTGAGGGATTAAACCAAAACCTTTTCCTACTTTCCTGAAAACAAAAAAACAAAACACAGTAACTCTTCTGAATTTTCATGCTGTTTAGATTCAGTGTAATGGATTTTCTTCTTCTGGGAAGAGCTGTTGATATTTCTTTGCATCTAAAGGTAGTACATTAGATAATGATACCAATCCAGGGTTATAGATTAAGAACCTTGTCACTTGAGATGATGATAGAAATCAGTAGCAAAGTCAGCTTATTCAAACTTCAGAATCCATGTTTCCAGTTTCCTTTCCAGCTTCTTGGTACCAGAATGCAAACCCTTTAAATAGTTTTGATTTTTTTCTACACTATTTGACGCTTTTTGAAGGGATAGAGTAATAACTAATAGTTGCACTATTACAGCTGATAGCAAAAACACTAAAAGTTTTCATCAATATGATTGTCTCCTGTTAGTCACTGTGGTGCTAGTCTCCACAGATGGCTTCTCAATGAACTCACACCCTTTGGCGCCTTCTCCTCTGTACCCTACGCACTTACCATGTGTGACCAAGGTACTGTGACACTACACAACTTCTGAGGGAGATCTTAAGAGTATGTCTGTTTTTCACATTTTGGGGAAAGCCATGTACTACATAAGAAATTCACCAGTCAGAGATTGTGATTTGTGATGGTTCTCAACTATCATTGCAAAGGCCTTGCTTAGAGGAAGAAAAGAAGGAAAAGGGGAATGAGGGAGGAAAACAGCAGTAGAGTGAGATGGGTGGAGCAGGATGGGGAGGGCAGGGAAAGGAAGGAGTGTGACTGGAAGTTTCCTCTGGTCCCGCCCAGCCCTGCTCAGCCCAACCCAGTTCCGTGATCCCTTAGCCGCTTATAGAATAATCACTCAGAGGCGTAATGTTATTTACAAACTGTATGGCCTATGGCGGGCTTCTTGTTAGCTACCTCTTATAATTTAACCCATTTCTATTAATCTATAAGTTGCCATGTAACCATGGCATTGCCGTTCTGCTGGCATCTTGCTGCTCCTTCGGCAGTGGCTGGCATCTCTCTCCTCTCCTTTCTTCTCCCTGTGTGTCTGCTTGGATTTCCCACCTGCCTCTAAGCTGTCTTGCCATAGGCCAAAGCAGCTTATTTATTAACCAGTGGGAACAACATATATTCACAACCTACAGAAAGACAACCCCCAGCAGAGGAGAGAGGCTCTGTTAGTTACAGACATGTTTACCTCTCATCCAGTCATCTGCATGAAGATGTTCTAGCGGAATTCTTATCCCACTGAGCCCCTATCTCCAGCCACCATCTCACTGCAACCACACAAGAAATCTATAAAGTAAATTGCTTACTAAATGATGAAATATAATATTTTAAGCCACTAAGTTAATGGGTAATGTAATTTGCTGAGAAGTCATAGATAACCAAACAGCTAGAGTAATGACCACAGAGAAATGAAATCAGTGAAATAAGCAATTCATGTCTAAATAATCATTGCCTGAAATGAGCTTTTGTCTTCTCCAAAATGATAGACTCTACACAACATTTTACCATTAAAGAGTTATCATTATTTAAAACCATTTAATTGTTCTCGCTGCATTTAATTAGGGCTTGAGATGACCCACTGCTTCAGCTGCCATTACTGAATTAATTTACCATGATTTTATTATGTAGCATGGAGACTCGCTTCTATTTGTAGTGGTTTGACTTTAACGATCAAATAATTATTCTTTTCCCTCTTAAAAGTGAATTTTTATTTTATTATTACTGTGTGTGCATGCGATGAGCATGTGTGAATATGGATGTGAACATGCCATGGAACATGAGTAGTCAGATGGCATTCTCAGGTGCTGATTTTCCCCTTTCCCCATGAGTCCCAGGGTTGAACTCAGCGGGTTAGGTTGTCCAGCAAGTGCTTTGACCCACCAAGTCATCTATCTCACTGGTTCAACTGCTTTTCCTCTCTAGTGATATTATTTCTATATCTATACACAGATTTAAAAAAAATCACCGTTCTTATGCATGCTTGATTGCCAGAAAAAACCAAAACAATGAAAATATTAACTGTCTCCTAGTTGTCCTCATGAACACTAGTGATTTGTGGCAACAGTTACTATTTTGGGAAATTACTTTAACGGAAAGGTTGGTTGCTTATTCCCAGCTTATTCCTGCGACTCGTTCTTTGTTCAAAGGGAACACAATCTTTTCTTGCAGAAGGATGCCTATTGACTGAGGGTGTTTTTCTGCATTTCTTAGCAGTCCTGTTTCCTGCTTGGAGGTTTTGATGGGAACTGCTCTCGCCGGTGCTTTCTGCTCTTGTGCTGCCCCATGACGTCATCAGATGAGAACTGCCTAGCCATTCTTTGTTGCCCATGTGTCCAATATGCTCTAACAGTGGAGCAGAATTCTTCATTAGGTTCACAATGTAGCTTTGTTGTACAATGTCATTATTGGTGACTATGGCATTTAGAAAATATTTGTGTCAGTTATTATTTAGAACCTAGAGAAAATGGAAAACACAGTGAAGTACTAATTTCCTTGAAATTATAGGTGTTCCTAAAATATAAAGCAGTGCAGAACAATGTGTAAAACAAAAATATTGATTTACATGGCTCGTAATTCACTCTTCCCTTCTACATTATGGCAGACACTGGCTTAGGAAGCAAACCGGGGTGTATATATAAGCAGCTAATAAATGCACAAGCATTATTGTCACTCGGGTAAGTTATTTACTAAGTAAAGACTCTTAAATTGGACTGTGCTATTGTATAAACAGAAAGCTAAACCATGTTGTTGCTTAGAAAATGGTATTTTATAATTGAGTAAGAGATCAATGGTCTAATAAGCAGCTCTCTTAAAGTTTCTAAAGGGGAAAATGTTCACCCTCTGCCATCTATGTTCTAGTGGGGAGAGAATACCTTTGAAGCAAAATGGAAAATCATGAAGAATGTGGGTGAGAAGAGGCAGAAAAGAACTAAATATATGTTTAAAACAATGGTATTATGGTAAATCAAACACTGAATTGAGTGTCAAATGACCTGTGGTTCATTATTGGTTTCTCCACTCATGTTTGCACTCATAAAGAATCATTTATCCAGAAAGTCTTATGAATTATTGGACTCAAATCTTCTTCATTGCAGCCATGAGAGTGACACAAGTTTTTTTATTCTTTTCATTGTACGAGTGAGAAAGATTTAATCATGGGCAGGGATTACTTTCATAATCATATAATAGTTTCCTAGCCAAGAAGTTTGATAATTTTTCTGACACAAATATTGAGTATGAATAAATTCAGACTTCAACATTGCTGTAATAGTTAACCAATGTGCAGAAACCAACCGGTGCAAGCCCCCAGCAACTACAGTAATCTACTTGCTTACTATATTCCCTCTCTGTTTTTGGTTGCTAAACAGAACACTCTATCTTTTATTGTTTGCTAATTCCAAGAAGAGGACCATAAGTGCTGTTTCTCCTTCTCTTTTCCTTATATACACCATGGAATTTATGATCTGTCACTTCTGGGATGAGGAAGCCAGAGGAGAGCATTCATAATTTCTTGGTTCCTTCCCTTAAGATCCTCTGAAGTCTTTTCCAAACATTATACTCCTTTAGTAGTAAATGAAAACATTTTCAGGAGTTCATCTTTTGTGTTTACTCAGATTTCCAATAAAGTAAAGCACACTTGGGTGCAATGCTCTTACACTGCTTCCAAGAGGTAAAATGAGCCAGGAGGCAGGTCCTTGTCCCCAGCGGCACACAGACCTACAAGTTGGCAGATACCAATCAATGAGGTTTCAGTTTCAATGTGACACAGTCGTTTCAGATTCACCTTGAGTTTAATGTTCCTGGAGCTTTCTCCAGAAGACTAAATTACTTCTCTAGTGAACTCGGGTAGCTGGTGTCTGGGCTGTCTACAGGTAGACAGTTTTATATCTTAAAGATGGAACACTAGATTGTCTCAGAAAACTCGATTGAAATAATGCCTAGTTTTCTAAATTTTCTTGAGGTTGCCCTAACAACGCACATGATTTTTTACAGAAATGTATCTTTTGGGGTTATAAAAGGCAAAATACAATAGCCTTTTATTAAATCATCGATCTTTTTTTTGTCGTTGGAATTGCTAAGACTATGACTATGTTGAATAAGAAACATTTCAGATACTCAGTCACTGCCACAACCTCTCTATGCAAAGGTGTGTTTCTGGTGAAGGGTAATGCTAACTAATGCAGAACTTGCATTCTGAAGTTTTGAGGTGTAAACAAGCAATATGAGAAATACAAAATAGACAATAAAACTCTTGACTGTAATACTTTTCTAGTAGTGACTTAAAATGGATTGAAATTTTTAAAGGAATGAAAATTTCTTTTAGTGATTTTGTGAAATATTTACATTTGCTGTCATACTTAAAATATCTCGACCTAAAATTTCTAGTTTCTGTGTATTTTGGTGCAGGCTTCTAATCTTGGTGGAAAGGGACACATTGGAAAGCTTTCTTTATGGCTTATGTCTGGTTTCTAAACTTTGGGTAATTATTGGATCCTGAATAGCCCATAGACCAAATTGTGAATACTTGAGTTACTTCAGATGACTGGCAAGATTGGGCATTGCTGTCCTTAGCCTGAAGTTCTGGTGTCCTTGAAAAGAATTTGGAAGGAAAAAGAGGATGAAAAAAAGATGGGAGCCAGTGCCCTGAAACTTGCTCTTGGCTTTCTGTTGAAGGCTACTTTTTTCAGCTTGTTTGTTTTCTAAATGTGGACGGGAGAACGTTGTCATGGTGTGTAATTTCTAAGCAGATTCAGATGTGTTTCAGGAAGGACAGGACATGCAGGTTCTGAAGCCAACTCAACGTGGCCCAGGGTCAGCAGTGGCTGACTGCTTGTTTATTGCTGCATCATGGTGGTCAACACAGTATGCTGTAGAGTGACAAACCAAGGCTGTCCTTCGAGGGCATTCCCTTGTCTCCTCATTCTTTTGCTTTTATGTCTATAGTCTCACCTCAGTGTCTGTTGGATGAAATAAATTCTGCAACTGAGCCTTAATCTACTATGATATAATTAAATAAAATATATCACTTTGAATTCCCTTCCCGGTCATACGGTTTTTTTTGGCTGGGTAACAGAGACTAATTGTTTAACATTCAACATCTCATTTTGCTCCTCATTAATGTAGAAATGGCATTATTAAGCTAATAGGATTATGGTGAAGATTATGTATGATACGTGTCTAGAACATACAGAAAGTCTTAAATGAAGGCACCTTATTGTTACTATCATTGCTATTACTAACAATGTATTAATAGGGATGTTGAATAAGCAAAATTTATGGGAAAACAACTTTACCATGGCTTTCCACTGCTCCTTTAACATTTGTGTAGTGGTAGAGTTCAGCCAACTTCTCCTTGAAAAGCAGGCATCCTGTGAATCTGCTCACCATTAGTGACTACAAGACAATGGGTTCACTTTAAGTTAAAAAATACACCACCAATTTAAAAGTTTCTCAGGTCATGAAATAGTCAAATTCTGAACTCGACTTAACTTTGAGATTTTTTTTCCTCCTCCAAGCCAGGGTATGCTGCAGGCCGGATGTGTTTGGCTTGAGAAGGAGGCAAGTGGAAGGGCACTCCACTTAGAAATTTCACCTTGTAAATAGACACATGAACTATTTACTACTAGAAAGTAAGCTAAGCTAGAATCTAATGTAGCAAACCAAGAGCCCTTTCTTCCCTCCTCATCCACTGTTTTAATCAAAGTTTGTTGCCCTACCTAATCCAGGCTGGAAGGAGAGAGCAGAAAAGGCCGTCTATGCTGGAGTTACTGTAAAATGACCTTCTATGCCTTGCCCACATGGTGTGCAACTTGACTCCTTCTGAGTGCTGTTGTACAAGGCTCCCGCTGAGAGCATTTACAGTTTTCTTCTAGTGATGAGAACAGTACATTTTATCCTTCCCCCCAGCTGCTTCCCGTATACTGCTCTTTTGTACGAAGAAATGAGAGGGGCTTTAGTCTAGCTAATTCTTTTATGTGAGAGATTAATATTCATGTATCTTTTGCCCTGAAAAGTGCTAGAATTAAAGGATTATATCAACGACTTTGTTAATTTTCCCTTTCTTTGTTGGCCAAAGAGGCAGAGCACCCATCTTTGACTCAGTCCGTCTAAGATGGAAGCAAGCACGAGGACAGAGTCCCTGCTTCTGGAGGGACTGAAGTCCTGCATGCCAGCAGCTGTGGAGGCTCTTCCCATGTCACCCTCTGTGGCTCCTTCTCAGAGAGCTTTTGTGTCGACCTTTCCTCTGCTCTTTGTAATGGTGCATCTCCTTTGTGTCTGAAAGACTTTCAGAATCAGTCAAAATGTTCTCGTTAATTTCTTCCAAAATTTGCATTTTGGCAGGAGACTTTTCAGATTTCTTTCCAGTCGGCTTGTGTTTCTTCAACAAAAACACCCAATGTCATGCCGCTTTTAGACCCATGTTTTACAGCCTTTAAAAATCTGCTTTGTTTAGTGTGCCCTCTCTCTTAGCTGGGCTTTGTGACCCTCCTTCTACCTTGTTTAAGCTGATCCCTCTGTCCTAGCTTGCTGAACATTTGTCTCTGCCTTGTTCCTGGTCACTAGATTCTTTCTTTTCTGTTTGTCCAACATATACCCTTTTAGGGTAACTTGTTTTAGAAAATTATTTTATGTCAAATGTCATACCTTGCAGATAACATTTTCATTTTAACTCAAATGAGTGAGCAATGAGGGACTTACAGGTGCCTTGGAAGAAACAGGAGAAAACACTTCAAACTCTTCAAGCTACAATAGTGAGCTGCCTCCTCAGCTTATGTCAATGGCTGGCTTTGCCAATTCCTGCCTACATGGGGCTACATCAAGAATAACTCTCCCTTTTCTGTAACCATAGCTAAAATACTCCAAGAAGACCACAAGTTTGAGGAATGTTAGTTGGTTTTCTGTCACAGTTTTATTTGTGGAAATAATTGCCACAGGTGGAAATAAAAATGTAACAGCATAGTTTTAGAGAGTTAGGTTCAAGATTGATGCTGTGGGATGTCTTTCTGTATGGTGTGAATATGTGTGGTTCCCATTGGATAATAAATAAAGCTGCTTTGGCCTATAGGAAGGCAGCTTAGAGACAGGCAGGAAATCCAAGCAGAGATACAAGGAGAAGAAGGGTGGAGTCAGGAAGATGCTAACCTGCCGTCCAAGGAAAAACATGTAATGGGACACAGGTAAAGCCATGGAACATGTGGTGATATGTAGATTAATAGTAATGGGTTGAATTAAGTTGTACAAGCTAGCTAGCAAAAATCAAGAAGCCATAGGCCATATAATTTGCAATTAATATTAAGCCTCTGATTGATTATTTTATAAGTAGCTGTGGGACTGCAGGGCTGGGTGGGACTGGAAAAACATGGGATTGCAGGGTCAGATGGAACTGGAGAAACATATGCTACAGTTTGGCACACAACAGCTTCCTACTTATATCTTTCATGGGGGACACGGTACAGAGATGCCACAGTATTCAGGCTTGAGTACAACATGGCAGATTCCCACCTCAATACTCAGAGATGTCTCCAAGCTGTGCAGCACTCTGCATGGAAGATTTAGTTTTTACTCATACAGACAAAAAAGGTTGATGGGCTAGCTGCATGCTACCTGATGATAGCATGGACCCCAAAGCTGGCAGGGTAAGCATGACTCTCCTGGGTAACTCTGCCATGCTGGGAAGTTAAGATGGGTGGAGTCAGCTTTGGTTCTAACCATGCTGCAGTTTAAAACAATGGTCAGAAGCGATAAACACTCATAAAAATATAATTTAAAAATAATAAATAAAATCCTTAAAAAGGAAAATAAAGTAATATAAAAAATTAGCCATGTAAAGATAGAAATTACACAGAGTCTGGATTATATTTTCTCTGGAATTTTTAACTAGAAAAGATATTTGATTATAAAGGCTACTCAGTTAAACCAGTATGTATATTTTAAAGGTATCCTGACTTCAAAATTTATGTCTAGGGATATGCTGATTTGGAAGAAAAGTTATGCTTTTGTTTCTATAGAAGATGAAAGCCTATGGATTGCTTCCAGGCTAACATGGTTTGATCAACCAAGACCCCTTGAAAGGTTGATACAGCCTCACAGACTACTACAGTGAAGATTTAACTATAATTCTTAGTTTTCTCAGGATCCCCATAAGATTGCCAACACACCCAATCAGCAAAAAGTGTATGAAAAGCTATGCCCAAATTCCCAAAATATTGTTTATAAATGTGTATCATGAATCTTAAAGGGTCTTATTAATAAAATCAAACCCAGGGCCTGGTATTGGGGTGAATGTTGGAAGATCAGAGAAGCAGAATAAGCCACAGCTACCTCACCTTGCCAATTCCTCAGCTGATCCTGTTTCCTCAGATTGGATGTCTTTCCACTGAACTGCGATGCTCAAAACCCTAAAAGCTTAACCAGCTCTAGTTCCTCGTCTTCACACCTTAAATACCTTTCTGCTTTCTGCCATCACTTCCTGGGATTAAAGGCATGAGTAACCATGCCTGGCTGTTTCCAGTGTGGCCTTGAACTCACAGAGATCTAGACAGATTTCTGCCTCTGGAATGCTAGGATTAAAGGTGTGTGTGCCACCATTTTCTGGCCTCTATATCTAGTGGCTGTTCTGTTCTCTGACCCCAGATAAGTTTATTAGGGTGTACAATAATTTGGGGAACACAATATAACCATATAAATATTTATTTTTATTTAAAGAGAGTTGATTATGAATGCAATCTCTTTCTAAAGAAGAAAAGATAGATATGATAGGATGAAAGGATAAATTATTGAATGTACTTTTAAAAAACAACAACTTGTTTGAACTATTTTACATTGTTATGGATTTTAGATTATTGATACAAATTTAAAGTTAATTTTGTTATACTGTATATACATTTCTACTCGTATTTAAGGCATTATTTTATGCAACTCATTTAAAATTGTAATATGTAATTAAATACAGATTAATAATTAGTCATCTATGATAATCAAACTTATGATCACATTTTTAAAATTTTCTAGGTATACATAGATATATTTCAATTAGGTAGGTAATCTTCAGACACTTCAAAGACCTATAGAATAAACATTTATAATATTTTAAGAACTTAGACTTTTCTGGACATTGAGACCTGCCTCTTCCTGGCAGCTGCAATCTACTTCAGAGAAGATAATGGGCATTGAAGAAACTCCTTTATGGCAAAAGTTAGCCATTTGGGCAAGAAACTGCTCTTTCCTGGACTGTTTGACAGTATGTTATATAAATTGGACATGCAGAACCCATAGGAAGATGACCAATCTTTACAAGATGAGATGGTCCTTCAGGTTCCTGCTTTGCAGAAGAAACTGCCAGACATTCTGCAGGACACAGAGGAAAGTGACTGTTGAACTTTGCCAGAATGGGCAGAACAGTCCTTAAAATTTCCTGCTCCACTAAAATCTATGCCAGAGGCTCTAGGCCCATAGGTTAAAGATGGATGCTCCAACATTACAGAGGAACTTTGGATGACTGTCCAGGCAGCCAGATGTCTTATTCATTCCTAGAATTATGGAAGTTGCTTATAATGCACTTCCTATTTACTTAGGTAATATTATATCCTTCTGGGGTCTTTGATGGAGTTAAAGACTAGATAGATATAATTATAGTTTACCTTAGTCATAATAAAAGATAAATTAGATATAACATCTAAACTCACTAAATAGGGTAGATGACAAGAATATTTTCTTTAATTTTTCCAAGTACAAATAAACTAGATATTGTAACTGTAATTCTTGCTTGATAACTGTTTTATTATATATATATTTTACTATGTTAAAGTTAAAACCTTCCTTTTTGATTAGCCAGAAAAGGTGAAATGCTGTGGGATGTCTTTCTGCATGATGTGAATGTGTATGGCTCCCACTGGATAATAAATAAAGCTTCTTTGGCCTTTGGCAAGGCAGCTTAGAGACAGGTGGGAAATCCAAGCAAAGATACAGAGAGAAGAAGGGTGGAGTCAGGGAGATGTCAACCTGCCGTCCAAAGAACAACATGAAATGGGACATAGGTAAAGCCATGGAACATGTGGTGATATGTAGATTAATAGTAATAGGTTGAGTTAAGTTGTTCAAGTTAGCAAGCAAAAAGCAAGAAGCCATAGGCTATATAGTTTTCAATTAATATTAAGCCTCCAAGTGATTATATTTTATAAGTGGCTACAGGACCATGGGACAGGATGGAACTGGAGAAACTTGCACTACAGGTTAACTCACATGTAATCTTATAATTATTTTTGCTGGGCTATTGTCACCAAGTCAGTGTCTTGCATTTTTCTGCTCCTATACCACAATCAATATGGGGGATTTCTGATGACAGAGCTGTGGGATATTTTGCTCATACACCAAGCAAGCAAGCAAACCAATAACCAAGCAAACATGATTCAGCAGTGAGTGCCAGCCAAATATTCTTTGACCCAATTCAATTGTGATGCTATGGGCTCAAGGTAGCATTAGATCCTACAGGTTGAGGGTTGAGTTCTTTAGACTTTAGCTGTCAGTTGTAGATGTGGGGGTGTTACATCTATGCTTCTGACCAACCAGCTATAAATAAATGTTCTCACTATTTCTTCCTTAGGTTGATTTCCCTGAGTAGCTCACAGAATCAGGGAAACTACCTTTATCAGTCGTGTTAAAGGAAGTTACAAAGGATACAAATGAGGAGATGTACAGGGCAAAGTGTGGTGAAGGGACATAGAACTCCCGTCCCTTCCTTGACATATAACCTTGCCTACCTTAAGGATCCAGTGATGAAACAGGAATTGTGAATCAGTCTTGAGGAATGTCAAAGGAGACTTGATCAATCAGTCAGAAGCAAAAAAATAATTGAAATTTGTCTCTTGTGCTCAGAATCGAAGGGAGAAACTGAACACTATATCTTTTAGAGGTAACATGAATGGAAGAAAACCATGTATCTGAATTTGTTTTAGTTGCTGTTCTGTTGTTGTGAAGAGACACCATCACCAAGGCAACTTGCAAAAAAAAAATAGTTGCTAGGGGCATTATGGGTCCACAGGGTCAGAGTCCATGACTGTTATATCATGGCAGCAGGCATGCAGACATGGTACAGGCAGGTAGCTGAGAGCTCACATCTCATTCACAAGCCTGAGGCAGAATGAGAGAGAGAGACATTGGAAACCGCTTGGGCTTTTGAAACCTCAAAGCCCACCCTGGGTGACACACCTCCTCCTATCTGGTCACACCTCCTAATCGGTCCCAAATATTTTGACCAACTTGGAACCAAGTGTTCAAATATACGAGCCTATGGGGGCCATTCTCACTTAAACCACCATAGAGCTATAATGAGAAATGAGGACTGTAAGAAACTTGAACTCAAATGCATTTCTTTTTAACAGAAGTAACTTTTTGTTTATAGAAGCATAATAACTAGGGGATTAAGTTTTAAGGTTATGAGAAAAATCTTGAGATTTTAATAATATGTTTTAGAAAACTGAGCATTTGACTATAGCCTAAATTTCAATACAGTTGAAACATGAGATGCTATCAAGTGAATTTATCAACATTCATATTCAGTTCAGTAACAATTATTTTTATTAGAATGTGGAGGACAGATAGTTAAACTTGATCAGTTCTCTAGAGAGGCACCTGCCAGTTTCCTCTCTTCTTTTGCTTTAAATTCAGCTTTTCTCTCCTGAGGTAAATCTTCCTTCACCAGATCTCTCTTACTGAATCCCAGAAGATCAAGTTAATCTGTTTCATAATTAATAGTTTCTGTTGTTTTTGCTTGGGATTCTATAACTAAGCACTGTGTATTATCAGTACCAAAAATTACATACAAAATAAGTAAATTTGTGTCAGCAGAGTTATTGTTCAGGATATTAATTTTACATCTGAAAATGTGTCTCATTCACTGATATAAAATTAAAAGACTTCGAGCATAGGTGTTAAAACTGTGCACTTTAACAAGGTAGCTCAGATAACCGTAACTTGGAAAAGACCAAAAAAATGTGAATATATTAGTTTTAGAAAAGAAAAAGTAAAGAAAAATCAGAAATGAAAGAAATCTTGGTGCTGTATCAACTGGTACATGAGTAACTAAATAAAGCCATGAAATTATCAGCAAGTCATTCAACTGTGGGCTCTGAGAGAGAGAAGAGCTCTCAAGAGTCACACAATCCAGTGTTTTTGTCCTCAGGAAATAGGATATCTCACCTTCTTTCAATTCTGTCCCTCTGGCTACTCGGAAAGATTCAAAATGGATTATACGGTTTTGAGGTCAACAACAAGTTCCCAAGTTCTACTGTGTGGTACAGATTGAGGCAGTGATGGGATCTCAAGAATAGATCTCTGCCCTCATCTGAAGATATCTACACCTAAGTGGGAGACTGACACATGAACCATAATATCAATAGGCAGAGTAGATAAGAGCTATGTTCTGAGATAAAAAAAAATCCCCTTTCTGTATCATTTAAGCTTGAGACTTCAAATTAGGTGTTGTAAGTGGTAACAAAATGAGGAAGTTCTGTCAAATGACAAGAAGGGAGAAATGTAGAACACAGGTCTGTTTAGAAAATGTTCATTTGGATATTTGAATGTTTGTAAGAATAAAGACAAGTAGGTGAGAAAGAATAGCTGACCGGGAAGGAATGAAAGTACACCTCTAGTCAGGCTTGTTCTTTTTGTTCATTTTATTATTTTTTATTAAAACATAAAATACAGCATGCAATAACAACTGATGTAAAAAGACGTCTTGAATTTGAGATGGGGAGGGCTACATGGGAGAGTTCAGAGGGAGGAGAAAGAAGGGAGAAATGTAATTAAAATACAATTTCAAAAATGAACAACAGAAATCCCATAAAATACAAAGTGTCTTCATACAATCTATGAACTTTTGCATACAGCTGTAGTAAGGAGGAATACTCTGAATACTCTTAGAGCTTTCTTTGCTCTTTCTAGTAATTATAAATCTTTAAATATAACTTGCTCACTGTAAATATTAGTGTTGCTTGCTTTCGAGCTCCCTTCTTTCATTTATTTCTTTCCCTTTTTGGTTTTTGCAATATTGTTTCACTCTGAGGCTAAGATGAGCCTTGAACTTGTGACCCTCTAGCCTTAGCTTTCTGAGTGCTACAATCACCCTCTGGCTTTCTTGCTTTTGTGCACTCTATAAATATAATTAGAATCATATTTTTGACTCATTTCTTTCATTACATATGTCTGTAATTTATGCATATTTTTGTATGTAACAACAGACAATTGAACAAATACATCACAATTTACTTTTTTATGTTAAATAAATTTGAATGGTTTATCTTTAGAGTATTAAATTTTTTTCCTAGGGGATGAAAACATGGCTGACTGGTTAACAGCACTTGGTTCTCTTGCAGAGGACCTGAGTTTGGTTCTCAAAGCCAAAACCCACATCAGGTGGCTCACAACTACCTGTAACCTAAATTTCAGGGGATCTGACATCCTCTTCTGGCCTCCATAGGCACTAGAAGGATGTGTAGTGCACATGCACACATGTAGGCACTGAATCATACACATAAAAAATAATAAAATAGTATTTTAAGAGTTATAGTTTACGAAATTTTTATAAATTACTTTGTGTATATATTAGCATACATTTTGACTTAATATCTAGGAGTGAAATAATGGGTCATAGGCAATGCCTTATGGAATTTTCAGTACGTTTTCTTGAGTATTTGACCAGTGTACACTTGAAATCTGCAATGTTTGAGAATTCCAGTAGTAATGGAATACTGGTAGTACCTGTGGGAGCTGAGGAAATCATATGTGAATGTGCATTGTTGACATGGGCGTGGCAAAACCTCTCCCCCAAAAAGCTCAGAGGGAAGGCAAAGTCTTCCTCAGCTGAGTGTGAGGGTTTGCAGTGTGCAAAAGGTTGGCAGTGTGCAAAGGTTGGCAGTGTACAGAAAGCTGGCAGTGTACAGGAAGTAGCCACTGCTGTTTCCTCCTCCTGTAGGCCTGAAGCCTGAGGCTGCTTCCCTGCAGAGTCCCTACCTAGACTAGCTAACTTATGCTGTGCAGAATAAACACCCTGGGCCGCTTCTTTTGTGTGATTGGTGCCCCTTCATCAGAGTGAGCACAACCCACCTGATTTTAGTTTTTCTGTCCATGGATCTGTGTGTTTGTTTTTCTTCATTTCCTCTCGGCCTGCATCAAGTTCCAGGACCAAGCCATGTTGAATGTGGCGAAGATTGGGTTGCGAATCCTTTCCAAGTCAGCCATTCTTGTGAGTGTGTAATAGTTGCTGCCTGGTGATTATTTACTCTTCACTGGAAGTAATTATAAGGTGATTACACATTATAAAAATTCACACATCTGTGAGTGTGTGTGCGTGTGTTTACATGTGTGCACGCGTGTATGTGTGTGAAGTTGTTTTCAGTCTCTAGTCTTTTTTTTTTTTTACATAGTTTGCTGTCTTCTTTAATTGTAAGAACATGTTACGTTCTGCCAGACAAGTGCTAACAGACACACTACAAATGCTTTCTCTCAAGTATTTCTTCTAAAAATATCTCAATTTTAACGCCACTCAAACTTACCAAGTTTTCCCTTCAGAATTAAGTGTTTTTCAACGTTATTATTATTTTTTTTTAAATTAGTCCATCTACTTCTGGGTAACAAAAATGCTTGCATGTTGTTTTCTCAAAGCTGTACCATTCACTTTTATATTAAATTCTATGATTCACTTGATCTGAATTTTGTGTGCTGTGTGAGGCAGGCTTCAGCATTTATTTTCTAAGTGGAGAATCCACTAAGCACCATTTATTCTGCTGAGTTTGTTCCACTGTAGCAGTAATTTTGCCTTCACCTAGGCTTAATTATGCGTGTGTAGAGTCAAATGGAGGTGTTTTCTCCCATTCTGCTGGTGTTTTTGCATGACCTGCTCTGGACCACATTGTTTTTATCATTCAGCTTTCTAATTACTCCTGGCATGTAGCAGCATAATCCTTGAACACTTGAGTTCTTTAATTGCCTTTGTGATTGTTTGCCCTTTGAATTCCCACATACTTTAGCATCAGCTGCAGAGTTGACATAAAAAGGTCTCCTAAGACTTTAGTTGAAATTTTGTTGACTGTAGAGGTCAATTTTGGGGGACTCAATATTTACAATCTTGAGACTTCCAGCCAGTGAATATATTATATTGACTATAAGTGGCATAAAAAACAATTTTTAAAACAATTTTTTGACATATAAAATATTTTTATAAAGTGAACTTTTATCTAGGGACCTATATTCACAATATTCAAATAGATTTTATGTAGCTTCCGTATATATAGATATGTCAGTGAAGACTTTATTTATGCTCTACAGTCTTTTAGCCTCATATTACCTCTTCTTGCTTTAGTGGGCAGCCTCGGTTCTCTAGCATTACACCAAGGAGAAGTGGTAAGACCAGTTTCTGGTTTTTACCTTGATTCAGAGAAAATTGACACTATTTTGCAATTAAGTGTGAAGTTCAGCATGGCTTATTTTCATGTGTTTGTAGGTAGTTTATTTTGGAGCTTAGAACTTCTGCTTTGCTTGGAGTTTTAACATGAGTGGCTACTGTAGTTTACAAAGTTTTATCTGTATCTTATTCATCATGAGGTTTTTTCTTTCATTCATAATGTTACACTAACTTCACGCCTGATAAAACTTACAGAATTCCTAGCCACTCCCCCATGACTGTGCATGCACTAGCAAGACACTGTCATTCTGGGGCCCTACATCCTATGTAATCCATGTGCTGCGTGATCATGTAATCTATGCCCATTCATGGCGTAGCTATGTAAGGCCGTATGTGCATGTGCAGGGGGATTCCATAAAAAGTGGATCACAGACCCGTCCCTCTTCTCTCCCTGCACAATCTTCCATAGGCCTAAGCACATCCCCTCTGTCCTCTTTCCTCTAAGAAACTATTATAGTGGGTTTTGTTGTGCCTCGTGGTTTTTCTCGAATTATGAAACGGTGCCCTTTCATAAATAACACAAACTGCACAGTGAGGAAAGTTGACTGTAAGCCCCAAACCTGAGGCCCACCCCTGTGCCCACATTGTGGGAGAGGAGAGACATATTTTTTTTGCATTTCACATTGAATTATTTTTATGCCAAGAAGAGCAATCGGTTTATAATTTTGCTGTATTATAATATGTTGATCACTGTCTGGCATCATGTTCATGGCAGCCTATTAAAACACATTGGGGCGCTTTCTTCTGTCTTGTTCTCTGGGGTCAGCTTCTGATGGACTGATTTCTTCCTGACAAATTGGAAGGACTCACCAGGGAAATATCCATATTTTTTGATTTTTACTTTTTTTGGGAAAAGTTTTTTCCTTTATTATCAGACAAATTAAAATAAAATAGTTATTGTTTTTCTATTTTTTATTGAATCAACAATGTATTCAAGGATTTGCTTTTCACTTATATTAAAAAGAGGAAATATAGCACAGAACATTTGAATTCAACCAAGATTTTTTATTTTGAAAGAAGTGGTCATGAATTTTAATAAAGAGAAAAGTGGAACAGGAGAAAGACCATTCTCAAACCTCCCTGGAATAAAGCAGTGTCCATATAAACAGTGGCAATTGGTTAAAGTGTGTTTAATAGTTAGCTTTCAACACCGAAGAAGACATCCCAAGTACTAATGGCCCCAAACAGTAACCACTTATTTATCACTCAAATTTTGAGTGTAAGAAACCTTGTCTGGGCTCACATAAGCTCAGTCTGGTTAGACTCACTCTCTCTGTGGCTAGTTGGGCTGGCCAGGCCTGATTGGCTCATAGACCATAGACAGTAGGTTAGTGGTTTTTTATTATTGTCCATGTGCTAATCCCTGTGAACTTTCATCCCCTGGCAAGCTTGCCTGGGCTTGTCCTCTGAGCAGTCACTGAAGTCCAAAAAAAGCAGATCAAATACCCAGTGCTCAAGCACCTTTTAATCTTCTACTTGTGAGACAAACCAGGACCATCCATCCGTGCCTGGGCACTGGGCAGCTGTAAAGATTTGTTCAGACTTAGTTAGCATCTGTTAAAATCACAGTTAATGCTAAATCCCATAGATTTACATTAGAAACCCTCCTTCTGGAGGTCATTTTCCCATAAATAAGTGGTGACATTGTGGACCAGATGATTTGTGTTCCTAATTAGTAGCTATTGGATACTCTCTTGCTCCCAAAGCTGCCTTGAACAAAGGACCATCAGTGTAACAGCCTGCCAGGTTACCTTCATGCCAGCACATTTGTCTGGAACACTCCATGGATGCTTCAAAACATCCATGTGAAAGCTTGCTGCTGATTGCTCTGGCTCCCGAAGTTACAGCTCCAGCCAAGGCTGTTTGATGCAGCTTGTACCAGAATGTTGGAATCATAAGCCAAAAAGTTTTAAGTTTGGGGTTCAAGGGGGGGCACTGAGGCAGATTGTACTTTTAGGTAAGGGGTTTATTAGAAAAACTATTAATACCATGGACCTACAGATAGATAGCAGCGTGGCATGGGAGACCGATGGGACAGAGTTGATGCCCTTCTTCTTTTTCTTTTTTTAAAATTTAAAGTGTGTCTGTGTGTCTGTATGTATACTTGCACGTGAGGGTAGGTAAGTTCAGAGAACAGGCGAATTGGTACCCCTGGAGCTGGAGTCACTGGCAGTGATGAAAAGCTGATGCGGTTGCTAGGAGCTCACTTGTGAGTGCTTTAGAAGTTCTCTTTTTTAAATTTTATTTTATTTTACAATACTATTCAGTTCTACATAACAGCCACAGATTCCCTTTTTCTCCCCCTTCCTGCCTCCCTCCCCTTCCCCCCAGCCCACCCCCCATTCCCACCACCTACAGATCAAGGCCTCCCCCAAGGACTGAGATCAACCTGATAGACTCAGTCCAGGCAGGTCCAGTCCCCTCCTCCCAGATTCTTATATAGAAGTGCTCTTAAACGCTGACTCTTCTATCCAGCTGTGGTGCCCCTTCTTGCGACTCTCAGAGGAAGGTGAGATTTCATGCCAAATAATTAGTGACTAGCCGTCATCAGGGGCTGCAGCCAGGTGGTCTCTGATTCCTACCGGTGTGAGAGGAAGAGAGGTGGCTGAATAACATGTGGGGGAAGCAGAAAAGAAGGGGCACATCTAGTTAGGGTGATCACACTGTTAAGGTAGTCCTCTGCTGTCCTTGCAGTCTGCTGGTTTGAGTGTACATTTCCCTGGGGAAGTGAGGATGATGCCTGATGTTCTCCTGGGATCTGGGCAATGCAGAGTCTGTCGGAAGTTCACAGATTCACAGACAGGGTTTTATTAGGGGGCTTATGATTCACTTTACTGCAGCTGTGAGAAAGAATTGCCTGCAGGTGGAGGTGGCCTGATCAGCTCCTAGCCCCAAACCCAACACAGGCGGCAAGTGAACCCTATCCACCCGGGTCAGAAGCACGCCACCCCCCCACCCCCACCCCACCCCCGTGGAAGAACTACAGTGATTGGTCTTAAGGGCAGAGGATGTGATTGGTCCAGGATGCAAGTCTTCATCACTGTGGTTGATCTAAAACAAATGACTGTGATTGGTTTGTCCAAACACCCTTTGGGCTATATAAGCAGGCTGGTTCGGTCCTGTCAGTGAACTGGCTGGGAGACGCTATCAGTGCTAATTCTAGTGTGTGACTTCAGGTCCAATAAAAGCTTCTCTCCAGTGGTCTTTCCTTGTTCACTTTCAGTAGTGCAGGCTGCACTGGACACAAGAAAAACGGTCAGCCCAAGAGATGGGGGTGGAAGAAAGTTGTGTGTGTGTGTCCAAACAACAGTGCTGGCCTGGAGCCGCTGCTGATTTCAGTACGAAACCAACCAGAGTGAGTGCCTCCCCAAGTCCAGATGAGAGCTCAAGAAAACCCAGTGGTGTCTGAGAGGCTTGATGCTGAAGACCCAGAGGGCACAGCAGACCTAGTGCTGTGGGTGACCCTCGTACCATCTAGTGGTTTGACAGCTGAAGATTCCATGGGCATCATATGAGGGACTTGGAACCAGACACTTCTTTGGTGTGTCCCTGAAGGCCTGATATTTCCCTGTTTCTGATCCCTGATGCTCAGACTCCGGAACAGCTTAAGTGTACATTTGTGAGTCCTGGGCCCTGGCTTCGGAGTACAGAGTATCTGCAACTGGTTCTTTATAGATGAATTGGGTTTGGTCGCCTTGAGAGCATACCCAGTGACTGGCGTCTGGTTTGCAATATCCTGCATGGTCTTCAAGCATCCTTGTGCCTTCCTTCCCAGTCTAGAGCACTGCCGGTCTCCTCTTGACTGCTGAAGAAGCTGCAGTCAGCACAGGCCTCAGGCCAGCCCGGCGCTGCACCCACGGACCTAAATCCACCTGGCAGCACCGGTCTGGCACCTGCTGCTGCTGACCACCTACTGATTTCACGGGAGGATCCCATCCACCTACCAGGATCCGGCCTCTAGTGGGAAGAGATGTCTGTTATTGGACTGGTCATAGCAGGGACTTTAGTCAGCTGCCCGTTCCAGCTCCTGAAAGCTGTCTTGACAGAGGCAGGCACCCACAGTTTTCCTGACAGCACTGACAATTGAAGGAGTGGCTAAGCAGGTCTGGAGCAGCCAGGCCAGGAAGAAGGGTCACGGAAGTAGATAGATGATGAGATAAAGTGGAGAACAGATAAAATGCTACAGGAGCCAAAGGAAAGAACCTGTAGACCCCTCTCAAGAGTGGTTACCGCTCTCAGCCTGATCTCTGAGATCCTTAGCCCTGAAAGCTGTAGTATTGGGCACTGAAAAGGGCCCAGGTCCTGACACCAGAGGCTGCATGAAGACGATAACACTCCTGGGTACCAAGGCCCTTTGCTTTTACCTAACTATTCCTGCCTCTCACACTGCCAAACACTGAGGAGGGACAAAAGCTCCTGGAGATAAGCAATTGAGAGGTTCCTTGTCTATCCGTGATTTCTGCGCAGGCAGAACCTGCAGCCAGCTCATTAGTGATGCTTGTGTTCCAGTTTTCAATCAGTGTCTACTAACCCAATGGCCAACAGTCAGCTCACCAAACCCAGTCTTGGTGCAGCAGAAGCTGAAAGGCTGTGGATATCGGGAGGCATCGGCAAAGCCCGCTGCCAACCACAGTGTTTGAGGGAGAGCTGAAGCCCCAGTTCCTTCAGAGGCAAAGATGAATTATAACCAATGATAAGATAAAGCTAACCACACTCAGAAAAATCACCCACACAATTACTGTGGCACTAAAGAACAGATTTGGGTGTAGCTGAAAGAGGACACTCTACATCCCAATAAAAAATGAATTTAATTCAGTGTATGTGGTAAGAGATGAAAATTTATGCAAATTATCCAAGACTTAATTTTAATAAAAGGAGATAGTTTGTTTAGGCATTTTGGGGGGTTGGAAAGAAAGAGGAAGTTAAGTATATTAGCAAGGAGCATGTACTCAATATGTACTCAGAGGAAAGCAGGACGAGCCTCAGAGGAGGATGTGGGGGGGTTCAGGACAGGAAAGGGAACAGAAGCCACATACACACATGCATGCACACACATATGCACAACACACACATACATACATTCAAATACACTCTCGCACACAGTGTAGATGTTTAAATGCTGCACAGTTCCCATTTTAGAAGGCATGTGATTTGCAGGCTTTGTTTTTGTTTGTTTTTTAAAATGAGTTTGTATCTTCTAAACTGATAAAGAAAAAGGAAAAAAAGTATTAAAAGGACTTTGGAAAAATGAAGAGAAGAGAATCTGTTAAAGAAAAAGGGGAAAAAAGTATTAAAAAGATTTTGGAAAAATTAAGAGAAGAGAATCTTTTTTTTCCCCAGAGAAGAGTGGTGTTAGATTTCATTTCTCCTCACAATATGTTAAGTTTTAAAAACACATGAACATACAGCATATATGTCACATTGTGGGGGGGCAGGGGCAGGTCAGGGAGCTGTGCCTCGAGGCAGAGGTGGTGGTCTCTTGAGGAGGAAGGGAGAAGCCTCCAGAAGGGCAGGTGATCTGTGTTACTACTTGAGGACCTGTGGGCCCGTGGCAGCATCACTGGGACCCTCAGACCCAGTGAATCCAGCTCTGAAGAGCCTGTTTTTGAAACTTTCTAGCTGACTCTGTTGCTTTTGAAGTCCCGGGACAAAAATGGAGTGAGGTCAAAGGGGAAGAAGAGATTTTTTTCCCTACATCAAAGGCTCATGTATCCACCAGTTATTAACCATTTTCTATCTCATGATTATGCGTGACCATTGGGTCTCAGTATTTTCATCACAAAGCTGTTTGGTTCTTCCCACTCTCCTGTCTAGAGCAGGATGTCTCAGCATGGCACCGCAGGCAGCATGTGCCAGATAATTTGTCATGGGAGGTGATCCTGTTGGCAGTAGAACTTTAGTGGCCTCACAAGCCTCTACCCACTCGATGCTGTTAGCATTCTCTCATTAGCAACAACCAAATATTATGTAGGCACAGTCAAATGTCCCCTAGGAGGCAAAAATCATCCCAGTTGAAAACCACTAGTTGAAAAACAGATCAAAACCCAAGCAAGGCATACTTATTAGGTGATAGTATATTTCCCTGTTTTATTAATGCAAACACATATAACTGGCAGTTAGAACATGGGAAAGTAGGGTTTCTAGGCTCCACAGTCCATTACACATGCCTGGTCTCTAATATGCTGACCATGAGTGGTGTTAGGAGTTCTTTAAATTTTTTTTTCTGGTTTTGTCGTAAGGAAACATGAACAAACTATTTGTTATTCAAGTATTAAATATAATGTTGTATAGAAAGTGCTCAGCAATTTGGTGAAGAGTGCTCAATAAAATATACTCCTGCAATCAATGTTGGTTCTACTTAATTTTAGTAAAAATCAAAATAACAAGAAATGTCCATTATATTCAAAAGCCTTGTAGATAAAGATCTAATTTTAATTTTGAAATATTTGAAATAGATAAATAATCTGACTTTTTTTAACCACAGAATTTTAAGTGTCTGTAATCCCAGAGCATAGAATCAACATCTCTTTTTAAGATCTCCTCCAAGTCCAGCACTCTTGGATCCTATTTACATCTATCTCTAAGATCTCTGAATTTTCCTGATCTTATGAAAGTCATAAATGCTTTCCTTATAAAAGTACACATATACATTCATTTTTTCAGGTTCAGAATGTTTTTAGAGTGCTGTAAACCCACATCTAAATATCAGGCTAAACCACCATAATAAATATGTCAACAGCCTAGAATTTATTTACAGCCAGGGAAGTAGGCAGCTAAGGCTGACAAGATCCATGCAAAGAGACAGCTGAGGTTGACAGGGCGAGAGGGAAGCATCCACTCTTCAGCCCTGAAGTAGTAACTGCTGGAACGAACATTGGAACATTAGTTTGGTGTGGCGATAAAGGAGAGAGGCTGTGACAGAATTCTATTAGAACAGTAAGAAATAAAAAAATGTCAAAAAGGACACCTAAGAGGAGGCAAGCCATGTTCTGTGGATACAAGCAAAGATAAAAGTGGGTGCTATTGGACTAAGGCCAGAAAATGAAATTTGAAATGCGCATGAGGTGACAGAGAAGGGATTAGCATTGTGGGTATACCATAGGAGAGGCATTATGCAAACTTTTGTACAAGTGATGCATGCCAACTGCCACAGAGAGACAACTGCTCCTTAACTAGTTGCTGCTTTCAACAGTGACAATGAATGAAGACGCTGACAGAATTACGTCATAAACAGAGAAGGGGCTGCAGAATTGCCTGAGTTAGTAACACACTTGTCATATAAGTGTGAAGACCTCAGTTTGGGCTCCTAACACCCCCATATGAAGCTAGGCTCAGTGGCACACACCTGTAATCTCAGAGTTGTGGAGGCAGAGGCAGATCTCTAAAAGCTTTCTAGCTAGCCAGCCCAGCCAAATGAGTGAGCTCCAAGTCTGGTCAAAGATCCTGTCTCCAAAATGTAATGTGGACATCTATTGAGGAAGATACCTCATATTGACTATGGCTTCTATACAACACATATGCATACGACCACACACAAACAGTCTCACACACATGGAAAAAAATTTTAAAGTAATAACAGGAGGCTGGAGAGTTGATGTAGTGGTTAAGAGCACATACTGCCTCTCACCGAAAACTGGCGTTTGTTTTTGCCACCCACTCATACTGGGTGGCTCATGCCTGTAACTCTAGATTATTTATATATATAAAATATTTTTTTTTTGGACCCCACAGGCATCTGTACTCATGTATACAGACCCATACAGAGACCCACACACAGGCACAAATACATACATATAATGAATAAAAAGTAGAAATCAGTCCAAAAAGGGGAGGGGTTATATGCATTGGCACCAGGGTTCCAAGGAAATCCAGCAGAGCAGTCTATCATGATCTTAGGAATGAGCAGTGTGAGTGACTACAAAGGTGGAGAATTACCTGCGGCTATAAACTTCTCTGCCAACCACTCAAGACTTTTGAAGAGCTAAAGCATTCCACAACTGTTTTCCCTATCTCACTGGGAAAATCTACAGTCCAGAGGAGGTGCAGATCTAAACAGGAACAGCAAGGACAGAGCTGAAAGCATCTACCTTTATGTAACAACATGAACACACAGGTACGGACACCTGGGAATTCTGATGCAAACCAATTGAAAAGCAGAGGCCATGCTGGTACATGGGTGGGAAGGAGGAGGTACATGAAGAAAGGGGGAGCAGGGGTGGAAAGCAGTAGTCTTGTTTGTTATATGCAATTGAAATCTAACAGAAATGAACTCAAATGATCGGTGTAAACTTTGCCAAGCATTATTTTCCAAACTTTATTCCTTTTCTTTTTCTTTTTCCTTTTTCCTTTTTTCTTTTTTCTTTTTCTTTTTCTTTTTTTTTTTTTTTTGAGACAAGGTTTCTCTGTGTAGTTTTGGTGCCTGTTCTGGATCTCGCTCTGTAGACCAGGCTGGCCTCAAACTCACAGAGATCCACCTGGCTTTGCCTTCTGAGTGCTGGGATTTATTTCTTATAAATAAAACAAGTATGAGAACACATATATCTAAGGACATTCATGAACATTAAATAACATGAAATGATAATATATGGAAAATATCTGTATCTGAAAAGGCTTTAATATATGATTGCTTATATTTAATGTTCACTATTTTCTAGGAAATTTCATTTTTTATATTTATTCACTGAAGACTTACTTTTTATTTTTAGTGTGTGTGTGTGTGTTTGTGTGTAAATGTATGTGAAGATGTAAATGTGTGTGTATTGGTACCTAAGTAGACCAGGTAGAGTGTTGAATCTCATGAAGTTACAGGCATTCGTGAGCTATCAAGTGATGCTGGGATCTGAACTTGGGTCTTCATGATAGAGCAACAATTACTCTCAAGTACTAAGCCATCTCTCGAGCCCTATTTATTCACTTAATCCATACAACCTCACAATGTGAGATACATATGATCACATACATATATATTATACGTATTAGTATATGCCAGTGAAGAGGTGTAACTTACTTTTTTTTTGAGGCAGGGTTTCTCTGTGTAGCTTTGTGCCTTTCCTGGATCTCTCTCTGTAGACCAGGTTGGCCTCGAACTCACAGACATCCACCTGCCTCTGCCTCCCGAGTGCTGGGATTAAAGGCGTGCGCCACCACCGCCAGGCCTTATTTTTTAATATTAGGTGCTAATAATCAAACTTAGATCTTGTACATCCTCAGCACACATTCTACTACCACTGAGGTACACCTATGTGCATGTATATGTTTATGATCTACTCTTTATTTTTCTGAGTGCTATGATTACTGACATACATTGTCATACCTAGCCTCTAATTTGGTGTTTTTAGAGAAAGTATGAGGCTATAAGAAAATACTGGTTGGTGTGTTAAAATCTCAGTAATAATTTTATTACTTTAATATTCTTAATATCTCTCAAGATGAAGTGACTCCTTGGGGACATGGAGCATCATTCATTTATATGTGTATTCCTCATCTCATCTCATTTCACAGTACCTGTCTACATGCTAGCTCCTCTCATCATAGTAGAGGCAATGGATTTCAGAAAGAATTGGGTTTCAAAAGTTTTCATGCTAGTTAACTGAAGAACACAGACTAGAATGCACGTGACCTGATTCATTCTCTAGAGAATGTTGAGAGTTGTTGCTTTGTGGGAAAGCCTGTTTGGTCCTGGAGTTAGGGATGGGAGTCATGAGGGTGCCTAATAATGCCTATAGAAGAGCTCCAAGCTCCTCAGAACTATTGTCTTCATGTCCTAGAAACCCGCTCTGTGGGCACATACTTGGCAGAGGGTCCACCCTTGGCAATTCCTCGGTAATTGTTCACCCTGAGACTATCTTTTAAAGATAGTTCTTTGATGTAAATAATAAAGATAATCACTTCCTGCAATTTAGTGCCCCACATGTGCCTGCTGTACAAGCAAGGAGAATTGGGTCTCTGCCTGGTAATGGGTACTGGAATTTCTCAAGTGGAAGATTAAAGATCATGGGAGGTATGTGTGTTGGGATTAGGAGGAATGGCAGGAAGGCTAAGTATTTGGACAAGGCTCATCACTGTCATATTATAGAATAGATACAGTTTTATTGAGCACCTCTGAAACACTTGCACTGCTCTTTAAGTTCCCTCCTTAGACTTCTCTTTTTCTTCCCCCTTAGGAAATTCTCTCACATGATTCCCAGCCCATCTTCACCTGGCTCTTGTGAAGTTGATTCATCTTGGGCTTGCATCCTGGCTGAGGCTGTGGGACACTGGGATGTTCTCCCACTTGTTGGAGCCTCTGCTTTGTGTCTCCTTAGCCACGGGGAAGAGTGTTAGTACTGATCTCATGCCACTGTCAGGATTACAGGAACAACCACATGAAAACATCACAGCAGAGGCCCATTGCACTTTGTTCTATTATTAGTACTGCTAGGAGGGCTTATTTTAATTTATTAAAATTTTTAATTATGTTTACATGTGTATTTGTGTTTCTGGGTATGTGCACATGAAAACAGGTGCCCACAGAGGTCAGAAAGTGTTTTCAGATACTATGGACCTGGAGTCTGTTGTGAGCACCCTGACTGGGTGCTGAGAACCCAAATTGGACCCTCTTCAAAAGCAGTATAATATATTAACCACTGAGCTACAGGAGGCCTTCATTTAAAATTTTGACCCCTAATGGTATACTGTAAAATACTGTATTCTGTTAAAGAGGTTTCGTGTGGAAGCAGGTGAAGAAGTTTTAAGTGAAATAAGGCCCTTTGAATTTATTCTTTGAGTACCTCCCATTCTGCCAAGGCATACTGCTAACTTGTATAGGGACAACCACGATGCCCATATTGAAAATAGTCACCAAGTAAGTATGTATTCACAAAATATGAAATTATAGCCTCTGTGAAGAGACTGTATTTCAGTTCAGGGCCACTTCAAATTATAGGTGACGTTCCAGCTGTTAGTGAATATAGGGTATGGGGAAGCATAGTTGCTATTTTAACTGTGTGCCATAAATTTCCACTCTCATACCAAGCAAGAAGCACTGAATGTGAACAGCACATCCATGGGTTCCCAGAGCACCTGTGGCTTTCTCCCTTACAGCAGAAGCTGTTCTGTGGATATGATATGATGTACAAAGCTCCCTCTCATGAGCCAAATAGCTCCTGGACTGATCTATTTTTCCTTTTCCCCGTACCTAGCATAATGCATGACACCATAGCTTTTAATTAATATTTGTTGAACTGGGTCAAAATACTTAACCTGTTATTTTGATTGTTTGGTGGGATAATTTTTGCATTTGTGAAATGAATACAAAACTGGCTGTTCCCACAAGAGGTGTGATTATAGCTTGCATTTATAAATATGAGCATTCCACAGTGTTCAGTGTGTCTGGAGAGGTACTGTTTAAATCTTGGTGGTGATAATGGCAGCGTGTATGGCAGCAAGCCAAATGCAATTGAGAAGGCTGAGACAGGGAAGCAAGCCTGTAATCAGAGGAATCTGACAAGAGTCATTGGAAACCAAAGTTTGATGTCAGATTCTGATCTTGAGAATAATTATACCTCCTTACAAGAGACTAGAAGGCGGTCAGGGGTTGATAAAGTCTTATTTTTGTCTGATTCTCACCTGGCCCAGGTATATTCATTTGAAATGTCTGAGCTCATCAACAGACCATCAACTCCCTCAATCAAAGATGTTACCCCACCATCCAGGATAAAGAGAAACATAGTATTTAGGTGGCAAATGCTGTATATACAGCACTGTTATTGCCTTATGTTTGTGATGTGTTAAAAGTACCCCCTATCCATGAATATCTGTGTCTCTTGATATGATTGGCTTCAACTCATAAGATATAGCCTCAAATTGAGAGCATTGCATAATGGATAGCATTCTTAGGGAGTAAGACAGGAGAAATTTCAGTTCTCATAGTTCCTGGCTTTTGGCAAGTTACCTAACCTCTCTAAATATTATTATGCCTATAGATTGCAGTTAGGATGAAAGAATTAATATAATGGGCTCACCACAGCACCCAACTTAGGTAGTAGCTATGTGCATGATTGATAACGGTAACAGTAAAACTGTAGTAATAGTAATGGTAGAGACACAGAACAGATGTGGGACCCTTCCTCAATGAAATGAACATTATGTCAATCGGATAGAAAATCAGAGCTCAAGAAGCTCGAGTCTTTTTTTTTTTTTCCTGGAATTCACTTGGTAGCCCAGGCTGGCCTTGAACTCACAGAGATCCACCTGGCTCTGCCTCCCGAGTGCTGGGATTAAAGGCGTGCGCCACCACCGCCCTGCAATAAGCTCGAGTCTTAAATAGGAAGTGTAATTTCTGTATTTTTTAGGGATTTTGACTTAGAAGTGTCTAAATGATCTTTTGAATGAGTAAAGAAAGCTGGTTTTAGCCGGGCGGTGGTGGCGCACGCCTTTAATCCCAGCACTCGGGAGGCAGAGCCAGGCGGATCTCTGTGAGTTCAAGGCCAGCCTGGGCTACCAAGTGAGCTCCAGGAAAGGCACAAAGCTATGCACAGAAACCCTGTCTCAAAAAACCAAAAAAAAAAAAAAAAAAAAAAAGAAAGGAAGGAAGAAAGAAAGAAAGCTGGTTTTGGAAGCCATAAGGGGTCTAGTCAAAGAGGTCACTACTAGAAAATACCCTGGTGACTTACAGATTAGATAATCAAATAATAAACCATCCCCCTTATTTCTTACAGTCTTTTCAGTCTGGTTTAAGTTCTACCTCATCTCAGATTTAGCACAGAGCATAAATGGATATGGGATCTTCCTTCTGGTTGAGCTTGTTTTCATGAGGGTTCTACCTCATTTAAGCCTCTAGCTCAAAAGCTTCTCCCTTTCCATAGTGTCAGCAGGTTGTGCAGAGGTCATTGAAAAGACCCAAACAGATGGCAAGCTGGGCCCCACAAGGAGAGTCTTCCTACATTCATAAACTTGACGCTTTCAATTTTGTCAAGAATGCTTGCAAGGTATTCCAACTGGCACCCAATCATATGCCATGGTGCACTCCCGTCCCTTTTAGTGTACTACATGTTTTCCATTAGATATAAAGTTCCTGAAGGCAGTTGACTGCATTATGGCTTTAAAAAATCATCTGCAGGATTTGACTCAATTGTTTATGTCAATATTCAGTAAATTTGTTTTCTGTGTATACAAAATTTCCTACTCACTTGGACATTGGCAATACCTTCTTGAAATCTTATCATAGTACTGTACTATGTCCTTACTTCATCAGATATTTTGATGGTGCAGATATTTCCATGTGCAATCAGAACCTGAAATGTTTTTTCAAACAAAACTAATGGGTGCCTTAGAGGATAATTAAATGCTAAGGTTCTCAGTAAATCCACAGTGAACTTAAAATGTGACCCCAAACTTATTGAAGGGATTGTAGGGGCACTTTCTTCCTTAATAGGTTATAAAAAAAACCTTTTGAATTTTGTTTTAATTGCCTAAACTTGGTTATGAGATTTTGGACCTTTGTCACTCGAGAGGACCACGTTTCTGTTGGGTAAATATGGATCTCTTCCATGTGCACGGAGTCTTCTGTTGGAGTGCATTTCTTTCTTAGTGATGTGAAGAATGAGCAGCTATGACTTAGTGGGGGCCCAGTAGCTACAGACCCACAGGCCACAGTTCCCTTGCCAGTGCAGGTCCTGTGGAGGTGGTGAGAGATGGCGGCGGATTGACAGAGTCTTAAATAATTGTTTGCATGCATCTCAAATCCAAAAAATATTGCAAGTAAAATGAAGACTTTATTGTTAGTTGTTACACAGTTGTTAGAAAAGCACTTGGGGGGAAAAGTGCTTCATTAACTGACTTCTAACCACAGTAGATTCTGCAGCAATTTGCATGCTATGCTGCGTTGTTTTAATTAGTCTTCTTGACCATCTCATGTTTATTAAGATGAGGTGAACAGGGTCCCTAGATTAAGCCAATAGAGAACTGAGAGATTAAAACCAACATTGTTCAACTCCAGTAGCTTCAGTTTGTCCTGTTGTCTTGGGAAACTTCATTTTCTGGGGTAATGTTAGCACTCTATACAGTCCTAGCCTGTATGTTGAGAATAGTGGCATGGCATTGTAATAGGCTATTGATTCACCAGGAAAATGCAGCTAGATTTATTACAAGACAAATAGTTTATCTACAGAATGGTTCTAAGCCATACCGGTGTCCTGGAGTCTGTAGCTAAATGCCCATTACTATGTATTGCTGTAATGTTTGTAGATAAGCTGCCAAACTTAACCTCTGCCTCATTGCAACTGCCTTGCATTCCAGCTTTCCAGAAGCAGTCCCTCATCCAGGTATGCCTCTCTGTTAAGTTGTCATGGTGATACTGGGTACAAATATCTTCATGATATTATGATACCTGATTATTCCTTTTAAAAATTATAGTTTTTAAAATGTATTCTTTGACTATTTCATACATGTATACAACATACTTTGATCATATCTACCTCTAATTCTCTCCTCTCACCCCTCTTTCCCAACATGTGCTTCTTCCAGCTTCATGTCTTATTTTTTGTAACCCAATGAGTCCAGTTAATGCCACCTACATGAACCTACCTGTGACCACACCCTCAAAGAAAATTATTTTCTCTATTGTAGAAGCTATCAATTGCCAATAGCTTCCTAGAAAGAGACAGAGCTTCATATGCCCTTACACCATAGCAGGCTCTCTTGGACCACCAGCCCCCAAATCATGTCATAGAGACTTATTATTAATTATGAATGCTTGGCCTTAGCTTAGGCTTGTTTCTAGCTAGCTTTTTTCTTTAACTTAAATTAACTCATTTCTATTAATCTATGTGCTGCCTTGAGGTTCATTTACCTCATCTATGTACTTTCCATCCTGCTTTCCTGCTTCCTCCATGTCTGTCTGTCTGGCTCCCAGCTGGCTGGCTGCTGACTAGCTGGCTACTTTTATCCCTGCCTGCCAGGCTTGCTTGTCCCGCCTTGGCCTACATATTGGCCATTCAGTTTTTTATTAGACCAATCAAGTGCCTTAGGCAGGCAAGGAGAAACAGCAATACATCTTTACATATTTAAACAAATGCAGTGTAAACAAATGCAACATATATTTACATAGTTAAACAAATATCCACAACATTACACTATCCATTATTGACTGGTTTGATCTTGTACAAGTAACTTCAGTGTTTTAGTTAGGGTTTCTATTGTGAAGAGACACCATGGCCATAGCAACTCTTAGAAAAACATTTAATGGGAATGGCTTACAGTTCAGAGGTTTAGTCCATTAACATTGTGGTGGTACATGGGGGCATTTAGGAAGATATGGTGCTGCCTACGTCTTGATCAGAAGGCAATAGGAGTGAGCTGAGTATCATACTGAGTGTAGCTTGAGCAAAGGAAACCCCACAGCCCACCCCCACAGTGACACACTTCCTCCAACAAGGCCACATCTACTCCAACAAAGCCATACCTCCTACACTGCCACTCCCTGTGAGATTATGGGGGTTAATTATTCTGTGAGATCATGGGTGAACAGCCACGCCATATCCAGAAGACAGCATTTCCTAGCATCTCTCCTCATTTTCTGACTCTTCTCCTGCAATGTCCCCTGGGTCCTTTGTGGTTTGATATGATGTCTTATTTAGGGCTGAACACTCAAAAGTTACTTATTCCTAGCACCATCACTGACCAGGTGTCAGTCTGTGTTGACTGCTACCCAAAGAAAACCTCTGACCAAGGTTGGAGCAGTAGTTATCTATAGATAGAGACGTAAGTGTTTAGAAAGAAGTTTGACAGCATGTCTGTTTAACAAAGGTTACAGCAGGGCCTTTGATTTTGTGCCTATGACCTCTTTGTCTGTGGGCTTTTAATCAGGTTTATGGCACCAGGCATGGATTCCCTTCTGTGGAACAGGCCTCAAATCTAGTCAGAAAATGGTTGCTTCTATAAGTCACACCTCTATTGTAACACTGGGCATCTTGCCTACAGATACTGTCTTTTAAATGATACTTCCCTTTGTGTTTCAACATAATACAACATGTGTATATAACAAATACAACAATATATATAAAACATATAACAAGTAAGCAAACTAGCAGTATATGAAGTGAAATTCCATGTTTAGTGATAATTGGGCACAAACCCATGCTGTTTCTCTGGTAAGACTGATTTAGAAACTGAGGCTTAAGCAATGGTTTACCACATATTCCACAGCCTCCTCTCAAAATTGGAAGCTCTGGATTAACTGCTCAATGAATATTTGCCAAAAGGAGTAAAACTGGGCTCTGTTCTGAGTGCAGTTACACCATCACATTTTCAGACTGTTTGTGTACTGCACCATTTTGCTCTCAGTGCGTGCCCCTAGCATAGGAGTGGCTGAACTGCCTGCACCCAGTACTCTCCAGCCTAGGACTCATTCTCAGCTGGACAGGGTAGAATTGTTGCAGAGAGTGCTTCTCAGCTGATGGACATTGAAGGGTACATTCTCTAGCTTCTTCTACTACCCAGGTGGAAAAAAACATGAGGATTAGTCTGTGACTTTCTCCTAGAGTTCCACACCAGAGTTAAGACTCAAATGTTTAGAATGGTGACCTGATTGTTTAGAATGGTGACCTGATTATTGACTATAGATGGCAGAATTATGGCTCCTAAGATGTCTACACACAAACCTCTAGAATCTGTAAAATTACACGAGAAAATAAACTTTGTGGATGTAATTGAGGTTATTGATTTTAAGATATTGAATGTGGCCAAGTTCTCTAGGTGTGCCTGATCTAATTAATTGCAACAAAATCTAGATGAGAAATTTATCAGAAGTCAGACATATGTGGTGCCAAAGGAGGAGCTGCTGCACTCTTGGTATCTCTGAGATGGAAAGACCAATGCTAAAGGACATGAGAGGGTTTCATGAGCTGTGGGTTGCTTTTATCTGGTAGCCAGCTTAAAAAAATGGAGCCTTAGTCTTTCACTCTAAGGCGTTATACTCTGTTAAAAGCCTGAATGGGCTTTTCCTCTGGGAAGAAAATCTCTCAGAGTTTCTAGGTAAATGTCAAGACTTTCCAACACCCTGGTTTTGGTCCTGTGAGACCATCAACAGGACCAGTTCATATACACTGTGTCTGGGGTCCTGACCTACAGAAATTGTGAGATAAAAGGTATTTGTTTTGGGGATTGGAGGAAGGACATGAGGAAAGGGCATGGGCAGCGGGTGTGATCTTGCAAGGTGCATGAAGCCTTGTTGATTCCTCCTCTGGGGGCCGAAACTGCCTCTCTGTTGACAGCATTTCGGAAGGCATCAGCTTTTTTCTGTGGACTCATTCATCAAAAGAAATATGCTTTTAGTATCTTTAAAAGTTTTATACTTCATCAGAGGGAAGTTAACCCCCCTACCCAAGATGGAAATGAATACATATGAGAGGGTGATTTAAGGTGGGACTGTTTGAGGTGTCCCACCAATTACTGAAGGAATAGATTATCTGAAACACTACTTTTAATCAAGAAGATCTCATCTTGACACAAAGCAACTGTGTTCAACTGGTACTTTCTGAAACGAAACAGAAAAGACAAAAACAGATTTCAAATAAGCAAAGATGTTTTATAAAATAATGGGGACCAGCTGTATTCTTATGTTAACTGTGATGTGAGGCGAGTTACAGATCTGTATGTGGTCCTAAAGACGAAGTTCTTGATGGGACTGAGTGTTGCTGGAGGGCTTCTCTCCAGGTTCCCCAAGCCCCGCAGTCCCACAATCCACTTATAAAATAATCACTCAGACGCTTATATCACTTATAAACTGTATGGCCGTGGCAGGCTTCTTGCTAACTGTTCTTTTATCTTAAATTAACCCATTTTTATAAATCTATACCTTGCCACATGGCTGGTGGCTTACCAGAGTCTTTACATGCTGCTTCTCCTGGAGGTGGCTGCAGTGTCTCTCCCCTCAGCCTTCCGCTTCCCCGAATTCTCCTCTCTCTTTGTCCCACCTACTTCCTGCCTGGTCACTGGCCATCAGTGTTTTATTTATATAGAACGATATCCACAGCAACTGAGGGTGAGAGCAATAGGACCTTTCATGCATTCAACTCACAGCAACAGAATTTGTCATCATTGGCCTGAGTAGCTCAACCGAGGAACTCAGGCAGCTTTTGTCTGCATCCAGAAGCGCAGTCATTTTTTAACTGCTGTTATTTTGAAAACTTCTTCAAAATCATCTAAAAAGCATTGACAGCTATTTTTGTAGATTAAGGAAAGGCAGATGCCTGCAAATAAGTCCCTTCCATCAGCCCAGAAGTCTGTGTTATCTGCACCTGCTTCTGCTGTGTTTCCAACTCCTTCTCCATGTTGAGGTCCTGAGACAGGACTCTCAGCTCAGCTCTGTAAAGGCAGCTTCAGTGCCCCGTCACTCATAAACTCTAGAGGCTCAGTGCATACTGTTTCATTTATACTTCAGATTGGCCTCATGTGGAAAGTGTTACCATCAAAGGAAATGTCTCTACTGTCAAAGACCTTGTGTGCTCCATTGTTCATCAGAAGTTTCCAGAGTGTGGATTCCTTGGCATGTATAATAAAATTCTTCTCTTTCTCTGACATGAACTCAGAAAACATTTTGCAGCTGATTACCTCAGGAGATGAAATCCATGAAGGAGATCTTGTAGAAGTTGTTCTGTCATCCTTGGCCACAGTAGAGGACCTCCAGATCTGCCCTCATATTCTCTAGGTACATTCTAATAAAGCACCTGCTTTTTGTGATTACTTTGGTGAAATGCTCTGGGAATTGGTATGTCAAAGATTGAAATGGGAAGGCTGTGGATTAAATTATCATAAATGATGTGCCTTCAAGATTCCAATAACTATAGTGAAGTAAGAAAGAGACATCTGTCAAATGTATCTCTTCTAGAACCTGACTTCTCAGTTCTGAGACCCCTGTAGCCTGAATGTGTGCTTCTTCTCGGTGAAGCGTCACATACTCATGAAGAACCAAATAAGAGAATTACATCCTGGCCATCCAATCTGGGTGGAAAAGATAGTGATGTGCAGGATCAAAGTTCCACACACATTTGCTGTCCATTCTTACAGCAGTGCAATAATATGTCAGGACTGGAACTGACTACAGAAAGGTCTCTTTTGCCAAGAAATGCAGTGGAAAGATTGTAAATTCAACTGCCATAAATACTGTGCATTAAAAGTACTAAGAGATGGCCTTGGCAAGGTTACTTTCAGTGGAGAGCCTTCCAGTCTGGGAACTGATACAGGTACATATTGGTGAAATTATTAAGGCAACTCCACGTAGTTAAAAGGGAGGTTTATTTTGTGGGGTAACTCACAAATGAAGGGATAGGTAACAGGGTCTGGGAAAAGTGTAGCGTAGTCCGGCGGTGTTCTCTAGAGAACTCTGTTCGGTCTGCCTCCAGTGTCCAGGGTCCAGGAACCAAGAGAGCTGGTACATCCGGATCTCGGGTCTTCAGGGTCCTCAGGGTCCTCTCTCGGCCCCGCCTTGTAGGCGTGACAGTTACTGAAGCCTCAATGGGGGTTGGAACTTCCAGATCAAAGCTGGAATGGCTACCCACTACAGGTACACCCATGGGTATTGACAAGTAATGATATAAACAATCATGGCAGCAGGGGCTTGGATGACTCAGAGGAGCCATCCCCACCAGAAGACAGAATGTTCTTTCTGGACCCAACTGATCTTGATGAGGAGTGAGATACGGAGACTGTGAAGACAATCAGGGCAAGAAAATTCCTCAATAGAAAAATCCAAATACCTCCCAGGCTCCAAGTCATCTGGCCAGAAGATCCCTTCTGCTCCATCTATCATCTCCCCTGTCCCTTTCCTACCCTCTCATGTGTGTCCATGGCCTTTCAGAAATCACCATGATAAACACTGTAGTTACAGTATTATAGTAGTAACATATTATATATGTTAACTGTGTATCAGTATAACAGGGCTAATTTATTTTCTTTTTAAGACATTGTCTTCTTACAATATTTTGAAAAATATTAGCTCAGTTATCTTTTAAAAATTTAATGAGGGTATAATATGTATGATTCTTTTTTAAAAAAATTGAAAATATTGATCATAAATTTTAAATATTTTTAGTCCACCCATAAGCAATAATATCCATTGATGAGGGTTGTACTGTCCATCAAGTACACAAAGAGCAGGACCAGCACAATGGTAGAGGAAGGGTGGCTGGTCCAGTGTACCAGCAGGGACAACCTGCTCAGTAACTACACCCATGTGAATGTGCTAGCAACACTTGATAATGATTGTCACTTGATGCACGTTTAAAACTGAGAATGAAATATATAGTATATAGTAGGACATTATATACCCTCAGAAATGTGTAAAAGTTATGCTAGAATGATTGTCAAGATTCAAAAGGATCATCAGAGTAATGACTCAAACATATTTATAGCTAAAGATAGAAAAAAGTAGAATTGCATTCGAATAGTCATCTTTAGTAAGGTAGGAAGCAGTTGCTTTTATGTGTATAAACAGTGTGAATGTACATGTTCTCTTTGGATTGGTGTAGCAAAGGGGAGGGATCATAAAGTTCTAGTAGAAGGGAAGAGGAAGACAGCATAGTGGAGTAGTTCAGAATACTGGCTTCAGAGTGAGGTTCTGGTACATGTGTCACTAAACTGTGAACACGGTACAGTTACTTCTTTTTCTTTATGCCTCAGTTTCTCTGTGTATGAAGGCTGCATAGTAGTACTTTCTCAGACATCCACATGAGCTAATATATATGAGAAGAACTTAGGGCAATGTGTGGTGTATAGTAAGCAGTCAGTAAATATCAGTAGCCATTGAAATTTGCTGGATATTTTCTCGTAAGCCTTTTAAGAATAATACGAAATTAGATTGCTGCAGTGTTCCGACCTCCTCGGAGAAGTTTCTGTGTGTGGAGGACCGCAGTTAACTTAGAAATTCACAACTGGTCAAAGTGTGGAGAGTAAGTCGCTGAGGAGTGTTCATCCACAAATGAGACAGCCAGTATCATACCTCCTCTCCTCCCTAAGGCTCAGGGACCATCTCGAAGAGGGGCAGAAAGAGCGCACGTGCGAGAGTTGGGGAGGAGCAGGATGAACAGAATCTTCTGGACACGATGAAACAGCCGTGATCATGAACTCTCTGCAGCTGTGGCTACCTGCACAAGATGGGACCAATCGCCATTCCAGTGGGGAGGGGTTCACAAACCCCTGTTCTAGCTGAGGGCTTCTGTGGGGTGTTGTTTTACCTTCCTTACAGTGGCTATGCTTTAAACTGCTAGAGGCCTGGCTGCTAAGGCCTTAGCCTGGGGGAGTTCTGTTCCCCCAGACAATGGCTCTGTTGCTGCCACTAAAGTCAGTTCTAACTAAATTTCTATCGTTTTAATAAAACTTGAGATGCAAAGGCTAGGGTGAAAACCTGTGAGCTTAGAGAGTTTGAGTAGCAACTGTTTAACTTTCTCTCTTTGCTGGCAACTGGAAGCCGCTCCCTTCCACACCACCCCAACTAAAAAAACCCATGCCAGTCTCCTCCCCGGCCCTTCCTGTTAACCAGTGGGTAAGCCTGCCTCTATGAGTCCAGGTTAACTTTATTTAATTAATGCAAATGCAACACATCTTTACGCAGTTAGTAATGCAGTGTGAACAAATGCAATACATCTTTGCCTGGTTAAACAAATATTACACAGCAGGGAAGGGCAACTTGATCTTCTTTAAGGTTATGGTCAACCATGCACTGATGGCCACATCTCCAGGAAGTGATGGGCAGCAGCAACTGGACTCGGGGTTATTTTTTAAAGAGAGACTCAAAATTAGGGGGCGAGATCCTGGCAGTTAGGGGGAGAAATGGAGGTAAAAATGATCAAAATGCATTGTATGAATCCATAAAATGTCCACAGAATAAAAATATTTAAAAACAGCAAAGTGTTTTTATGCTATTAAATTAAAGCCATCAGGGTTTGAGTTGTTTGCCATGACAGCAACAGGGAACAAGCATGATCAAACACATTTTATCAGTCTTCCTTCTGTGAGTTATTTCTTCACTTGCTACTGATATTTCCTGGGATCCCTTCTTCAACAAACCCTTTACATCATCTGTACTTGGATCCTATTTAGAACCTATAACCTTGGGGTTTATTATTCCATTCTCTAGGACTAGTCCTCATGAATCTGTTGCAGTATTTGAGTTGAGGACACCCTCACTTTTGGGAGTTTATGGCCAATGGCCAGGCTTTATTGAGTCACATGGGACTGCCCATTATATCCAACTCATGATTATTCCATAGACAAGCCTTGTGCTGATATCCCATGGTAATGGCCGAGGCTTTTTAGAATTGTACCACAGCTTGAAGCATTTCCTACAACTCACCCTTCCTTTCATGTTCTTCACACACTCTCCAGTGTCAGCTGTACTGAGCTATAAATAGTATCTCTTTGTCTACTCCTAATTCCCTTTGTCTTTCATGGGTACTACCCCAATAAATTACTCACATTTTCAATTTCGTCCTCAAATAGGCTTTCCTGAGAAGTAAAATCAAACCCAATAACACATATTAAATCTCATTGAAGAGTGTGGGGTTTACATAGACTAACTTATCACATTCAAAGAAAAATCAGATATGAAAGAGAAGAAATAAGGTGGCTACATATTGGTTAAGGCACAATATCACCCAATAAAAACTAATACAAAACAAAACTAATGCAAAACCAACTAACCAACCAACCAACAAACATAGCTTCCCAAATCAAATAGAAAACAGACCAGAATCCAATAGGTATTCCAAAGTGGAGCAATTCTGGTGAACAGTCTCACAATGCCACAGAATAACAGAAAGGTGCTGTGGTTAGGGGTGTCCAGGTGAGGATGAAAGAATGAAATCAAATCCCTCTGCCATTCTTGTCTGTCTCTTTGGAGGCCTGAGTTTCTACACTGGTTATGTGAGGTGGAGACACTAGTTACTAATGGAGCAACTGTGTTTGGAAATGTTCCATGAACAGTATGAACAACGCATTGAATGGAGAGGACAATACAGCTTAGTTGATTTTATTGGCTGTTTCCTCTTCCAGTACTTACTTTTCTGTGTGACCATGGGTCAATTCCTTAACTTCTCCAACTCCCAGTTTCCTTGTCTCTAAAACAAAAATAATGGTCTGTACCTCATCAACATCCAGGAAACAGTGAAGGATTGTATTCCACACTGTTCACACAGAGCTAAAACATAACTGGCCACGAACATTTTCTTAAGAGAGCTAGCCTCAAAGCCTTATTTCCATCAGGGAGAGGAAACAATGAAGTACCACAATCAAAGGCCAAGTCTCAGCCCAAAGTGGATACTGCAAAAGCCAAATCACAAGCCAATCAGAATTAATCAAGGTCTAAGAGTTTGGATTTCAAAGGCACTCTGCTGTTTTGAGAGCTGTTAAATTGTGTACTTCAATACTGGTGATAAAATTTATGTTAAAGCAAAGCAAGAAACTGCTCTAATTAAAAACAGAGACTTCAATCTAAGTTGTAACTGAAAAATGATTTAAAGAAATTACTTATAGGTGTGTCCACTTATACATGTATTGAAAATGAGATGCAGAATTTTAACAAGCTGAGAATTAAAATAATGCTGTTAATGGTCTGTGTTGTACTATGTTATAGAAAGAAATGCAAATACAGACCACAGTTATTGTGCCAGGCACGATTCTTGTGTCCAGTGGATTTATATTCAAACCATTCTCTGAAAATGAACAAAAATGAAATATTTGTTGAAGGTATTACTATTTATGAAACTCACTTTCACAATACAGATCACGTTTGGAAATGTCAAACTCTGCATTCAAGTTATTTAATTTTTAAAATCAGTTGCCACTGAAAAGTTTAAAGTCAAAGAAAATGGCATGTAAGCACCTGCTGTGTTATCTCCCCTCAAGTTCAGAATCTGTACCACTGACCTCTATATCCAGGGTAGGACACAGGACTGCTGGAGCTTCATAGCATATAAGCGAGGTTTAAAGTGCCTTCTTAGGGCTCAAAGATTTGATCATTTTTAGTGTTATTGAGACAAACTCACAGGAATTCATACCAAACATGCAAATAAGCATCTTTAGCCCAAAGTTACCTCCTAGATATTAGTTCCTTATGGAGCAATATCATTTAAAGATGTCCCTTAAGCTATAACTCTTCAGAGAAATGAGGCAACCAGTAAGAGCTACTTATACAAACTAGAGGAGGCTAAAGTACTATTGCAAATTCACTTAAGATGTAATGGCTCAAATTCAGCTAAAGTTCATTCTCTACCCCTTAATAACAGAATAAGTAATGCCCCAAGTTAGCAAGGAAATTCTGCTTTTTCAAATAATTTGGTGCTGGAGGTAAATGTAAGAATGCCATCTTCAGCTTATTATGCTCTGGGTTTCACCATCCTTGCCAGTTGGAATGGAATGAGAATAATATGAAGGCATCTCCCTGAGAGGTTTCTCATGGGCCAGAGACAATTGTTGTCTACTCACATTAGATTTAAGTTAGTTATTTGGCCTTATTGAATTGTAGCAGGGATTGGGTAAGATAAGGATACTGGGGGATAGAGTATAGTTCACAAACAACCCATGCTATTGCCAAAACTTCAGGTTGCTCTTTACAAACTGATCACAAGGCCCCATTGCTGAAGACAACACCTGTATTAAACATGGAGATGTTGAGCTGGTGCCTACTTAGAGTCTTTACCTCTATTTCCAGTGTCTTTGGTACAGAAAAGTACTTTGTACTCTATTAAAAGATTAACATAAGAACCAAGCTAGCCACAAACCCTTTATCTACAGTGGTGTATGGCCTGCAAGATACGTTAGGGTAATGGTGGTGCAAAGCTTGCAGGAGTAACCAACCAATGACTGATTTGACTTAAGTCCCACTCCACGAGTTATAACTCATGTCTGATACTGTTTGGGTGGCCAAGAACCTGTGACTAGATAGATCAAGGACCTAGGGGAAAAGCAAATAATACTGGTATAAAGAAAAGACAAAAATGATAGAATGACTGCTAATGACATTCTGTTATACTCACAGTGCCTTGTTTAGCCATGATCAGAGAAACTTACTCCTGCAGCAAATGGAAAGAAATATAGAGACCAATAGCCAGATATTATGCAGACAGTGAGAGACCTTGGGACAGCCCTAAATGGATATCTCCATCCAATCCCTCCCCTTTGGGCTTAGGCAACCCTATGGAAGAGGAGGCAGAAAAAGTGTAAAAACCAGAGGTGTTGGAGGACACAAAGAAAACAAATCAACATGAACCAAACTCATCTGAACTCACACAGACTGAGGCAGCATGCACAGGGCCTGCACAGGTCTGCATGAGGTCCTCTGCATTTATGTTATGACTTCAAGTTTAGTGTTTTTATGGGACTCCTGAGTGTGCCAATGAGTGGGTCTCTGATTTGATCTTTTCCTTGGTCTCTTTTCCTTCTGTTGGTTTGTTTGTCTTGTTCAATTCCAAAGTGATAGATTTTGTTTGATCCCATTATGTTTTATTTTGTTATATTTTTAAAAATAAATGAATGAATGAAAACCTAGCTACTAGGGTAAAAGTTAACAACTGGGGGCTGGAGATATGGCTCAGAGGTTAAGAGCACTGGCTGCTCTTCCAGGTCCTGAGTTCAATTCCCAGCAACCACATGGTGGCTCATAAACATCTGTAATGAGATCTGGTGCCCTCTTCTAGCCTACGGACATACATGCAGTCAGAACACTGTATACATAATAAATAAATAAATCTTAAAAAAAAAAGTTAACAACTGTTGGGAGAGAGAAAATCAGTTTTCTGTAATAGAATGTCACTGGGTATATCAACCACTCCAGAACAGGCCTCATGTTCAGGAGTGGTTGACCAACATGCAATGGATGCCACAATTTTTTGTGTGCCTTTATTTGGTTATATCATTTGTTTTGTTTTGTTTTTATTTTTGTTTGTTTGTTTTGTTTTTCCCCCATGGTTTTATTTTGTATTTTTGGTTTTGGGTTTTTTTTGCATTAGTTTTTTGAGAATGAAATTAAAGTTGAATAGGTAGGGAGCAGGAGAGGATCTGGAAGGACTTAAGGGAGGAGAAGAATATGATCAAAATATATTTAAATTTAAAAAGTTCTCAAAGAATGAATTGAAAATTCCTCACAAAAAGCAACTTAGGGCCTAAAAGGTTTATTTGGCTTGCAATTCCAGGTCACAGATCGTCACTCTGGGAACAATCTTGAATAAGACAAGCAAACCTTTCTCTTCTAAGTTGTTTCTTCTTGTTTTTGTTTTTGTTTCTTTTATCTTCTTTTTGGTCAGGATATTTTATCAGAGAAACATAAATAAACTGAGAGGCAGAAATTGCTAAGGAAGTGGAGCTGCTACTCTGATAAGCCAGCTATGTGTCTTTTTGAGGCTTTGGAGCTGTCTTCTTTTTTTATGCATCTTTTTTTTTAAAATTTTATTTTACAATATCATTCAGTTCTACATAACAGCCACAGATTCCCTTGTTCTTTCCCTTCCTGCCCCCCTGCCCACCCCCTATTCCCACCTCCTCCAGGGCAAAGCCTCTCCCGAGGACTGGGATCGACTTGATAGACTCAGTCCAGGCAGGTCCAGTCCCCTCCTCCCAGACTGAGCCAAGCGTCCCTGCATAAGTTCCAGGTTTCAAACAGCCAACTCATGCAATGAGCACAGGACCTGGTACCACTGCCTAGGTGCCTCCCAAACAGATCAAGCCACTCGACTGTCTCACCTATTCAGAGGGCCTGGTCCAGTTGGGGGCCCCTCAGCCTTTGGTTCATAGTTCATGTGTTTCCATTCGTTTGGCTATTTGTCCCTGTGCTTTATCCAACCTTGGTTTCAACAATTCTCTCTCATATAAACCCTCCTCTTTCTTGCTAATTAGACTCCCGGCGCTCCACCTGGGGCCTAGCCGTGGATGTCTGCATCCAGATTCCTCAGTCCTTGGATGGGGTTTCTGGGACAACTATTAGGGTGTTTGGCCATCCCATCACAGCAACATAGCAGGATACAAGATCAACTCAAAAAAAAAAAATCAGTAGCCCTCCTATATACAATGGACAAAGAAGCTGAGAAGGAAATCAGAGATACATCACCCTTTACAATAGCCACAAATGACATAAAATACCTTGGGGTAACACTAACCAAGCAAGTGAAGGACCTATATGATAAGAACTTTAAGTCCCTGAAAAAAGAAATTAAAGAAGATGTCAGAAAATGGAAAGATCTCCCATGCTCATGGATAGGCAGGACCAACATAGTAAAAATGGCAATTTTACCAAAAGCAATCTACAGATTCAATGCAATCCCCATCAAAATACCAACACAATTCTTCACAGACCTGGAAAGAATAATACTCAACTTCATATGGAAAAACAAAAAACCCAGGATAGCTAAAACAATCCTGTACAATAAAACAACCTCTGGAGTTGTCTTCTGGAAGAGCATGCAGGTACACACTGGATAGAAAAAGCCATTGAATTTTGGTATTAGATCTTTACCTTATAGTGGGAGCTTGGAAGACTCTAATGCTGGGAGAATTGTGGGCAGTGGAGGCCTGGATCATTAGGTTTCAGAGGAGAAGAAAGACTGTAAGAGGAACTGGGATAGGAATCATTCTCATGACATTTTGGCCAAGAATATGGCATTGTTCTGCCCTTGTCCTAAGAACTTGGGTGAAATGTACTTGCAAGAAAATAGACTTTGTTTAGTAGAGGACATTTCAGCATGGCAGAGTCAGGCTGGTGCTGAAACAGCAAGTCTAACTGATAGAGAAATCAGGACAACTATAAAGAAGGCTGCCTTGTACTGGGCAATAAGAAAGTGTATTTTCAGGGTCAACAATCACTGATGTAACTGTGATACATTTTAAGCAAGCAGCAGAACTAGACAATGTCAGAAAGCTATCTACATTTTACTGGCTTGAAGGGCAATGATGCAAGACTGAGGGCTCATAGAGATCAGCTTAGGCCAGGTACTGTGTGCTGGTGTCATTCAGGGTTCCTGCAAAGTGGCTCTGAAGTGTGATTTCATGGAGCTGTGAAGGCAAAGCCTCAGTTGCAATGAGAACCCAAAACTTTTGGAGATTCCAAGATCGTGTGACAGTCTCCAGGAAAAGCTGCAGTTTTTGAGTGGAGTGGACGTAAGCCTATGAGTGAAGCTGTGTGCTGTAGGTGGCAGAGTTGGAGCACTGGACTATCCAAATCCTTTGGAGTCCAGCAAATTGCTTCAGCAGCCCTAGCTATAGGGTGCAGAACTACAGGAGTTGGCTTTTCCATTCTGGATTTTGGTTTTCTGGTTTGTTAATTCCTTACTATACTCTGATTCTTCCATTTTCAAATGAGAGTGTTAGCCTTGTGCCATTATATCTTGCAAATATTTCTTCTTTGTTATAGGAGCTCACAGTAAAGAGATTTAAGATCTTTAAACTGTTAGAAGTTTTAAAGACTATGAGTACATTTAAAGTTGAATTGTATTTTATATTATGAGATTAAACATGGGTCTTTGGGGAAAAGGATAGGTTAGGGCTTACAGTAATGTGTATGTCAAGTTGACAAGGCATGAAGTTGTGATGGTTAATTTTAATTGACAGCTTGATATAGCCCAGAATCACTTGGAAGAGGAGTCTAAGTGAAGAACAGTTTAGATGAGGCTGGCCTGAGGGCAAGTCTATGGAGGATTGTCTTAACTATTAATTGATGTGGAAAGACTCAGCCCACTGTGGGCCACAGGGGATGGGCCTGGATTGTATACGTATATAGGGAGGGCATGAGCATGATAGGCATGCATGCATTTATTTCTCTCTGCTCTCAGCTGTGAGTGTGATGTGACTGGTTGCTTCAAGTTCCCCCTGACTTCCCACATGGTAAATTATAATCTGGAACTGTAAACCAAATAAATTCTCTCTTTCCTAAGTTGTTTTTTTATCTGGTATTAATCACAGTCACAGAAATTAATCTAAAGCAGCTGTTTCTGTTTATGTGGATATATGTTTGTGTGTAGGTGTGTGGTGTGTGTGTGTGTGTGTGTGTGTGTGTGTGTGTGTGTGTGTGTAGGGGTATATGTGTAGATCACTGGACAACTATAGTTGCCTTTCACCTTTAAAATTTTTTCTGTTCATAAGTTTTATTTTTGAAAATGTCATACATGCATATAATGAAATATTTTCATATCCACTCAATTTCCCTTCTTCAACTCTACCCATATGCCCCCAACATGCCCTCTTCTAATTTCATGTCTCTAATTTTTGATGAATCACTAAGTCCATAGGTGTGTGGGTATGAGGACATCCCGTGGAGTGTGGGAAGTCTATCAATGGCCACATTCTAATAAACGAATGAATGGTTCTCCCTTCCACAGCAACTATTAACTGCCATGGCTCCTTAGTAAGGCATGTGGCCTGGTGATCATCTGCTCTATTTAAGCTGGGATTCTGGCTAGCTTGGCCTTGTGCAGGTTAGGACAGATGTTGTGGGTTCAGGGGTGTGACAGCTATGCCACGTTTTGAAGACAGCATTGTGTAGCACTCCACTCTATGATTTTCCTCTCATGCTTTCTCTGCATCTTCTTCTTTAGTGTGCCCCAAGCCTTGGCACCGTCATTTTGCTTTTAGACAATGTCTCTCACTATGGATCACCTTGTTAGCTAGGCTGGCTAGTTACTGAGCCCCAGGATCTGCCTTACTCTGCCTCTCCAGTGCTGGAATGACAAGTGCAGGCCATTGTACCTGGCTTTTGTAAAATGTGTTTTACAAAATGTGTTTGGGGGCTCAAACTCAGGTCCTTATGCTTGCAAGCCTAGGACTTTACATACTTAGCTGTCTCCCCCCAGGTAATATTTTTAATCTATTTTTCTTATTTCATAACTGATAGATCTACTAATTGTTCTTCAAGAGCTTGTATCTAGTAGCAACCCAGTGAGATGTCTACCATGTTGGAAAATGAAAAGTGTCACAGAAGAAAATCAAACAAAATGGAAGAAGCCGATGGAAAACCAGACTCATTTGGGCCCATGATTCCACATTCCACTCCATTGCTATTTCTTTGGCACTTGGGAGTTAGATAGACTTGCTGCCGAGTCACACACTTCTCTGCATGTCTTCAGCTGGTCAGGGTGTCATAAACTACTGTCTTCTCATCTTCTGTGCTCACTCTGTTAGTATCCTGTGGTCACTCCCGCACATGCACAGCTCGGGGTTTTGCATCTTATGTCATCAGCGGGCACTGGTGACTATGAACCCACCTCGTGGTCACGAAATCTGTGCCTTAAAAAGCTGGACGCCGACCCCCGCCCTCTCTCTCTGCTCGTTCCCTCTCTGCTCCCTACTCTCTGCTCTCCTTCCTTCTCCCCTTCCCCACCAGGCCTGGCTCTCTTCTCTTTCCCTTCCCCCCTTTTATCCTCCTAATAAAGCTCTAAAAGCTAACCGTGGGTTCTGTCAGGACTGTGACCTGACGCGGTAACCAGCACCACCACCAGAGCCGCCACCAGCACCGTTTACCTATCACACTCACCTATGGTCCTTAATTATGAGAGGAGAACCTTAAAGGGAAGCTTTCTGCAATCATAATTGAGATTAGATATCTTTAGGAGTTTTCTTGGAAATAACTTCCAAGCAAATTACTAGAACTACAATTTATATCATAGTCTTTGGGGTCCTGTCATTCATGCTATTTTTTTAATTTTTACTTTAGCTAAACTATTAAGTTCTTCCAACTTACATAATACATTACCTTTCAAAAATAACCTGGTCACAAGGTTATGAGAGTATCTATTTTGCAAGTATATTTAAAGATAGAGCTGGAAATAAAGATCATTTTATAATTAACTATAAAGGTATCTCATTAATTCCTTTAAGGAACTAAGGACAAAAGAGTTTCCTTTTTCCCAAAGCGAAATATAAACACACATTGATTATAATTATGCTGTTACTGGTGGTTAAAAGGAGAGCTCACTAGAGCCAAAATTAAGCTTTTTGGAAAGGATCACTTCCTATTTCAAATAAAAGGAAGTTTGAACACATTGTCTTTGTTCTTTTTTGTAAGAGTTTTCTACCCTGAATTTTTTAAGGCACAGAATGTGTTTTCTGCTTTGAACAAGTGGGGGATGACTCTCTAGACTTCTGTGCCTGCATCAGCTGCTCTTTGAAAGTTTCCTCTTGCATTTCACAGCTCTGCACAATTTCCCATCACAGCTCATTTCCATTTTCCTCATCCCAGGCACTTATGCAATATACACTGGTAGATGGTTAGCCTTTTCTTCCTTTCAGATGTTTCCTTCCATTTTCTCATGACAAAAAGATGCTTTCAAACCAGTATCCAAAATACATCACACAATTGAAATAGGATCAAAATAGCCTGTGCTCTCAGCATTTTGTGACAACTTGTAGTTTCCATTCTTGAGCACACGTAGGTCCGCATCATTTGCTCATGAAAACACAGACATCTTCCTACATAGTCTTTGCTGATTGCTTCCTGAAGCAAGCCACTTCCACTCTCTAAATTCTTATTTCCTCATTTCATAGATCAAGATCTTCTCAGGTATAATCAGAATTTCCTTCACTCATTCCAATTCTAGATTAACATCAGTACTTATCTCATGTTCATATTCTGTTTCTGACTATTGTGGTCACCAACTATCTTTACATAGCCAAAGATGTTTTTGGTGTTTCTGATATATTTGACACATGTGCTCTGTTTTGATATTATGTCTTTTCTAGGCTTTTGGGATATTTATTTCAATTTCCTTCTGTCTTATCTGATTAATTTCCCACCGTGATTGTGACATTAACATGAGATTCTCAGTTTATACTCCTTGGCTCTCTTCTTTCTTGTTACCATTCTGCTATTTGTTGTTTCCGTAGCTTATTTGCCCTATAGGTAGAGCTCTCTCTCCCAGATTTTAGGCATGGATATTTACATCCTTTGGATTTTTAGCAAGATACCACCAGTCAGCAAAACACTGGTGCCCTGGCCCTGGTATATAGCAAGGATTCAGAACACCACTGTTCACACTGTTCTTGGGAAAAATAATCATAACATGAGAGTCAAAATTGACTCTGTCTCACACCACACTTTTTCTGTGTGAGTAAGTCTTGTTGGCAAAGCATGCCGAATAGATTCTCATTCCAACCACTCACTATTTCCACTACTTTAGCTCCAGACTATGCCTCTGCCATTTATTGCCTAGATATAGAAACAGCCCCCTTATTTGTTACTTCTGCCTCCACTATTGCCCATTACAGTCTCACCTCACAAAGCTGTTGGAATGCCTTCTCCAAACCCGAAATGATAACTAACACTTGTTGTTATTATCTACCAGACCCTTTCCTGAGCTTGCTTGCACTTGCCCATTTACACTCATTGAGATGGCTATTATATCTGCTTCTGTTCCATAGATGAGAAAACTAAGGGATAGAGAAATGAGGAACTTGGTAAGGATACATTGCTAGTAATTACAGGAGTAGGATTTGAATGCAAGCAGTCTGGATCAATTTATTGAGCTCTAAGATGCTGTGTTTCATTATTGCTATGTCACTCATCGGACTGCTTCTTATTGCAATTGGGCTAAATCTAGCTCCTTGCTAGAGTGTGGTCAGGGCCCAGGCTGTCTATTAAATGTATTATTATATTCTATTTTCTTTTTCCTCTCCTCCTATAGACAGTATCCATGCTGGCCTCCAATGTACTGTTCTGTTCACTACTGTTTTAGGTATTATATTTGCTGCTTTTCTTGGAACACACCTTCCTTGCCAGCTTTCTGCATGTCTGCCTTCATCTCGTTATTTGAATCTTACTACAATTTTTCTCATCTTCAGGAGTTCTCTTAACTTTCCTGCCTCCAGGTATTATATCTAGGCTCCTTGGGTACATCTCATTTACTTATTTGTATCATTCTCCATTGGGAGTCAGTTTCTTAAGGGTGTTTAGACTTAGGCTTCTCGAATACCAATGCTTTCCATTGCAGGTCTGAAATAGGGATAACACCAATCACACTGGGTGACTATGAAGGGTAAGTAATACTGCATTCTGGAAGTGCATTGTTTGCAATTGTAACTATGAAGTTCTTAATAGAAATGGAATATAGTTGCTTAAGCTGCAAAATGCAATGGAGCGGATACCATGACTCATGTTATAGCCTCTTCTGTCCCTAAGGCAAAACAGTTCAGTATAGAAAGGTGGGTAAATAACTGATGCATGTGATTCATGTCATTTATCAAAGATGTATATCAAGTCAGGAAGGTGGCATTAAATTCCTAGAAAGACACAGATTCTATCGCCAGAGCATGAGCATAATCACACCACTGTTTCCTGGGGCATGTATGTGTGTCAGGAAGTGTGCTTTCTAACTGGAGTATATAGTTTGTGTGGACAGGGCTATTACATCTAATTAGTTTTCAGAGTCCCTGCTGCATAGTCAGCGGGAATATTTTCACAGTTTTACTTTATGAGCTCTTGGGGCCGTAAACATCTCCTCAGGCTTCAGAGCTCCAGTGTGGGGCAATGAGCAGCTGGTCTGGAGAAGACTCTGAGTAGTGACTGCACTGACAAATCAATTGAACAAAAATACTATTTCTGATGAGTTTTCTTTTTCTTTTTTTGAGCACCCACAAATTCACTGTAAACTCAAAAGCACTATGTCACCTAGAGCCAGGAGGCCCCTGCTTTAGACAAAATGTAATACTACTGTGCGTTTCTGTAGTACTCAGTCTTCAAATAAACTTTTGTAATTTCCTCTGGAGTATTCCTCTGGCTTTTATTTTAGATACTTAGATTTAAATTCATTCACCCAAGAGATAGGGATAAGGAGTTGCTAAAAGATTCAGGGATGAAAAGTGTCTGGTCTCCCGAAGGGCTTGATTAATGATGGATAATGTATTTCCAATGGCAAAGAACATTTTCAAACAAGAGTTCTCTCCCCCTTCCAACAGCACCACTGTAGACACATGCTCTATATTAGTTACTTTTCTACTGCTTCGATGAAACACCATGACCAAGGCAACTTACAGAAGGGTTTATTTGAGGTTTACAGTTCCAGAGGGATAAGCATTCATCACCATCATGGCGGCAGACAGGTATAATGCTGGAGCAGCAGCTGGAAGTGCACATCCTGGTCCACAGACAGGAAGCAGAAAGCACTCTGGAGATGGCATGAGTTCTTTGAACTTCAAAGCCTACTCCCAGTGACAAATTTCCTCCACTAAGACCAGGTCTCCTAATCTTTCTCAAAACAGTTCCACCAACTGGGGACCAAATATTCAAACATATGAGTCCATGTGGGCCATTATCATTCAAACCATCCATGTTAGTCTAAATCAGTATCTCTATGAACAGGAGCCTGGAGATAGTGACAATGGTCAATGACATATCCTTTGCTGAAGTCTGGCCATTATAACTTTTTGCAGCCCTGGATTTCCAGATGTTCTTATATGAGTGCTTTATTTTATGTGGTTTTATATAACTCACTGTGTGTCCAGTAGAGCTGAATCATGAAGAAACCAGATCCTAGGCACCAATGCTCTTTGCTACATTGCTCAGCTTCATGAATTCTTGTTTTTCCTCTGCAGAAAATGAAAACATGATGAATTAAACATTAAAGTAGCCAATTAATGTGTTAGGTCATCTTTGCACACCCCTGAGACCTTTCCCTCTGGTGATTACATGTTCAAACCTGGGCCCCAGATCCCGAGGACATGGCTGTCTATGGAGACAGGAAATTGAAGCACTATATGGGAAATGTGACAGAAAGAGGCTGCAGCTTCTTTCCAAAAAATACCCCCAACCCAAAGCAGATGATCATGGGATTTAAGTTCATAATCCACATACATACAGGTCTGAGCTTCCACATGGGCTCTACCTTCTTGTCCTAAAATGAGGCTGATCACAGTAGACCTGTGTTCCTCAGACAAGTAAGTCAGATGTACAGGTGGAGGTAGTTTATCAATCCCAGCTTGATTTCTCTACATCCTATAACCAAAATATATGTGTCTTCAGCAACGGGGCCTTACTGTCTAATTCTCGTGGGCAACCAAGAGCAATGACAATAGCCTGTATTGTTTTAGGGTCTTATGGGGTTTTTGTGCCAACAACTCATATGAAGGTGTCCAATGCTCATCACTGGGACTTTTGTTAATAACCAACTTATAGCTTCTAGGAGCTGCATTAGCAACTCATTCAAGATACCTCTGTTGAAACTTTTTTTTTCTTTTTAATTCAATTTTTAAAGTAACGTACAAAGTAGCAGCTTTCCATGAGGCTTTATCATAACCCTTGGTTTTGGTCATACCTCTCCCCACCCCTTTCTTAGTTTTGTTTTTTGAATAGGGTCTAATGTAGCCTGGCTGGCCTCAACTTACTATGTAGCTGAAGACAATTTGAATTCCTGAATTTTTGGCCTCCATCTCTTAGGTGCTGAGACTACAGGTGTGGGTCATCATGCCCAGTTCCCACAATTCTAATAATGGAGTCTATCCTTTGCTACTGTGTCAAAGGCAGACTTTTGGGAACTTCATTCAAGCTTCTCAGATGCTCTTTCACTCTGACTGCTTGGATTCCTTCCCTATCTTTTTCTGAGAGGTGGTGTTTACCTTCACATACTGTGGTGAAGCTTACTGATGATGATGGCTGCTTCCACGACCTGGAAGATTCCCCTTTTTGAACCAAAAGGGTCTAGATCTAAGCCTGGACTTTCTACCATCTATCTCATACTTTATATTTACAGATTTAGAGAGGTGATGGGTAAAGAAACACACCAAGCTACTAGGCAGACAACTTATTCAAATACAAAATGTACAAATACCATCAGATTCTTGAGGCATTTACTATGTGCTGAGCCCTATTCTGGGTGCACAGAGAAAAACTTGAATCCTCCATGGTCACTGCCCTCACAAGTATGCACTTTGGTGAGGAGAAGAGTAAAACATGTAAACTGACAAATAAAAGCAAATGTCTGTGTGATGTGGAAGGGGTCTTAAGAGAGAGTGAGAACATTAGCGGGTATATCCCAGACAAAACACCAATGAGTTCATGTTTTGTGTGACCATACAGAAGTCTCTAGATTGCAGAGAAGTTCTTACTGCTCCTAGGTTTTGGGAATGTGTCTCAACAGAACAGAAAACAGTCCTAGAGAGGCTCCTACACATTAGAAGTTATCTGATGACCTGTCACTTAGGCTCCAGAATTACAAAAGCAACTTCATTTTCTGGAGATATTTAACAACCTGAACTTGGAGCTTGCCATGTGCTTTTAATTAGGGATTAGAATGTTACCAGAAGCAGATTTTCATAGATTAACCCAGACTTAGAAAAATAAAAGAAGATGAAGAAACAAGACTTCTTAAATTTCTCATCATATACCTGAAAATTTGGGATAGAATTCAGGTACAGGTGAAATATGGAAATATAAACCTTGGACTAGCCTTTTTCAGGATTGTTTCCCCACAATTGAAAGAATTTCCCGGCAGAGTGGTTGCAGTGGAGGCACACACAGAACTAGGTCCATCTGTCTTTAGCCACAAATAGAAAGCTTGTCACAATGGAGACAATATTAGTTAATCTTTACCCAGGAAACCATGCAGTGGTGAGTGCTGTTAGCATGTTTTCAAAGTAGGGTGTTTAACTGTGGCAGGAGAAGCACCTTAACAAAGAAAATACACTCCTCTGAAATACGGTTCATGAGGACTGCATTAAATCCTTCCTGGTCCTATTGGTCAATTTTATATAACCTTGATTCCAGGCAGGATTGTGAAGAGGTGGAATGAATTATTGTACTGGTCTTTTTAGACACCTCCTCCTTCTTCCAATGATAGAGCAGCAGAGTGACAGCTCTGGATTTGGCAGCATGGTCAATGGGAACAAGGAGGAGGAGGGAGACCAAGATAGAATCGGCACCTACTCCTCAGCTACTTGTTCGGCTGCTACAGCTAGAAGTGGTGCATGGCTGCATGTGTAATAGGACAGCCGCGGGCAGCGCTGTATTCGTTCTTTTCTGTTGAGACCTCCCATGCCCTGTCTCATATTTGCAGACTTCTCCTGCTTCTGGGGACCAGTTCTGGACCAGTTCTAAGATGACTTGGAGATGGAGTGCTTTATCAGTTTCTTTCTGGTTGATTGTGGGGTAGAATGGTTAGACTAGACAGCATCTGATAGCTACTTCAGCTCTAATTCAGGGAAGGAGGCAAGCAGTTGCTTCACACGTGAGTAGGAGAGGTGTTGCAGGTATTGGCTGGTGCTAGCTTGTTGCTTTGCATTTAAGAATGTCTCATTAAAAAGGCAATTGGAAAATGATATAAATCAGGAATTTCCTTCTTTCCAGAGACTAGGCTTAGCTGCACACCTTAATCATCTCAGATGTCTTATAATAATTACAGTGTGAAAATCTCATTTCGCTCATGTGAGAAGTCTTGCTAAATGGATAAAGTGACATTTGTTTATGTACTTCCAGTGTTTTGCCCCAGAGAAGATCAGCAAATGCAATATTTACTCCGAATGACAGCGTTCCTGTCACTATAAACCTCCAGAGAAGGTTTGACGGAGTTCTGGCTTCATGCGTGCAGCTTGGGTAGGAAGATGGCTGGGGGCAGTTAGCTTTCTATTTCCTGACGAATCCAGCCGGCCTTGCCTTTCTTCACTTGTATGCTGAGTGGAACTTTTAAAGGCATCTACATCTTCATTTATTTTGAACAGCTTGCATTGAGCATCACAGTTCTTGACTCTAAAGTTCTTGTTCTTATTAATGTGGCCATTATGCTCATTGATTTCTTCAGCCTCTTTGTTCTAAGGTACTGCTTCAAATTTGGAATGAAATGAGCGTTCTTTGGAACATGTACTTGTACCAAATGGCCTTAGCCAGAAGAAGAAGGTGGGAGTGGGTGTATTTTACTGAAATTAGAGTATTCTTTATAAAAGAGAGAATATAGTAGAGAGAAAATAAGTACAGAGTTAGGGAAACGTTTCTTATTCTGCCAATTTCATCTATCCTCAAGCATCCTCTAGATGGTATTTTGACATGTTATTTGTAAATCATTCTAATGTCTTGTCTTCATTCTAGGTGGATATTTATTTTGATTCAACCTGACAGCTAGCAAACATTCTGTTATAAACAGCCAGGTTTAGAAAAGCAGGGATGTTACCAAGGATGAGATGAGGAGCTTTTAGACCACGCCAAGCCAAATTGTGAAGTAGGAAAAAATCATATTCTCCCTCTCTCCTCTCCCTCTCTCTCAGGAGTGATTTTTAAGACAAATTTTCCATCTGAAACACCTAGTGTCTTCATTAATTCTTTTCAGTATCCAGCTCTTTCCTATGTATCATTCTACCTGGCCCTGTACAACACAAAGAATCATGCAGTGAGTATGTTTTGCATGAGAAGAATTGTCCTAGGCCATGAGCTTCAGCACTGAATATTTTGTGAGATTCTCCATTCTCCAGAAAAGCATAGCATCATATTGATCTAACCACATTCTACATGGAGGAATTAAAGATGTATTTAGGGGTTGACAAGAAGAAAGGATAGGGAAAATATGCCCATTATACACAGAATTAATGAACATTGAACATTAATGAGCCACACGCTGCTCTGCAGACTATGGATGTGTTGAACTAATTTCACCCTTCCAGCAGCCTTCTTAGCAATTATATTGTTATTTTACCCACATGCTTGTAGGAGTCAAAGCGAGGGTAAGTTGTCAAACATAGTAAGTAACAAAGGCAGTTCTGAACTGGGTAGAGCTGTTAGAGCTACCACTGTTTTATCTAGAACATAAACAGAATCAACTATAATACATTTCTATTTTTTCTAATTTTAATTTTTTTCATTGGGTATTCAGTATACATGATACAGTGTTATATAAGAACACTTTCATACAAGCATACATTGTATGTTGACCCTACTCCTCCCAACTCTTGCTCTGAATTTTCTGACTTCTACTTTCATATATATATATATATATATATATATATATATATAGTTATACATCTGTATAAAAATTGAGAAATACCATGAAATTTACTTAAGGCTGGCTTAATTCACTTAATATGAGCATGTCCAACTGTTTTCCTATTTTTCCTGTGAGTGATAAAACATTATTCTTCATTGATACACAGACACACAGATACACAGACACACAGACACACAGACACACACAGACACACACAGACACACACACACACACACACACACACACACACCCCACATCACATTTTATTTATCCGTTCTTTCATTTTTTGGACCCTTAGGTTGGTTATATAACTTAGCTATTGTGAATAGTGCTGCAATAATCAAAGCACAGGTATCTCTGTGATATGTTGAACTGTAGTCCTTTGGGTAAATACCCAGGAGTCGTACACCTGGGTCATATGGATGATAGCTTTATTTCTTAAGAAAACTCCACTACTTTATTTCTTAAGAAAACTCCACACTGATTTCATAGTGGTTGTATTTTGTTTATTTGATACAAGTTAGAGTTATCTGAAGGGAGAGAACCTCAATTGAGAAAATGTCTCCATAAGATCCAGCTGTGAGGCATTTTCTTAATTAGTGATTGGTGGAGGAGGGCCCAGCCCACTGTGGGTGGGGCCATCTCTGGGCTGGTGGCCCAGGGTACTATAAGAAAGCAGGCTGAGAAAGCCATGGGAAGCAAGTCAGTAAGCAGCACTCCTCCAGGGCCTCTGCATCAGCTCCTGCATCCAGGTTCTTGCCCTACTTGAATTCCTACCTGACTTCCTTTGGGGATGAACAGCATAAATAAACCCTTTTTTTACCCAACTTACTTTTTGGTCATGGTGTTTCATTGTAGCGATGGGAACCTTAACTAATACATTTATATTCTAACCAGCTAAGTAAGGGTTCCTTTCTGTCCATATCCTCACCAGCATTTGTTGTTTTTCATTTTCTTAACAACTGACATTCTGAGTAAAAGGAGGTAGAACCTCAATGTAGTTTGGCTTTCATTTGTGTTATAGATAGTGGCATTGACTGTTTTTTTGTGTTTATTAGCATTTATATTACAGTTTTTGAGAATTGTTCATTACCTCACTTACTAATTGTGTTGCTTAACTTCTTTTTTCTTAGTTTTCTGAGTTCTATGTATATTGAGATACCAACCATCTATCAGGGGTATAGCAAGCAAAGACAGACTCACCTTCTATAAGCTTTTTTTCACTCGTTTTTCTATTTTCTCTGCGGTGCAGAAGCTTTTTAATTTCATGAGGTCCTGTGGTAGTTTGAATATAGTTGACCCCCATAAGCTCACAGGGAGTGTCACTATTAGGATGTGTGACTTTGTTGGAGTGGGTATCGCCTTGTTGGAAGAAGTGTGTCACTATGGGGGTGGGCTCTGAGGTTTCCTACGCTGAAGATGCTGCCCAGTGTCTGAGACCACTTCCTGTTGCCTTCTGATCAAGATGTAGCCAGTCCCATGTCTGCCTTATGCAGCCATGCTCCCTGCCATGATATTGGACTGAATCTCTGAAATTGTAAGGCACCCTTTCAATTAAATGTTTTCCTTTATAAGAGTTGCTGTGGTCATGGTGTCTCTTCACAGCAAGAGAAACCCTAAATATGATAGGTCTCCCTTGTCAGTTGTTGGTATTATTTCCAGAACAACCAGGGTACTATTTAGAAGGCCTTTGTTGTCCCCTATCTGGAAATGTTTTTCCTGTTTTTTCTCTAACAGTTTCAATTTCAGGCCTTGTATTAAGAATGTTGATCCATCTGGAGTTGTACAGGGCGCAAGAGGGATCTAGTTGGTTTCATTATTCTTCATGCTGATGTCTAATTTTTCCAGAACCAGTTTTAGAGAGGCTGTCTTTTCTCCAATGTATATTCTCTACACCATTGAAACGGTCAGATGCATATAGCTGCATAGGTTTATATGGACCTTCTAGTTACAGCCGATGATCTTTGTGTCTGTTTGTGTTAGTGCCACCTTGTTTTTGTTATTATGGCTTAATAGTAAAATTTGATATTAAGTGTGATGATACCTCCAGCATTATTCTTTTTCTTGGGGTTGTTTTGACTATTTGTGGCATATTGTTCATGTCAAATTTAAGATTTTTGTTTGTTTTTGTGGAGATTGGCACTATAACTTTGACGGAACTGAATTGAACTGATAGACCTTTTTGGTAGTATGGTAGTATAACTATTTTCAGAATATTAATTCTTCATATCTGCAAGCATAGGGAATATTTCATTTTTTTCTTCAATGTTTTGAAATTTTCATGGAGAATATCTTTTACTTCTTTAGTTAGGTTTCTGTAAAGGAATATTCTTTTTAGGCTTGCTCCTCAGATTTCTTCCTCAGCATCTTTGTCATTATTTATAGAAAAGCCATGATTTTGTTTTAATTTTCTATCTTGCTACATTTCTAAAAGTGATGGACAGATTCAAGAGTTTTCTGGTGGCACCTTTAAGCTCTTCTCTGTATAAAATTGTATCATCTACAGAGAAGGATATTTTGAGTTTTTCTTTTCTATTTGTATCCTTTTTATTTGATTATCTTGTCATATTACTTTAGCTAAAACTTCAAGCACCATATTGAGTCAAAGTGGGGGAACAGAAGAACCTTGGTTGAGTTGAGCATTGATATAGCTATATGGCTATACTTGTCATTTGCAGTCTTAATTATATGTAATATGTTGTTTCTACTCCTAGTTTCTTTGGGGCTTTTATTATGAAGAGATGGTAGGTTTTGTCAAAAGCCTATTTTCCATTTTTTGAGATGGTCTCATGATTTCTGTCCTTCAGTCAGCTTATGTAATACATTACACTTATTCACTTATATATGTGAAGCATTCCTGAATCCCTGGGATGAAAAGTGAATAATCTTCTTGGTATGTTCTTGAACTCAGCTTGCAGATATTTTATTTGAGAATTATTGAGAATGTTCATCAAGGATATTGGTCTGTAACTTTATTTTTGTTGGGTTTTTGTCTGAAATTTTTGTCTAGGTAATTTGACTTCATAAAAATAGCTGAGTGTTGTTATTATTGGTGTCAGTTTTTCTTTAATGGTCTTGTAGAATACAATAGTTAATCTGGTTTGGCCTGGACAGTTCTTTGTTGGGAGATACATTTTTATTACTTAAAATCTCTTTACTTCTTACAGACATGTTTAAATTGTTGATATTAGCTGGGCGGTGGTGGTGAATGCCTTTAATTCCAGCACTTGGGAGGCAGAGCCAGGTGGATCTCTGTGAGTTCAAGGCCATCCTGGTCTGCAGAGCAAGATCCAAGACAGGAATCAAAACTACATGGAGAAACCCTGTCTCGAAACTCCCCCCCCCCCAAATTATTGATACTGTCTTGGTTTAATTTGAGTAAATAATATATATATATATATATATATATATATATATATATATATATATATATATAAGCTAACTCATTTCTTTTGCAACTAGTCATATTTATTTTATGAAATTGAGTGTACCCATGTTTGGGGAACACATGCTTAAAATTCTAAGGTCTTTTTGATGATATTTTTTCTTAATTAGTATAAAGTGACTTTTAAAAAATTCTGTTCTAATTTTGGTTTGAAGTCTATTTTGTCAGGTATTAGACTGGTGACACTGGATTATTTCCTACTCATACTTGCTTGGATACTGTGGTGGTAAGAAAAAAAATGGCCACCAAAGGGAGTGGAACTATTAGGAGGAGTGGCCTTGTTAGAGTATGCATGGTCTTATTGGAGGTAGTATGTCACTGGAGGCAGGCTGTGCAGTGAGACAGACCACTTCCTGTTGCCTATGAGTCAAGATGTAAGACTCTCAACTACTTCTACAGCACCATGTCTGCCCGCATGCCTCTATGTCCCACCATGATGATACTGGACTAAACCTCTGAAAATGTAAGCACATAAGCGTTGTTGTGGTCATGGTGTCTCTTCCCAGCAATAGAAACCCTAAGACAAATACTTCTTTTCTATCACTTAATCAAAAAATTGCATCTGCCTTTGATGGTGTATTGCCATTTTGGATACAATAAATAGATAAGTTTCACTTTTAAATGCAATATATTATTCTTTCTTCTTTCCTTCCCTCCCTCCCTCCCTCCCTCCCTCCCTCCCTCCCTCCCTCCCTCCTTCCTTCCTTCCTTTGCTTCCTTATTCATTCTTTTTTTCTGTGTGGTATGTATATGTGTGGTACATGCATGAAAGTGTTTAGGTATATAAACCATACACATATACATGGAGGCCAGACCACAACATCTGATGTCTTCCTCTTTTGCTCCCTGTCTTATTGACTTGAGACAGAATTTCTAATGAACTGGAAGGTCACCATGTGTACTAGGCTGCTATTGAACTTTTGGGATCTGCCCATCCTTGACCCACCCTCATCCCCTGCCCAACACTGGGGTTACAAAATATGTATCCATGCACAACTATTTACATCTATGCTGGGGAGAGAGGTAAGATCTACTTTTAGCCCTTTACATTTGGTATCTATTGTTCCAGCTATTGCTAGGTGGGCTTATTTCTGAGCCTTTCTTCTGTTTTACTCCATTAGTCTATAAATGATGTTTTGGTTACTGTATGTCTGTCATATTGTTTGAGAGGTCATACCTCCAGCATTGTTTTTCTTTTCTTCTCAGAATTACTTTGGATATTCTAAGTCTTGTGTTTTCACATAAAATTTAAGATTGCTTTTTCTCCTTCTATGAAGAATGCCATTGTAGTTTTGATGAGAGTTGTGTGACTGTCTGTCCTTTTCAACAATACAGTCATTTAAAAACATTACTTCTACCAATACATGCACATTCAATGTATGATGTTGTCCAAGCAGGCCTCAAATTTGGAGTATTCCTCTGTAGTGTAGAATTACAAGTATGTGCTATCATGATCATTTTAATGTGCAGATGGATTTGGTATGTAAGATTTTTTTCATTTTGTGTGTGTGTGTGTGTGTGTGTGTGTGTGCATGCATGCATGTGTGTGCATACATGCATCTGCCTTGTGTGTACAGGTACTCACTGAGGCCAGAAGATGGGGGTTGGATCCCCTGGAGCTGTATTCATAGGTAGTTATGAGTTGCCTTATACGGATATGGGAACCAAACTTGGATTCTCTGGAATAACATTAGGCACTTAAAGTTCCTACTTGTACACATATTTTTGTGTATTCAGTGAACATTATGTCATGGTGTTCAGCTTGTGTTTTAGACTTAAGCAGGCCTGAATTTGCAGTTTTCCCTCATCATTTACAGCCAAGTTGGGCAGGTCCTTCGCCAGTACAAGCGTTAGTTTCATTTTCCCAAAGGCGGAAAAAGTTTAATATGCTACAATGATGGGTTTGAGGAGGTTAAAAGGTACATACAAATCATTTCACACAGAGCCTGAAATTTTGCAACAGCTTAGAAACTGTAATTCTTAATTCTTAGTAGTGTTATCTGAGCTGTGAAAACTGAGGAGCTTAACAAGGCTTTCATGGAAAGCGACCCCTGTTTCACTTGGAAGTAGTTAATGAGATTTCCAGGAACCTGTGGGAGAAGAGGGATTTCAGTGTCAGGGATGGGGACCTGTAGATGGATTTTAAGTCTGATAATAGTGTGGTCAGGCTTGCATTTCACGTGTATTACTCTGTTGGTAGTTGCAGAATGAATCAAAAGTTTAGAAATTTGAAGAGATTAGAGCCCGGGGCTAATTAGCTAGCGTGATGAAAGATGGCAGGAGCTTAGACCAGACCAGAGGGACTGGGGATGGAGAGAGAGGAGCTGCTTGTGGTTGCTTCTCTACATCTTCTCCTTTTGTGGCTCTTACTTTGACAGTAGTATTCCATGACAGTTGTGATGTTTTAGTGGGACACAGTGCTTCTTCATCTATAGTGCTTTGTGATGTCCCGACAAATGACGTGGATGACTTAATATCCCCAGTGCCCAATTCCAAGACTTTATTAATATGAGAATTTCAAGGGCCAAACCAGGAACCATAGAGAAAAGATCTTGGGGAAGGAAATCTTTCTCCAGTTTTTATTTTTATTTTTTTTTTGCTCAAATAAGTTATGGAATAATTCTGTTCACAGTTGACATTGGTACCCACTTTCATTGATAGCCTGTTTTTTATACAATATTGTAAATATGTTGCCTAATTTATAAGTTGAAATTCCTGTATTACAGCAATATTAGTGTTACTACAGAGGTTATTCGATATTTTTGTCTGTCCCTGCTTTTCATAATTTTACTGGAATGATACAATATCAAAGGGGAAGCTTAAAGATATTCTGTTTAAAAAACAAGGATAGAATTCAACAAAAGGCATATTCGTCCATCTCATCGCAGTGCAGGAGAGGAGGCAGCATGGTGCGTCACAAGCCCGGAATCTTTAAATCAAGCCCCTTTGGTGCGGTTTTCTGGAGTGGTGTCTATGGGACCTCTGACGGATGGAACCAGTAGTTGTGAGATGGTGAGTATCCCGGAGATAAGGAAGAACACAGAGACACTGGGGGGGGAAGAGAGTAACACCTTCCTTGCCATCTCCTCGGAAGGGCTTCTGGCCATAAAGTAACCTGGTGAAGGCTAAGGGAACCAGAAGACTTTTGTTCTGTTGTCTTTTACATATTCTTCACAGTGTGTAGGTCATTTAAACTTATTGAACAATCATTTAACAGATATGTTCTGGATACCAACTGTGTGTTCATCATATTCTAACTAATCATGAACAGGCAGAGAGGTGAAAAACAGACAAGCTTCTGAGAGGAAAAGTAAATAAAAATGCAAAAAAATCAGACTGATATACATTACTGTCTATAGACCAAAGGCGTGTTTCATATATCTAGATAGTAAATATTAATACATACTCTGTTGGCAAGTAATTATAAGACATGTAATGCTGCTATATAATAAATAATACAGAAAGTAAATATGTAGTGAAAGAAAGATGCTTTCCTATAAGCACTACAAAAGGCCTAAGGTCTGAAGTTGTGAAAACTGCTTTAAAAAATACAATATGCTATGAAAATGCAAACATTTCACCATTTGCAGGATTGTACAGATGGGACTAGGTTCAATTTCAGGGCTTTGTATTTGAGATCTTGGCTTTGGAATGGTACTGCCCACCAGAACCTGGTACTTTGGTCTTTATCTTAATGGTCTTGAAGAGCCCATGACAGTGATTTTGGATGTGTGGGTAAGGATAACCCCTAGCTAGAGGTTATCTTGGCATGAAAGCTTTGTCTTGGGAACTATCTTCTAAGAAGACAGCTTATTAGCACAATTAATAAGCAGTAAGGTTATCTTCTCAAAGTTCTCATGAATGTGGTGTCTCCATACTTGGTTCTGACATGGAAATTTGGAGAAATAGCAACTAGAAATAACCTAAACTTAAAGATGAAACCAAATGATAAGGAAATTTTGGGAAGTAAATGGTTGTAATAACAGAACAAAAATTCTAGATATTTGAGTTAAGTCAGTTTACATGTACCATGGTTTCTAATTCTTGTAGAAAAAAGGGCCTATTGAGCTTCAAGGATATTGACAAGCTGCTTGAATTCTTGCAGTTTTAACAATTTTCCTTTTTTGAGATTATAATTTCACCATTTACCCTTTATCTTTTCTTCATCCAAAATCTCCCATATGCCCCTCTATTCTCTTACAAATTCATGGCTTCTCTTTTCATTAGTTGTTGTTACACACACACACACACACACACACACACACACACACACACACACACACACTCCTAAATACATAAATACAACTTTCTCAGTCTTTGTAATGTTACTTGTATGTGTGTTTTCAGAGCTGACCATTTGCTATTGGATAACCAATGATGTGTTTTTTTCCCTGAGAAGACTACTCCTCTCATCCTGTGCATGTCATAGTTGCCTGTAGTTCTTTGTGTAGGGTCGAGACTTAGTGGTTTTTCTTCTGCACATTTTATCATGTCTCTTGTTGTCCTTGTTCAGCATGGTCAAGTTGGTGAGACTTCATGGGTATAACATCTGACAGTCATAAGAAACACAATCTCACAACCCCCTGATCCTCTGGCTCTTACAGTCTTTCTATCTCCTCTTTTACAATGATTCCTGAGTCTTATGTGTGGGAGATCTTGTGTCTGTTGGGACTGGGCTCTACAACTCTGCCTTTTGATTGATTGTGGGATTTGTTTGTTTGCTTGTTTTGTTTTTGTAGAAGCAAAAGGCAGCCAACTGATAAATAATGTAGAGTATGAGGTAATGGCCATTAATGATGCAAACACAGACAGAATGAACTTGATGGTTTAAGTATAGAAGAAGTAGTCAAGGGAACCATGGATGAAGGAATGTTTTGAGTAATTCAGCTTCCATATCATCTCAGAATCACTGATGGGGATCTCTAAATTGGGGGAGTGTGATAGTTTTGTCAACTTGGTACAATCTAGAATCCATCTGGGAAGAAAGTCTTGATAGGGGATTTCCTAGCTCATATTAGGCTTTGAGCATGTCTGATGGGGATTGTCTTGATTGCTTTACTTAATGTGGAAATATACAGTCTGAAAGTAAGTGGCACCATTGCCTATTTTGGGCCTGTACTGTATAAGAGTAAGAACTACCATGACTCAGTTATTCCACTCTTGGGCATCTACTCAGTGAGCTCCACAGCACACCACAGAAATATTTGTGCCTCGTGTTTATTGCTGCTCTATTCACTTTGGCATGAAAATGGAACCAACATAGTTGTCCAAAATCTGGTACACATATAAAAATGGCATACTATATGGCTCCAAAGAAAAATGAATCAACAAAGTTCATAGGAAAGTGAGTGTACTCTTTTTTTTATTTTATTTTACAATACTATTCAGTTCTACATAATAGCCACAGATTCCCTTGTTCTCTCCCTTCCTGCCCCCCTCCCCTTCCCCCCAATCCACCCTCCATTCCCACCTCCTCCAGATCAAGGTCTCCCCCAAGGACTGGTATAGACCTGATAGATTCAGTCCAGGCAGGTCCAGTCCCCTCCTCCCAGATTGAGCCAAGCATCCCCGCATAAGTCCCAGGTTTCAAACAGCCAACTCATGTAACGAGCCCAGGACCTGGTACCACTGCCTAGATGCCTCCCAAACAGATCAAGCCAATCGACTGTCTCACCTATTCAGAGGGCCTCATTCAGTTGGGGGCCCCTCAGCCTTTGGTTCATAGTTCATGTGTTTCCATTCATTTGGTTATTTGTCCCTGTGCTTTAGCCAACCTTGGTTTCAACAATTCTCACTCATATAAACTCTCCTCTTTCTCACTAATTAGACTCCCAGTGCTCCACCCGGGGCCTAGCCATGGATGTCTGCATCCAGATTCCTCAGTCCTTGGATGGGGTTTCTGGCCCAACTATTAGGGTGTTTGGCTATCCCATCACCAGAGTAGGTCAGTCCCGGCTGTCTCTCGACTATTGCTAGCAGTCTTTTGTAGGGGTATCTTTCAATCTCCCCCAAGATCCAGCTATACCACTCCTGGGCATATACCCAAGAAATGCTCAATCATACCACAAGAGCACTTGCTCAGCTATGTTCATATCAGCATTGTTTGTAATAGCCAAAACCTGGAAACAACCTAGATGCCCTTCAACTGAAGAATGGATAAATAAATTGTGGCACATATATACAGTGGAATACTACTCAGCAGAGAAAAACAATGACATCATGAGGTTTGCAGGCAAATGGATGAATCTAGAAAAAATCATCCTGAGTGAGGTAACCCAGACTCAGAAAGACAAATATGGTATGTACTCACTCATAGGAGGATGCTAGATGTGGAACAAGAAGTGTACTCTTAATATATAGTATTAAATGAGATTGACCAATCTCCGAAAAAAAGTGCATGTTCTCCCCTATGCAGATTCTAGTTCATTATACATACAGGTATATATGTAAACAAATGCACCTGTGGGTACAGTATAACATGTAGAAAGGAGAATAAGCAAGGGTACACTGAGTGAAGGGGAGAGATAGACTGCAGGCAGAGGCCGCAGGAATCATGAAATAGAATGGAAAGCTAATTACTTTTCTAGTTTTATCCCTGTTTTGAACTTTTGTTTATATATGGTTAAATGCATAATAGTGGTAGTGAAAGTGTAAATTCTTAGCTATGGCTCTGGGCTTCAGAATATCTCTTCTAACTGTTCAGAAGTTCATTGAGATGTATTTACTTTGTTATGTTTGGGCAAGTGCTTGTTGGAGTGGCTATGTTAATCTAGCTGTGTGGTGTTTTTTTTTTATTTGCAAGTTTTTTTTACTATAAAATGATTTTTAATATAAATGAGCCTATGACTCAACAGAGTATGTGAACCAAAGGAAATAGAAGTTTCCCACTACAACACTTAGCCTCTGTGTGACTGGTCATGTGGTGGTTTGAATGAGAAATGTCCCCCATAGGCTCTGGGTCCTCAGCTGGTGGTGCTGTTTCAGAGGTTATGAAACATTAGGAGGTGGAGGCTTGTTGGAGGAAGCACATCAGTTGAGGGAGATCTTTGGGAGTGGATAGCATCACTCTACTTCCAGTTTACTCTCTACTTTCTGAGTGTGGTTGACGATGTGATTTCCCCTTCTGGCCACCTACAGCTGTACCTATTCCGCCATTATGGATTCTCAGTCAGGAATCACAAACTAAAATAAACCTTCCCATTAGTTGCTTTCAGTCATGGTTTTGTTGTTTTTTGTTTGCTGTTTTTCAAAGAAGCAGGAAGTAACTAAGATAGTTATTTAATCTCAATGTGTCTTTGTTTCCAAAATGTTTGATGCTACCAGTGTCTTCATTTCTCCAAAAGTGCCACATTGGGAAGCAATTTAGGATACTTGAGAGAAAATACTATTCAAGGATAATATTGTAGAGGGCTTACGATGTGCCTGATACTTTTTGCATCATCTTTCATTTATTCTTTTTAAGGACTTTATAAAATGAGATTCATCCCTTTCTTGATTTCACATGGGAGGAGATAAAATTTGAGACATGAAACAATTTGCTTCAAGCCACACACCTTGTAAGTGATACCAGTGGACCCTTTTCTGCAGTGCTATAACATCTCCTTATGGCTTTGTAAAACGCCACTCAGACATGAACAGCCTTATCAAGGATGGTCGATGGAGAGAGTTTAAAGTTGGAGAAGTCAGCATTGTCAGATCATTTTTCTTCAAGTAGATTAGAATGGATGCTATGGAAGGGCGCACTCAGAGCGGCTTTAAGTGTCAGTAGAGAGGACACAAAATCCAAGCATGAAGTCTAACAGCTTTGCCGTCTTCAGACTTGGTGCTCTACAGTCAGACTATCAAGGCAAATTTGTGTCATCCTGATTTACAATTTAAAAGCTGCTTCAGCCTTACTATGCTTGGCTAAGCTGCTTTAAGGCAGCAAATGGCCCTCTCTCTGGTGCCAATGTGTTTGCTGAGTGTGGCAGCTGTGGATGACTTCTGATATAGGACACATGCAGTGTGAGTGCGGCCACGGTTCCCTGCTTTCCTGAGCACTCACCTTTAATCTAGGGATATAAGAGAGCTGTACTGTTTGCTAAAGCAGTAAAAGGTTTGCATTTGCTTTAACAAGGATATTGCAGCCCCACTTTTGCTGCCCCAGCAGCATGTGCTGTTATGGCTAGGGTCCAGAAGAGATGTAGAGCAGGAAGAACAGCAGCCCAGGGATTCCAGCCTGATCCCAGAAGCCAGGGATAACTGGAGATGGTCATGCAGTTCTCAGAACCCCGAGTGCTTTCTCCTGAGCATCCTGGCGCACCCTGCAGAACAGCACTTCTAGACTCTAAAAGACAGAATCGATGTGGACACGGAGGTATTCTTTTCTGAGACAACTGGGAGCTTTTGTAAGATTCTCAGTGACGTTCATGACCATTGTTAACTTAAAAAAAACTAACAGCTAGCAGTTTAGTCTAAAATCCAGACTTAAAAATGAAATTGATTCTAATCCAACTAGAATAGATAACTGTTTTCAAAATCTCTTCACAGCAAAGGCATGAAACACATGATTTTCAGACACTCACCCCCACTTACCCATGAAACACACGGTTTTCAGACACTCACCCCCACTTACCCATGAAACACACGGTTTTCAGACACTCACCCCCACTTACCCATGAAACACGGTTTTCAGACACTCACCCCCACTTACCCATGAAACACACGGTTTTCAGCCGCTCACTCTCTCTTACCTACTGGAGATTCCTGAAGCCTTTTCATGTATTTACTTTAGTTATAATCTCTATGGTGATGGCAGCCGAGTGGCCAGGAAAGAGCACTTAGGAGGCAGCCACTATGTTGCTATGGAATTTTATAATTTCTGAACTAATCAATATGGTTCTTCTGCTCTTTCCTCCTTAGTTTTACACTTTAACCCTTTCATCACTTTTTTTTTTGTTTTTGCTTTACTGCTATCCTCTGTCTAGCCTTTTAATATCCTCCTTGCTCTGTGGAGATGGACCCAGAGCTTTGCTTAGTGTTCAACTAGTTAATGAACGTAGGACTCTCACCTTTGGCTCTCATGCCATCCACGGCCAGGCACTGCACTGTGGACTTTACCACCAGGCTCCTGTGGGTCTTGCTCTAGGAGACTCATTACAGCTGTGGTGACTTAGGACATGTGCACTGCTTGCTTTTGTCAACTTGACTAGCCACCTGAGGAAACAGGAGGCTGATTGAGGAATTATCCCTATCAGATTGGCCTCTGGGAAGTCTGTGAGATATTTTCTTGATTTGGGAGGGCTCTCAGCCACTGTGGTGATACCTTTCCCTGGCATGTGTTTCTGTTGTTGGGGCATCCCTGCCAGAATTGCAGCTGGCAGGGAAAGTAACCATGAAGAGGTGAGAATGAAAACTTGGTACAGCCTGACTTGGTCAGTCAGACTGGATCAAAACTTCTACACAGTCTGACCCCATGGTTTTGATTTTCTTACATATTTAAACACAGTAAACTTTGGGAGAAAGGTCTCCATGTGACAATTCTCATAACAAAGCTTCAGGAGTAGCTAGAACAAAATTCCTTTGCAAAGTAGCAAAGCGCCATGGCTTTCACAGTAAGAATGAATTCTGTTGCTGGATAAACAGAGCTCAGGGCCTAAAAAAAGGATCTGTAATAATCATGAGGATAGATTCTACTGATGGAGGATGCAAAGTACATGGGGCCTTATTCATAAGAATGGAAACCATTCACTGAGAGGCTAAGTTCAGGATAAGGGTCTATGCAATGCCCAGGATTTGGGGGATTCAGGGAACCTGGTTCCTTAGAATAGCAAAAAGATCACTGGGTTGTCAGACAACATTCACTCCAGCCTTCGGTGACAAGGTGTCATCTATTTCCTTCCTTTGAAGAAAATAGGCCTGTGTGTGTAACAAGCTGGGTTCATCCAATGCTTCCTTTAAGCTGAGCCTCTGACCCTTGTTTATATAAGAAAACAGCCTGAGCAAGTCTGTAACCAGTGTCCCTCCATGGCCTCTGCTTCAGCTCCTGCCTCCAAGTTCCTTACATTTCTGCCTTGGCTTTCCTCAGTTAGGAACTATAACCTGTAAGTTAAATACAAGCCCTCTCTTCCCCAAGTTGATTTTGGTGAGAAATATTACAATGGGAATCAGAATAGAACTGCACATATTAATGTTACTTTGATGGGTAGAGGGTACTATGAAGTTAAATCAATAAACAAAGTGGAAACAGAATTTAATTTTCTCATAATTCCTCAATCCCCAAGAGCTGTGTTTACACAGATTTTTAAAAATTCCCGTGTATATATGAAGTTCTTGGGGGAGATTTCTCACTCACCTTCTTTGTGCTCTGAAGGTACAATAGTCTTCACTCAGCCATAGTTCCAGTTTCCATGGTTTCAGTGACCCAATGTCTGCTGCTGTCTGAAAACATCGAATTAAATATTTCAGAAATAAACAATCCATCCATTTTGAGCTGTATCCTATTCTGAGTAGCTTGATGAAATCACAAGCCATCCTGTTGTTTCCTACTCATGGCATGACTCATCCCTTTGTCCATCATAATCATGCTGTTAATACCACCCGTTGGTGTCTGGACTAGGAACTCTCCAATTCCAGCCCAGGGCTTGTATTAAAGGAGCCTTACACAATAGTCCGATGTTTTGTTAGGCTGTCTGTGCCATTCAACCCGCATCATCTTATGTTACAACATTTTAAGAAGGTAGAGTAGCTTGGTTCTTAAATCTCGCCCAAAGGCTCATATGCTAAATGCTTTGTTGTCAGACTGTGGTGCTATGTGGATGCGATAGGACCTTTTAGGAGATGAAATCTGGTGGAAGGAAGTCAGGCTGTGGAATGGCTACCCTTGAAGCGGACAGTGCGATGCTGGCTCCCCTGTACCTCTACTTCCTGACTCTCATGAGATGACTAGATCTCCACCATGATATTCTTCTTTGTCATATGCCCAGAGATGACAGAGCTGAATGATCATCGGCTGAAATCTCTAAAACTGAGGCAAAACCAAACATTGCCTACTTGAAGATAATTTTTCTCACATATTTGTAAGGTTAATGGAAGGTAACTCCAACAGTAAGAACAATACAATAGGAGGGAGAAAGTCATGGAGAAAAAGTCATATCCATGCTACTCTTTGATTATTAGTCATTTTGTTAGTCTCTTACCGTGTATGATATTTAATAGATATTACCGTGGCAAACACAGCAAGTTCTAGGGATCATTACTATCAGTTGTTGAGGGCTTTTGAATGTATCCCTCATGAATAAAGTGGAGCATGTTAACTTCCTCAGGTTCACACAATTCTTAATGTGTCCAGGAAATGGCAATGAACATGGATGGTTTGTTCTAGTTCTTATTCTAACATTATTTTTCCTGTTTGACTTTTTCTGTGCTCTTTTTCTATGCGATTCGAGAATATTTAAATATAAAACCTCTGGTAAGTAAGCACAGTCAAAAGTGGATAAAACAGAAGAGGTCTGATATTATCAGAACCTTTTAACTTGGAGCAGGACATGAAGGCGCATATCTGCTGTTCCAGCTCTTAGGTAGGGAGAATGACTGAGGCAGGAAGGAGTTCCCCTTCTACTTCAAGTCTAGCCTGGGCTACATAGTGAGTTCAACGCTGTCTTATGATCAACAGCAAAATTCTGCCACAAAAATCCACCATCAAATTAATCATTAAAAGTACTTGGGATTTGCAGCTCATATTTTAATATATTTGGGGTTGACTGTTTTATAAAGATGGAGAATTATGCCTAACAACATTAAAAAACTGAGGGACTTCTAGCAACAACTTAGATATCTGGGCCTGAGTATTCCTTGCCTCAAATAGCAAGCAGTTGGTAACTCAATACTGTAAAATTGAGGCTAGAAGTCTCTAATCTGCCTCAATGCTAACTCTCTGAATTTCTTCTCCTTTGTATCTAGGTAGTCATAGATTAATTAATAGACAGCCAAACCTTGGAAAGCACTGTTACAAAGTATAATGAAAGTTAATTAGATAAAAAATGTTCATGCTGTGACTGCAGAGTTTGGAAGATTGAGAGGAACTTTAGTGTTTCTCTTTCCTCACATATAAAACTGAAACAATTTTAGTGACATTTTAGATGTATGGCTGTGTCACATGTGCATATGTCCTTGTGCATGCAGGCTTCTGTATCTGTGTGAAGGTGGGAGTCAGAGGTAGATATCAGCAATCTTTTATTCACTGCCACCTTATTTTATTCCTGTATATACAACAAAATAAAATATAACAAAATAAAACTATCACATTAGAGTTGAAAAAGATAAACAACAGAAGGAAACAAGCCCAAGAGAAGGCATAAGAATTGAGAGTCCCCCTCTTGCACACTCGGGAATCTCACTGGATTCCCTGGAGGCCAAAGGCGGAGAGATTGTGTTGAGACTGTTTCTGGTTTGTTTCCTTTGCTTCTCGTGTGAGAAGATGGAAATTCCACACGAAGCCCTCACTCTGCACTTTCAAAATGTTCAGGAAGATGGAAAGGAGATCATGTGTTTAACCTGCAGATGCTCAGCAGCTGGTGCCTCTCCAAGAGGCTTGGGATGCATTAAGGATGTCTGAATTTCTGCCTAAAACTATTCACTTTTCTGTCTTTTCAGAGTAAAGTTGGGAGCCCTCATTCCTGGCCTTAGTGAAGGGACACATTTCTCGGGCTGTGCATTACAAGAATATGGTATACAATTTGCTTGGTGCTCTGATGTTCAGGATCCTAATTGAAGAGCTCTCAGTAAGAATCAAAAATCCAAATTGCGTGAATGTCTGAGAACCATGCTTATTAGCTTTTCACTTTTAGGTCTATAAAAGGACTTAAACAGAGACTCTAAGCCGATGATGGGGACATTCTATCTACAAAGCTACTTTTTCCAATGTGTTGGTATGTTATATATTTTTGTCACTATTCAAAATTGTACAAAAGCCAGTCTAATTATTTTACTATGTGCATTATTAAACTTGAAAAAAATAGCAGGGAAGCCAGCCTATTATCTCTGTGACGTTGGAAATGCTTACACATCTTGTAAAATAGTTAAAATATTTCATGGGCATATTTTGAGTGTACTAAGGTTTACAGATATAGCATAATAAACTCAGTCTTTACCTTTGATTATTGAGATGAATTATAAAACATCTTGAGCTCCATGAGTGCTGATGAAGTCCTATTCAGTGCACCCACAAAGTAGGAGTTTGTTCCACCAGAAGCAGACAAAGGACAAACATTTGAAACTACGTTTTCTCAAACATGATTGCTCATTTTAAAATCATGCACACCAATCACTGACTTCTTTGTTATTTAACCAGTGGTTTCTGATCTGCTCATGCAAGTTTCAGTGTGTGGAGATGGATGGCGCTGTTACTTGTCAGCCTTCCTATGTAGGCTGCCAGTTGTCCCAGTCTTCTTGGCACTGTGCTGGTACTGTCCTAGATCCTTCTTACAATGTGAAAAGCCTCCCTTTTCTCAGAAAAGTGAGGAAGATAGGAGAGAAATCATTACATAGTGTCCTCCAAACTAGGGGTTGAGCCAACAGTGTTCTTTACATTAAATGCACATGGATGGTCCTGTTATAGATCCTGCAGCTATTATATCCATTCTCTCCTTTCCCCTGGTCACCAGTGCCACTAGCCATCAGGTACAGATCATAGCAACTATGATAAAACATGTGATTTTAAGTGTATGGCAGGTATGTGTATGTCAACGTCTGTCTTTGACTTTACCTGTGGATTAAATTGGCCTTTGTACTGACATAGTGCCATTTTAAAGTTCAAGACTGTAATATGAAAGGTTTTCCAAGTGTGCCATACTTTCTAAAATCAAAGAGAATGATTAAACTTTTACCTCTGGACCCCACTCACTCCTCAGTCTGAGGACTATGCTCGAGGGAAAGGACTGCCAATCTGAGCAGTGAAGGAGCAAGACGTTTCAGGCAGAGGAAGCATGGCAGCTTCCCACATGAACAAAGGAGAAAAGGGAAGGATGCTGCTTTGTCTTCACTGATGATGTCGACCTTCAAGTCATTTCAGCAAGAACCAGATGCAAGGCACGCGAACATGAAAGACCCATTAAATTAAGTTGCTATAAAACTGATCAAAGCAGGGGGACCACCTTTCTTCCTCACACAATTGCTATAATGCACAGAAGTTAAATTGGATGATGTCTGACAATTCATCAATCTCAAGAGCTATCAGAAGATGTGCATTTACTCTATTCCACCGTCACTACAGAGCTGTGGGAACATGTGATGCTGTTTCTTTTCAATACTTCATCAAAACATCTTCATTAGTCCATGTGGAAGAAATGAATAAACAATTGATATTGCCACAGAAAACAGTGGGAGAGAAAGCGAGACACCCTCTTCTGATGCACAGGACAGGCATCTTGTCATTGTGAGACTGAGAGTTACATACACTGATTACCTACTGGGAATGGCCAGCTCAACTGGGGAGTGGATGGTGATAAGTACTGGTAATGTGAGGAAAGAGAGCACTGATAACCTTTGGAGTGAGGCAGTCTTTACTTGAGGTTTATGCTGGGTTCCCATTCTCTGGTAACACTGGGCTGTGTGAGGTTTTCAGGAGGTTTACACCTTGCGAGAGAGTGTCTGGCCAAAGTAGAGAATGATTTCTCTGCCCTGAAAGTCCAGTGGTCAGATTCAAAACATATGCTGGCTGACACGTTTTCAGGTAAGGTAGAAAAATCGATCTGGAAAAGAGCATTTCTTAGAATAGCATAATTCAGCTATCCTCTTACAAACTCCTCAGAGACACATTTGTAAGACTGTCCTTTAGCATTTCACTTGGTTTTATTGCCACAGTGTCTGCACAGAAGTTTCTAGTTATGCTAGTTGTAAGCTGTACAGAGAATCTCATAAAAAGAAAGATTTCTCAGTTACATCTCTGGACTTAGTTTTCCTGTTTAAATTTCTTGCTAACAGTGTGCCAGATTTCTAAGGTAGTTTTAGTTCATAAGCAAGAATTAAAAAATTAAGGGCTCTTAAGATTTTAAGTACAAATTTTACATGGCCGTATTATGAGAAATCATATACAATTTCAGCTAACTTTAGGCCATTTTGAATTTATATGAAAAAGGCTTTCAGAATTACGTGGCAGATACATAGATGGTAGTTTTGTTTGTATTTTGTTTATGTGTGTCTGTGTGTCTGTGGTGTGTGTGTGTGTGTGTGTGTGTGTGTGTGTGTGGACATGCCACAGCACGTCTTTGGAGGTCAGAGGACAGCTCTGTGGAGTGTGTGTGGACATGCCACAGCACGTCTTTGGAGGTCAGAGGACAGCTCTGTGGAGTAGTTCTCTCTTTCCACCTTTTACGTGGGTTTTCCTTTACCTGCAGAGCTGTTGTTCCAGCCCTTGTCTTTAGTTTCTTCACTTAGTTTTTTCCATGATCACAGAAGATATGGTGGGGAACTGAATCTGACATTGCAGTATTTTTAGTGTTAAAGTTAAATTTTATATAAAACCAAAGGTTTGTAGTAGTGATAATTTGTTTTACATATATTTAAGGCATGGTTGTTGGCTTTCCTATACCGACATCTATTACAAAGCACATTTGAATAATTATGAGTTTTTAAACACACAAGTAGTCAAAATATTTATGCTTGTTCCATGGTGTTACAGTCACAAAAGCGTATTATGTATAACTAATTAGTGACGGCGTCGTCAGCACCTTTGAGATAGCATGAATAGACTCTAGTCTCCTCAGGACGGAATTTCCCAGCTGAAATGGTTACATATGTCGTTGTCTGTGCTGTGACATCCCAGGAATGAGGCTACTGACTGAGGACCACATATTTACAACAGGCTTCAAAAGTTTCCAAAACATTGATACTAACTTTACTCTTTTCTTTAAGATTACTCTGCTTGTAAAAGTTGATTCCTTGAAACTGTAATTTTCTGAAAAACTTATCTAAAGAAAAACAAAATAGACAGGCCTAGTAAATTAAATTAAAAGATGAAACCAATATAGAATAGCTCAGATACTATGAAAAATAAGTGTAAATAGGGTCCCTTAAAATTGTTAGCATGCAATGGGCAGAATCATTAAAAACAGAATGGAAGTTCCTCAAAAATTTTAAAAATAGAAGTATTTTATAATCCAACAATCTCAATACTAGATAAATATCCAAAGGAAATGAAATTTGTATGTTAAAGAGACACCTTCTCTCCATATTTATTGCAGACTATGTACAATATCTAAGAAATATAAACAACATAAGAGTCCATCAACCAATGAATGGATAATGTAAGTGTGATAAATATGCACAACGTAACACTATTCATCCATAAAAAAGATAAAGTATTGTAATTGGCCACAACATGGATGGAGCTAAATACATTGTGCTCAGTGAAATAAGCAAAGCATTGTATAGAAATGTAGAATATAGATATGATAGGATGAAAGGGTAGATTAATGCACCTACTTTTAAAGAGCAACAACTTGTTTAAAAATGTTTCACATTGCTATGGATTTTAGTTTACTGATAGAAATTTAGAGCTGATTTTTTTGTAATATATATATATATATATATATATATATATATTTCAGCCGGGCGGTGGTGGCGCACGCCTTTAATCCCAGCACTCGGGAGGCAGAGCCAGGCGGATCTCTGTGAGTTCGAGGCCAGCCTGGGCTACCAAGTGAGCTCCAGGAAAGGCGCAAAGCTACACAGAGAAACCCTGTCTCGAAAAACCAAAAAAAAATATATATATATATATATATATATATATATATATATATATATATATATTTCTACTCTCATTTAAGGTATTATGTTTATGTAACTCATTTAAATTATAAACGATAATTAAGAAATAAAGATTAATAATTATTTTTATATGATAGTCAAACTTATAGTCATGTTAAGTTTTCTACATATACAGAGATATAATTCAATTAGGTAATCTTCAACCACTTCAAAGACCTACAAAATATGGCATTCAAAATGTTTTAAAAACTTAGACTTTCTTGGACAATGAGACATGTCTGTTCCTGGCAGCACTGATTTACTTCCAAGAAAAAGATGGGCATTGGAGACAATCCATACGGAGTTTATCTTCTTCTTGGCAAAAATAGCCATTTGGGCAAGAAACTGTTCTTGCCTGGACTGCTTGACAAAATGTTGTATTGCCTGGACATGCAGGGCCCATAGAAAGGTGACCACTGAACTTTGCAAGATGAGATGGTCCTTCAGGTTCCCGCTTCACAGAAGAAATTTCCAGACATTCTACAGGACACAGAAAGAAGTGACTGAGAGACTCTAGGCCTATAGGCTGAAGAAGGATGAGGATGCCCCAAAGTTTCATAGGAACTTTGGATGACTGTTCAGGCAGGAAGCTGTCTCTGTCAATCTAGATTTTCCTGTTTACTTAGATAATATTATATCCTTCTGAGGTCTTTGATGTAGTTGAAGACTAGATAGTTATAATTTATATTATTTTTGGTTATGATAAAGATAAATTAGACATGAAACTTTAGACTCACAAATATAGGATAGATAGAATATTTTCTTTAATTTTGCCAAATACAAATAGACTAGATATTATAACTGTAATTCTTGCTTTGATAACTGTTTTGTTATATGTAATTTTACTTTGCTAAAGTTAAACTCTTCTTTTTTGATTAGACAGAAAAGGGGAGGTGCTGTGGGATGTTCTGTATGCTGTTAATGTATTGCTCTGATTGGTTGATAAATAAAAATCTAATTGGCCAGTAGCCAGGCAGGAAGTATAGATGGGATAAACAGACAAGGAGAATTCTGGGAAGAGGAAGGCTGAGTCAGGAGACGCTAGCCTCCTATCCAGAGAGCAGCAGGAAATGGTACAAAGGTAAAGACATGGAACACATGGCAACATATAGACTAACATAAATGGGCTGAGTTTAAGTGTAAGAGCTAGTCAGTGGCAGACCTGAGCTGATGGCTGAGCAGTTTTAATTAATATAAGCCTCTGTGTGTTTACTTGGATTTGAGTGGCTGCAGACTGGGCGGGGCACAGGAAAACTTTCAGCTACAGAAGCAGGTAGGGCAAAAACTACACAGTTAAATTAAGTTGTGGAATCCAAACAGTGAATCTCCTAGCAGCTGAGAGTAGAGTGATGACCACTAGAATGGTTAATGTGGGAGAGAGGGAAAGGCTCATCAATGGCTCCTAAATTACAGCTGAACAGGAGTAAAAAGATTCATTATACAGTTGCACAGTACGGTGACTATATAAAGTGATAACACACTGTGCATTTAAAACAGTTACACGAAAGGTTTTGAATGTTCTTTTGTACCAGAGCAAAATGATAAATGTGTAAGGAGATAGATATATTAACTGAATTTGAATATTATATAATATGAACACATATGGAAACAACACATGTCCAATAAATATGTACAACTTTAATAAGTTTAAATGTAAACACCCAAGGCCAACTGGAGAATATTCCACCTACATAATTTAAATACTTAAGTTGATAAGGATTAAAATAGGTTCATTTTTAGCTGACAAAGTATTGTAAAAATACCATTTTTTGTACACATAGTATTTAATGAGTATTACTATAAGATACAACTAATTGACTTTACCTACTAACTACTTTCAGAATTATTTGATTTTTCAAGAGTAAATGATATAGTGCAATCTATAATTTCAATAAATACCTACTCTTTTACTTCATATTAGAACAGTATCTATATGTATTATTATTTATTATATTGAGGTTTTTGTTTGCTTGATTTTCCAAAAAAAAAAAAAACTGGTTATTTCATCTTCAAGCCAGGCTGAGGTTTCTCTCCCCATATTTCATCTTCAGATACAGCTGAAGATTGGGTGCTGCCTGTAACTGGAATCATTCTTATTTTTTCCAGCCTGTTTTTGAGCTGGATTAAGTATTTCATGTTTTCACCTTTGACTCTGATTCTGACCTGTTTAACCTCTTTGATATAGCTGTCATTTGGTTTTCTGAGTCTTTTTTTGAGTATATTTCTAAGTAGGCTAGAAGTTGTCCTTTGGACTCCAGTACTTTCTGTAACTAGTGCTGAGGGCCTGGGGTCTGACCTGGGTGATTGGGGCAAACTGTCATTAGACTTTCTTTTTTCTTCTTTGCTGAAATCCAAAATAAATAAAACAAATACTATCTATCTCATTAGGTATATCAACTTTAAAGCAGTGCTCTTTGTCCCAGGGCTCAGAATTCTTTGGGGGAATAAGGAATCCATTTGGGGACTGAATTAAAAATCAATAGACTGTCCCTAAATGTCAGAAGCAAACAATGAAACTCCATTACAAGCTTTAAGTCATAATTTCCAACTTGTGTAAGTCTAGAATATTTACAGTATTGTTCTAGGGTGCAGCCTTCCACACATAGACACACACAGAGGAGTTAGGAAAGTTAATTGCTGGCTTAAAAGTCAACACAGACGTCCCAGATTCATTAATATCACCATATGGAAATGCTATTTGCATGTGCTTAATGCAGGCAGAACAGAATTTTAAAAATGTTGTGATTTACTCATCACAACTAACAGCCCCAATTAAGTAGAAGTTTCTGACTCAAAAACAAAATTAGTGTTGACAACCAAAGTGTAAACAAAAACAAGATTAATGATTTTTTTTTAAGATTTATTTTTAACTAGTGTATGTGTGTGTCTGTGTGGGGCATGTGTGCTCAATTGTGTAGATGCCATAGTGACTAGAGGTGCTAAATCCCCCTGGAGCTATAGTTAAGCGCAGTTGTAAGCTGCATAATGTGGTACTGGGAACCAAACTTAGGTCCTCTTCGAAAACAGTTTTATACACTTTTAACCACTAAACCCACTAAACCGTCTGCCAGCTCATGAATTTCTTAGCCATTAATAGATATGTGTCAAGTTCTATTGGCATATTTAACTAAATATTGATAGTTGCTAATATATTTCATTATGTGAACTCAGTCTCATTCAACTTATGGATAGACTTTGATTTCAATTAAAGGATTCAAATATATTGTTGAAATAAGTGTTTCATTATGCTGTCTGGATTAGTCTCAATCTCCTGGGCTCTCTTAAATATCTTGGACTATACACATGTCCATTGTGTGCCGCACATGCATATTAATTTCTAGCAAATGTTAGAAATTTAGGAAGAATATACTTCTTAAAAAGGATAAAACTTAGCCAGGCAGTGGTGGCACACACCTTTAATCCCAGCACTCGGGAGGCAGAGCCAGGCAGATCTCTGTGAGTTCAAGGCCAGCCTGGACTACAGAGCAATATCCAGAATAGGCACCAGGCACCAAAACTACACAGAGAAACCCTGTCTCAGACAAAAAAGAAGGATAAAACTTAATATAAACTACAATCTATAAAATATTTGTGGAAGCTGCCACTCAGTATAAGATTTTATTTTCTTTAAAAATAATAAAAATTTAAAACAAGAGAATGACTGTGAACAGTAAGCATAATTCCAATAAATACCTGTGTTATTTCTGTTGTTTTAGTCATAGTAAAATGATTTTCAATGTGAATAATTAGTAGATTATTTGGGTGTTGGGTTGGGACAGGCTCTCATTCAGCCCACACTGACTTCAAGTTCACTATGACTTTGAATTCATGGTGGTCCTGCCTCCAAAGTACTCAGGTTAAAGGTGTTTGCCACTGTGCCAGGCTTTAAAAATACAGTTCTCTGAGTTAAAGAGATTGTTCAGTGGGTAGAGGCACCGTCTCCGAGTTTGATCCTGGAACCCCCATGGTGGAAGGGAGAAACAGCTGCCCATGCTTTTCCTCTCCACGTGAGCTGCGGCAGGAGGGAACTTCTAATGTGAAAATGAATGTTGAAAGCATCACATCTCTTAGAAACTACTTTGTAGCAGACTGAAGCAGAAGGATCATTTTGAACTCGAGCTCAGGACCAGTCTGGTCAGACAGCAAAGCCCTGTTTTGAAATAAATAAGTACAAGTAAATAAATAAATAAACATAAAGAAGCGATTTTCTTCTAGTGGTCCATTTTTCATTTTATGGTACTCAAGTCCCATATTCTTAAATATTGGTGCATAAAAATACAGGATAAAGAAAATTTGCTTCCAATGCAGTAATTTAAAAGGCTTCTGCAATATTTCTAGGTTATGTTTTAGGATTGTATATTGATATGAAGATGAATTTCTCCATTTTATCTATTATGTTCTTGGGCATTTAGCATGGAAAAGAAGAATGAGAAATACATTTGTTCAGAATGAGTTACGTAAGATACACAGGTCAGCAGAAGTGAAGCAGGCAGGCAGGATGTTTGGAATGATACCAACTATTGTCTGTGAATTAGTCTGTTACTTAACAAAGGGTTAAGCCTCACATTGATCTGGAAAGGACAGTGAACTGTGAATACTCTGCAGCCATCTCCTCTGTACGTGTATAAACTGTGTGCTGTGCAGAACTGAGTTCTTCATGAGACACTTTTATGAAGAAGGAAACCCCACTTTCAGCTTCCTGCTACTGACTTGCAATTATATCATATCAAGATGGGGAAAACTGATTTTCTTACCTTTTCATGTGATATACTTTTAGTAGATCTAGTAAATACTAAGTAGATAAAAATGGATTAGTAGTGATTGAATGATGTACAAAGCACCCCAATTAGATACATATCTAGATATTATTAACCTGTCTATGAAATACAGCTTTATCATTTTGTTCATTCTGCTGTGTGTTCTTCCAAAGTCCCATACGTCTGTCCTAGGTTAGTATTTCTAAACAAGTTTTGATTTTTACATGCTTTTGAAATTTATATTAATAGAACTGTACTGTATTTTTCTTCTATGATTAATTTTAGTTCAGCATTAAATCACTGTGACTTGTATTTTGACATATATAGGTTTAACTCATTTTTTTCACTGCTGTTGAGTTTATCAAGTAATTATACAAAGCTTGTAATTCACCCTTTTATTGATGAGCGTGTGGATGGTGCCATAGTTCCAGTCTCCAAAAGGCCTGCACACTGTACTCTATGTTGGGGACAGTAGGAGCTGGTGGAACCTAAGAGATGCGGGGTCTTCGGGTCACAGGGAGAATGCCCTCAAAAAGGATTGTGGGGGTTTTGTATCCTATTCACTCCTGGTTTTGTTTCCTGGCCCTGAGATGGTAGAATGAACTCTGCTCCTTCTTGCCTTGCTGTGCTGTTTTACCACAGGCCCAGACGGGGCGAACCAATGATGGAACCACAAGAGAGCCAAGCACACCCTTTTCCCTTTATAGATCATCTCAGGCAGGTTGTAGTTATGACAGAAAGCTTGCTAAAAATGAATTTCCTTCTTATGCCAAAAGTAATGCTGCAAATATTCTTTTCCTTTTGGTGTATTTGTCAACAATTTTTCCAGGAGGGTACGAGGGTAGGAGTGGGGTTATAAAGGGTGAGATAGGTGCATCTTTAATGTGATGATATGATATCAAGCTTTCACTTGAAATCTGTCAACGCTAAAGCTCACTGTTGATAATACCTGTTGTCTTTGAATTTTCCACAATACTGTTTGAAATGGAAGGCTTAATTTTATTTTCTTGATGGTTGGTAAGCTGCCTTTTTAGTGAATGGAAGTTAAATTCCATTGAAGGCTTTTTTTCTGCATCAGTGAAAATAATACAGTATTGTTCTGCTGTAATCTATTTATCTGCTGAGTTTTATTAGTTAATTTATAACTACGAGAGAGACCCGAGCTGATCATGAAACATTATACTTCCCATATAATCACTGGATTTGTTTGCTAATGCCTTGTTTTTAAGCTCTGGTCATGGCTGTTCTTGTTCTTTGCTGCACTGTCCTTGTTGATTTGTTTTTTGTTTCAATGCTGAGAGTAACACTCAGGCCCTGTGAACACCAGGCAAACACTCTGTCACTGAGTTGAGCTACATCTCTAGTCTCCATTGTCAAATTTTTGTATCAAGGCTCTACTAGTCTCTTAAATGAATTTGGGTTTTAATATTTGCTGTTATTATAATAACTGCAAAAGATGAAAATAGTGTAAGTTTGTAGAATTTGTTAGGTAGTATCTTGTTTGTATCCCCTTCATGGAGTAAGTCTGGGATTCAGAGTCCCCTTATCTAATTATTACAGAATTATTCAAAATTTATGTTTTTTTTTAACACATCAATTTCTAGTTGATTTTAAGTGTCTCAGAATTTTCTCCATTTCCCTTTAGTTTTAAATAAAGTTGTTAGAGCATCCAATTATATATTTAATTTCAATAGCTGAAATCACATATGCTTCATTTTTACATTTATGTATACTCCCTTAACTAACATTACCCAGAGTTTTGTCAAGATTATTAATTGAATATATTTTTGCTCTACTGATATTCTCTATTGTACTTTAATTTTCTGATTCATTCTCTTTTGCTTTTGTTTTCTTATTCTCACTAGTACTCTCCTTTTAATTAATTCAGTTATTTTTCTAATTACTCAACTGAATATTTAGCTCATTTTCTTCTCAGAATTACTTTTAATTACTTTTTAATAATGTGATCATGTTAATGCTACAATTTTTTACCCCAAACTTCTTAATTTGACCACATAAGTTTTGAAATGGAATATTCTAAAACTTCCATCATGATATCTGTGATGATTAACATTGACAATCAGTTTGACAGGATCTAGAGTTATTGAATAAAACAAATGTCTGAAGGATTTTTGAGTATAGACTAATTGAAGTGAAAGAATTGCCCTAAATGTGGGAGATGTCATTCCATGGCTAAGGTGCTACTCCATGAATGAGAAAATTGCCGAGCACCGACACTCACCTGATTCCTGACTGTGGATGGAATGTGATCAGCTGCCTCACATTCCTGCCACTGTGGTGCATTGTACTCTGAAGCCCGGAGCCAACATGATCCTTTCCTTTCTCGAGTTTCTTTTTCAGGAATTCCCTACAGCAACAAGTGAGTAACTAATAACATTCTTTTTTGATAGATTTGTGATTCAGATATCAGGCTTGTGATTTTTAATGTTATAACTGTATCATCAAAAGTAGTTTAGATATTAAAATATTTTGAGTTTTGTTTGGATTGCTTGCCTGGCATAAACTTCATTTTCAAGAATTAGTATATCTGTCCTGAAAAGTATGGATTATTCTTCAGTTCTTGGTTTTAAAAGAAAAGGCTTAATTTTTCCAGTTGGAAATAAGTAAAGAAATTTTCTTCCTTTCTCCTCCCCCCACCAAATTAGCTTTATGAAACTTGCTAATTACAAATAAGTTTCTCAATTCTCAAGAGTAAGTGTACATTACTCTAGATTGGTCTCTAATCAGAATCAGGGATATCTTTCTCAAGGAAAGGGATGGATACCATCTTTGATAGACAGACATCCGGGAGGCAGCATCCTCTATCCAGGTATAGGTAGGAGGGCAGGAGCCTAATTTTGAGGAACTCTTTGCTCCAACTTGCAAAACTACCAACTACTTAAAGGATATGAGGAGTTTGTTCTTTCCTTGGACCAGGTCAATTTCCATATCTTTACATTATCAGTTTCTACTTGATCTGGTCACTGTGGTGGTTTGAATAAGAATGGCTCCCATAAGCTCATAAATTTGAATGCTTGGTCATTAAGGAATGGCACTACCTAGGAGAGATTAGGAGGTGTGGTCTTTGTTGGAGTATGTGTGGTCTTATTGGAGGAAGTATGTCACTGGGGTTGGGGTTTGGGATTTCAAACCCCAAGCCAAGCCCAGTGTCTCTCTCTTCTTGCTGCCTGTAGATCCAGATATGGAACTCTAAGCAACTTTTACAGGACCATGTCTGCCTCTGTGCCACCATACAACAGCCATGCTGATAATGGACTGAACCTCTGAAACTGTAAACCAGCTCTATTTAAATGCTTTCCTTTATAGGAGTTGCTGTGGTTATGGCATCTCTTCACAGCAATAGCAATAGAACATTGATTAAGACAACCACTGTATTTTAATATTGTAATTTTAATTAATATTATTATTCTTGAAACAATACAGGATTAAACTATATTTACACAGCATTTACATTGTATTAGATAGTATACATAACATAGAGATGAGTTAAAGTGTATGGATGAGTACAAGGTACATGAAATGCTGTGCCAGTTGGCATGAGGGCTTGAGTATTCACAGACTTCAGTATTAGCAAAGGTCTCCAGATACTTTAATTTTTTCCATATTTTACATGTTTTTAAATCTTCATATTTTTTTGCACTTTTCCCCTTTCACTTTCTTTTGAATCTATTGGCTTTCTTTCTGCTAGTATTGAAGTTATGTCCTCTACAGTGTGCTGACAGTCACATTAATGATTTCAACATGTGTATTTAACAAAACTAGATCTAAAATTGAATATTTTTGCATTAATTCAAAAATATGATTTGTGAAATATTTTAATTTACATTACTCTTCTGACTCATAAGGTCTTGTTGGATTTTATTTATTTTTCTATATTGTGCTCCTAAACATTTATTGTATAGTGTAGAATTGACCAAGCTGAGATTTTTGTGGCTACTGTTATTCTTTCTGTGCCTCTGTTTTATCAGGAAATGATTTTACTTTCTGTCTGAGGGAGGGAAATTCTGTAAATGTTCCATAGTAAGGGGTTAGTGGCTGCATTAAACTATTTCTTTTTAGTTTGAAAAGTAGTTATACTGACATATAATATAAATTGATAATATTTTTGTATGTATGAGATAGGTGCTCTAAAGACAGTATTCTATCATGTGATGCAAGTACATGAGGCATAATCTAGATATTCAGAATGGAGCAATTGGCAGGTATTCCCAAATATAAAAGAACTCAGATAATACAAACCTGATAAGGCAATATTCGGGAGAAAAAGGGGTTGGTTGATCCTGAGCCAAACCATGAAATAAAATAGATGTAGGGGTGAATGTATCATGGAAAAATGACCAAGGCACAGTGGCTTCAATGAAATACTAAGTTGAGCACACTAGAGTTAGAGCAGTGACCATGTGACACACTGAGCTAGTGCAGCTAAAATTCTAAGAGATCAGAGTATTTAGGAAAGAGCTGAGATTCTTTTTCAGAAAAATGGAAATTGACAAATATAGAAAAAATGGTTATAAAAACTAAATAATGTCAAATGGATTTTTTTGTGTCTCATTTTTGCCTTTAACTTTGGCAGCTTTCTTAAGAAATAAAATTTATTGTGGCAAAGAAGAATTGATTTGTAATACAACTATTGTTTTCTATTATGTCAGCTAAGTAAATTAAATTGAATGTTTTCTTAGAGTGTGCCTTACTTACTATCTTATTTTCACAAAAAGCTTATTCTCTTTACTTTATCAACTAGTTTTTTTTTGTGTGTGTGTTGAATGAAACTTGAGAAAAAGTCACTAAATATTAATTAAAAATAGTTATTTCCATATAATTAGATTTAGAGTTAATTTTAGCCTTACCATTTTTCTCAGAATTATTTAAAAATTTAAATTATGAACAAGAGTCAATGTATAAACAATGGATTATTTTAAAGAAAATTAATGTGATGAGATTAGTAATTGAATGTATTAATATACTTTTAAATTAAAAGTTAAAGACAGAAGATTTTTCTCTGTAAGTTTTTGTTTTGTTTTGTTTTGCCCCACAGTGTCTATATGGAACAAATTTTCTGAGCTTAATGGGGCTTTAGCTGGTCATTGCTGCTCCTTGTAGCTAGAGTTGCAAGCGCAGCTGTGATTGACAGGGATATTGATTCATGCTCCTGTCCTCTGGGTTTGCCTTCTTCTCATAACTGCTATTGATGTCTACAGCTCTTGTGCCCACTTACAGATGCTTCCCCTGCAATCCTTTCACCTACTTTTCCTAACTCCTCCAGTAGCTCTTCCATCCTTGTTTGAGAAAGGTCTAGGAACCTCTAAAATCTGAATCTCAAATATCTTCAGTTCTTGTCTGGGCTGAATCCATGGCTGAGGGAAATGTGTCCTGCTGCTGTCTGTGCATTTTTGCATCATCTCTATAATTTAAAAAGATGAATAAGTTAAACTTGATATGTTATAAAAGTGCATGTTTTTAATAACCTATAAATAAAATTATTCCTATAAACTTCTCAGCTGGCTCAACTAGAAAAAGAAATATAGATTTTAATGTCAAGGCCAATTTGGTTTGCTTCCATTTGTCTACTTTCCAAAGTTCAATAATTGGCACGTATTTTCATCTCTTGATTTTCATTTTTTTTACATCTGTAAAGTGAAGATTATAATGGCTATGTCATAGTATTTTCTTGAGAATTCAGTGTGCTGATATGTGAAATATATATCCTTATTTTTAGTTTTGAACTTATAAATCTAAAGTTGAGTTCCTTTGCAAACTATTAATAAAAACTAAGTGAAAGTAGGTAATTTTTTATTTTTTAGATTTATCTATTTTTATGCATGAGTGTTTTGTCTTCATTTATGTATGTGTACCATGTGTATGCCTGGTTCCTTGAGAAGTCAGAAGAGGGCATCACATTGCCTGGAACTGGAGTTACAGATGGTTGTGAATAACCATATTGATTCTGGGAACTGAACCCAGGTCCTCTGCAAGAGCATTACATGCTCTTAAGTACTGAGCCATCTCTCTAGCCCCTAAGTAATTTATTTTATTCTTTAACTGTTTTTAACTTCTACTGCAATGTTGAATTTTTTTTTAGGTTTAGGCTAATAACCTACATTCTAATTGAAAATGAATATGCATGTGGACTTATGGCCAGTTATAATTCTCTTTTGTAGATGGAAGAAGCAAGACAAGGAAGACTATCCCTCTACTTCAGTATTTTTCATGGTAAATTTCCCTCTTCTGTAGCTATCTCCATCAGTAACCATATAAGTACATAGAGAGACAGTTTGATCTAATGGTTAAGAATAAAGAATTATTAAATAAATAAATAAATAAGTAAATAAATAAATAAATAAGTAAATAAATAAATAAATAAAGGCTGAGGCAGGCGTATCTCTGTGAGTTCAAGGCCAGCCTGGGCTACAGAGTGAGTTCCAGGAAAGGCACAAAGCTACACAGAGAAACCCTGTCTCGAAAAACCAAAAAAGAAAAAAAAAATTAAAATCAAATGGCATAAGTTTATATCTGTTTATATCTTTATGAGATGTGTTGCCATGAGCAAGTTAGTGACCCTCTCTCTTGGATTCCCATCTGATAAATATCAAACCATTTCTTACAGATTTCTTGTGAAGATTAAGTGAATCAGTTTTGTGAAGAATTTAGAATATTTCATGAGATTATACCTGGGAGGAAAAGAGTATATCTCCAAGGAAAGCCCACTATTATATTAGTTTGACATTAAAAATTTTGAAGTATATAAAACAAACATTAACTTTCATTAATTTGTTGTTTGATAATTTTATACGAGCATATAATACATTCTGGTCACACCCATCCCTGTATCCTCCCCCATCCTCTTTGCACCCCTGCAAGTCCCCCTCCCCATTCATATCTTTTTGTTGCTCTTGTTTAAGTTTTGTGACCATGTGTATTTAGCCAAGGCCGTTGGGTGTGGACATAGATGTGAAGATGTCCACTGGAACACAAGTGGCCACATCACTAGTGATAGTGACTCCCTCTTCCCCAGGAGCCCTGGACTACCATTCCCTCCCATAAGTGAGCCTAGACCTCATGAATTGCTCCTCTGTCTGTACCTTAGTATGTACTGACTGTCATATTCAGGCCTTTTCAGGTGGCTGTAGCTGCTGTGAGCTCATAAATGCCACGGCCGTATCATGTTCCCAAGACAGCATTTCTTGACCCTCCTCCCTACTGTCTGGTTCTTACATTCTTTCAGTCTGATTTTCTACAACGTTCCTTGAGCCCTGGATGGGTGATATGGATGTTCCATTTAACCATCACTTGTTTCCAGTACCTTTGCTAACCATGGATCTTTGCATTAACCAGTGTTTAGTGCAAAGAGTAACTTATTTGATCAAGGCCTAGGATAGTACTAGTATATGGGTGTAAAACATAAGTATTTAGAAGGCAATTGGACAGTAAGTGTCCATTTAGTTAAAAAAAAAAGTAGTAGGTTCACATCTAGTGCCTATGACTTCCCTAGTCATGGGCCTAGTCAAAGTCCACAGCATGAACTTTTTCCTATGGAATGGGCTTTAGAATCAATTGGAAATTACTTCTTTGCTCCAAAAACAATTATGCCACTGTTGTACCAGTAAGTACCCTTTGCCTGGCTTGTGGGTGTTGTGAAAAGTCCAAAGGTGAGAAAGACCATTGTTAACTTCTCTTGTTCAGCTGCCGCGTAGCATCTTTTGGCACTATGAAGGTTAGCCAGCGGAAGGGAGGCTTCTGTTGCTCTTGCTCTTTCAGCATGGCTTCTCTGTGTTCCACAACCAAGGTGTGTAATGTCTTCAGCAATCTGCTCTCACTCTCCAGTTTTGGTGGGCAACCAAATATAATCAAGTTCTAATTTTTTTGTTTTGTAGTCTCCTCATGTTTATAGTCATAGATTCATGCTGCTCTCAACTTTGGTTAGGGAAGCTTATTATTACAGTGGATAGTGGTTAATGCAGACATTCAGAACTATTTAACATGCTGAGAATAAGGCAGTGTGAGTGCTGAGCTCACACTGTGAGGGGACTTATGTATCACCTTTTCCCCCTCTCTGGAGGATAAGGAGGGGTACAGTGTGATGCTGTACGCTATACATGACATGCTATTGTGCACAGGAACTCACAGCAGCTGTGCTTACTGGCATAAGATATGCATATTGTGAATATTGTCGAAGAAGTCTTCCTTTAGGCTTTCATCATTCTTCCCAGTTACAAAGCATCCACAGAGTAAGAAACACTGAAGTGAAGGATGGTTTTATTGTTATGATACTCAGTCTGCAAAAGAGAATTGTACATGACCAGAACTACACATTCCTCTTCAATATGAACATTCCTCTTCCATAATTAAGTGCCCAATGGAAGTGAAAGATAATTGATAACCCCTAAGGGCATGCAGAGGAACTCATCTGCAAAAGTCTATGTGAATCCATGTTCATTGTTTCACTATTCGTGATAGTCAAGATATGGAACGAGTCTAGATCTCCATCAACAGCTGAATGGATAAAGAGTGAAATTTTATTCAGCTATAAAGAAGAATGAAATAATGACCCTTGCAGAAAAATGGTTAGAGCTAGAGCTTCTTATGTCAAGTGAAATAAACAGGACTTATGAAGACAAACACCACATTTTTCCATGTGTGGAATTTAAACATTTATGCGTGCAGGCACACACACACACACACACACACACAGAAGTAGAGGAGGACAATTAGGCAGAAGGACGATGTCTAACAAATGTTCACTATATACTTGGGCTTCAGAAGGAACCATCTGTTGTTGAGCAGATTACAATGAAAGGCGGGAGATAAGACAACACATGAAAGATACACAGCTGTGACCAAGTCTAGGCCTATGCTCAGTTTTCTGATTTCTTTTCTGCGAAAGTTCAGGGGCCATGCCATTTGTATCTAGGAGATAGTAGAAGACTACCTGAACAAACGTAAACTTTCATTTTAAGAATTTTAGGAATTTTTTTTTAGGTTCCAAGTTCATGTGTATATTGAAATTTGCAGGATCTCTTAAAAACAAACAAACAAACAAACTAGAAATAGATTTCCTTTTTCTCATACAGTCTATTCTGATCATGGTTTCCCTCCTTAACTCCTCGCAGATCCCATCCACTTCCCCATCCACACAAATCCACACACTTTCTTTCTCTATAGAAAACAAATCGGCGACAACCTACACCGGGATCAGCCCTGTAGCCAATTGGGCAGCAGTGAGTAGGCACCGGGGCAGGTGTGTCCTAGCACCACCCTGAGGAGATGTAAGTGATCAGCAGTGTTCACATTGCTGCACGGCGGAATACTGTGAACCCATGAGCCGTGCGGTGTGGAGGCTACCTACCTGGAGCTGTTGAGGAATATTCAGAGACTGAGACACAACATGGGGGGAGGAGGTGCAAACGCCCGGGTAGGGGACAGATGAATGAGGGGGCATTCACAGGACCTTTGAGATTGAGATCAATGGACAGTTGGTGCTTTCTAAGCTGGAGAATGGGGGCTTTTCTTGAGAAAGAGCCTATCAGTTACCTGAAGGGCTCGCAATGGAGAACCTTAAGAAAAGATCACCAAAGGTGTCCGCCCCACATCATTCTGTGACTGCACCTGTTTCTTCGGGGCTTTGTTCCGCGGTTCAAATCTTTGTGATTTTTTGGTTCTACTAGGAACTCTGTCTACCTTATGCCCCTCACTTAGTTCCAGGTAACTAAGGCCCCGACCTCCACTTTTCCCCTTTAGGCACGAGGAGGGACTAGACATTTCTCTGGTCTGGAAGACAGAACAGAGATGTTCTCCACGGACATCACCACTGCCTTCTGCTTGGTGCCCTCACCGGTTGGCGATACCTGTCAGCACCACAGCTGACGTACCTTGCTTTCCCCGGGTCCTGGGTGGTGTCAGCTACTGGCAAAAAAGAGGCACTACAAGCAAACAAAGAGAACAAATAGCCAATTAAACAAACAAAACAAACAGGACAAAACAAACAGGAAAAAAAAAAAGAGTGGGGGGTGGGAGGGAACCACAACAGAATCAGAAACACATACAGAAATCCCGTAAAAAAAAAAAAAATTGAAAATCATGATATATAAATAAAAGTCCTGTAAGGTAATAAAAATTGCCCGGAGAAAGCATTATTAGACGAAAAAATCCTCCAAAAACACTACTGAGTTCCTTTTGCGTTGGTCATCTAGTGCTGTGAATGGGGCCTGTCCTTTAAGGTGAGACTTGGATGGAGAAAAAATTTCTTTTTGAGCAGTTGTCAGCTGGAGATAGCATCTTGGTTAGGGGGTTTGTGTCCACTCCCCCTCTCAGTGCTGGAACTCCATCTGGCTTAGACCTGTGCAGGCCCTGTGTAAGAGGACATCTTTAATGTTTACTGGTAGATAGGAAATTCCGGTTTAGGTTCCCAATCCTGTAACTGAATGTAGAGACCCATTACCTGTAACACGGATATTTTTTGCTTTCATAATCTTGATAATACCAGTTAGCTTTTGAACTGAATTGTCTATCAGATGATATAAGTGATAGAAGGCTAAAGGTTTCCAGCATTTCCTTTTCTACAGTAATGGGAAGGATGACGTGTCTGACTCACTGTATTTCTGTTGCTATTGTAGCTGACCAGAGATGTTGGATTGCTTTGTACATGAGCAGTCATTATCAAAGCTGCCATCCTGACTTTGAGGAGGAGTACATTTTTCAAGCAAACATTTCGAGCTTATCCCCAGTGTTCTCTGTCTGCCATCTGTCCACTCCTCTCCTATCCCAGGCATTTCTTCGCCCTAGTACCCTAGTGTTTCTAATTGCCCGAGTTCTCCCCAAGGAGCTTTGTCAATGAACTGCTGTTCTGAAGGGATTTCCACCTTCAAATAGTCTCCCCCACTCTCAAACAATGAGAAGTTAGTTTATGCTAATTTATTAACAAATGTAACTGTGTATTATTATCTAATATTTACAGCATGCTAAGAGTTTCTAAACAAAATGGTTATTATTAGTATTGAGCCTTTAAACCCATGGCTATGTGGCAGAGCTTCCCTGGGCTCTGAGGTGCCACCCTCCTACTAGTTTTGTTTTCAATATAGTGGACAGTCTATGTTGAAGGGTGGAGCCTGCAGCAGCTCAGAGAAGGACTCTGTGCATCCGTACACGTCCGTCCTTCTTTTCTGTTTAGTTTCCAGATTCATAACAAAGACTAATCTCTTCATTATAACAGTAAACCGAGCTCTTCTGTCCACTCTGGTCTCATCCTAACTTCCTGCTTCCTTCCATGTACCAAAGTTAACTTGGCTTCTCCTGGTTTGTCAGCCAACCAGATTGGTCTTGTCTTAGTAACTATTGAAATTATCAATACTGGTGTCTTCCACATATTTGGGGGGCTCCTGTCAAAAGCACCACACTCCAGAGATGTTTAGTTTGATCCAAGATCCTTTACACTTCCTGTTTTACTTTTCTTTATAATACTTCTGTTTTCTGGAATAATAAAAGTTTTTTTCTTTTTCCTGCTCATGTAATGTTTTCTATCATGGAAGACCCTTGAAGGCCAAGACTGTACTTCATTACTATTATACCTGCAGGAGCCAAAAGATATGGCTGTGTACTGCATTTAATTGCTGGCTAAGCAAAAAGGAAAAGCTTTAAATGGAATGTTCCCCTATTGACCACCTGAGTTTCGTTTATGGAAGATTTGATTGTTATCACATCTAAATCCCAGAATGTGGTCTAGCATGAACAGTTCTGCTCTTTGAATATCATCAGTTCTTTAGTGGAGTAACAACAAAAAAGACTAACTGAAAATGATGAAGGGCTCAGAAACCCTGCTGGGAAGGAGCGTGGGTAGATTAGCCTTCCTGGGATGTCACTGGCAGATTAGCTCACTAGGAAGAAAGCCAAAGGGAAGAGAGCCTGCCCAGAAGCCTGCTGTAGTGAGGCCATGTGACATTCCTGTTGTCCTCAACTCCCTGGAAACAAGCAGAGGACAGAATCTGGACCGAGCTTTGGGCAAGCAAACAGGTGCAGAAGTGGCAGCCCGTGAGCAAGAACAGAGGAAGCAAGCCTTGGCTTCGAGTGTGTTGGAACTGACCATGGCAGTCTCAGGAAAAAGGCTTTGCTTCTGTTTGCCATGAGAACAGCAAGTGATCTATCTCCAGAGACCACACCCCTAGGAGACGACCTTTATTTTATGAGCTCCACAACACACAATTTTCTCTCTGCTGTGATGCTCTATCTGACAAGTACAGTGGTGCAGCGTGTGTGTTACCATGGAGATGAAAACAAGAGGGAGAGAAATGGTAGCTTTCCTCATTTGATCACTGTATCCTATGCCTCCACCTCTGCCATTTTAACATATCTCCTTTGGATTAGGAATTTGGAATCTTGCTTTATCAATTTCTCAAACTTTTTAAATAATTTGTCCTATAGATTTGTGCTCCATGAGTGTAATTGCATAGTAAACATTGGTAATTTGTTAATATTTCTGTCTCTGGTGACATATGAGTTGATGTATTTATATTTGGAAAGATTCTTTCTTACTAAAACATTATCTACCCATGTCTTTTATCTTTTTATCCCCCATTAGTCATCTCCTCCTGTTTCATGGCTTCCTTCTTTTCCTCCTTTTCCTCTTCTTTCTTCTCTCTTTTTGAAGCAGGATCCTACTGTGCAGCACAAGCTAGCCTTGAACTTGAGAATCCTCCTGCCTCAGACTTCCCAGAGCTAGGATTACCTTCAGGCCCATCTTCATGCTTTTCTTAAATCTAGTGGTTGAGATCACAGGCTCTCTGGAGCAGACCTTCTGCCCTTCACAAGCCCTTGGGTCTCTTCCCTGCCACACCAGTGAGTGAGTTACATGATGACTGTGCTTCCAATCCCATCTTCGAAATGGGGAGCAATAAATCTGACCACATCTAGGAGAAAATACAAACAGTCATACAATAAAATATATGTGGCTCCTATTATTATTATTTTGATTTTGTATTTTATTATTTATCTTTTTTTTAATTTTATTTTACAATACTATTCAGTTCTACATAATAGCCCCAGATTCCCTTGTTCTCTCCCTTCCTGCCCCCTCCCCTTCCCCCCAGCCCACCCCCATTCCCACCTCCTCCAGATCAAGGTCTTCCCCGAGGACTGGGATCGACCTGATAGACTCAGTCCAGGCAGGTCCAGTCCCTTCCTCCCAGATTGAGCCAAGCGTCCGTGCATAGGTCCCAGGTTTCAAACAGCCAACTCATGCAACGAGCCCAGGACCTGGTACCACTGCCTGGATGCCTCCCAAACAGATCAAGCCAGTCGACTGTCTCACCTATTCAGAAGGCCTGATCCAGTTGGGGGCCCCTCAGCCTTTGGTTCATAGTTCATGTGTTTCCATTCGTTTGGCTATTTGTCCCTGTGCTTTATCCAACCTTGGTTTCAACAATTCTCGCTCATATAGACCCTCCTCTTTCTTGCTAATTAGACTCCCAGCGCTCCACCCGGGGCCTAGCCGTGGATGTCTGCATCCAGATTCCTCAGTCTTTGGATGGGGTTTCTGGCACAACTTTTAGGGTGTTTGGCCATCCCATCACCAGAGTAGGTCAGTCCCGGCTGTCTCTCGACCATTGCCAGCAGTCTTTTGTGGGGGTATCTTTGTGGATTTCTCTGGACCTCTTTAGCTCTTTGTTTCTTCCTTTTCTCATGCAGTCTTCATTTACCATGGTCTCCTATTCCTTGTTCTCCCTCTCTGTTCTTGATCCAGGTGGGATCTCCTACTCTCTTTCCCATGACCCTCGCCCTTCATTGCTCCCACTCATGTCCAGGCTGTTCATGTAGATCTCATCCATTTCTCCATGTTTTTCTTGGGGTCCTGTTTTCCAGGTAGCCTCACTGGTGATGTGAGTAGCAATCCAGTCATCCTTGTTCCACATCTAGTATCCTCCTATGAGTGAGTACATACCATATTTGTCTTTCTGAGTCTGGGTTACCTCACTCAGGATGATTTTTTTCTAGATCCATCCATTTGCCTGCAAACCTCATGATGTCATTGTTTTTCTCTGCTGAGTAGTATTCCATTGTGTATATGTGCCACAATTTATTTATCCATTTTTCAGTTGAAGGGCATCTAGGTTGTTTCCAGGTTTTGGCTATTACAAACAATGCTGATATGAACATAGCTGAACAAGTGCTCTTGTGGTATGATTGAGCATTCCTTGGGTATATGCCCAAGAGTGGTATAGCTGGATCTTGGGGGAGATTGATTCCCAATTTTCTAAGAAAGCGCCATATTGATTTCCAAAGTGGTTGTACAAGCTTGCATTCCCACCAGCAGTGGAGGGGAGTTCCCCTAGTTCCACATCCTCTCCAGCATAAAGTGTCCTCAGTGTTTTTGATCTTAGCCATTCTGACAGGCATAAGGTGGTATCTCAGAGTTGTTTTGATTTGCATTTCCCTGATGATTAGGGAAGTTGAGCAATTCCTTAAATGTCTTTCAGCCATTTGAGTTTCCTCTGTTGAGAATTCTCTGTTTAGTTCTAAAGCCCATTTCTCAATTGGACTGTTGGTCGTTTTGATGTCTAATTTCTTGAGTTCCTTATATATTCTGAATATCAGTCCTCTGTCAGATGTGGGGTTGGTGAAGATCTTTTCCCATTCTGTAGGCTGTCGCTTTGCCTTGTTGACCGTATCTTTGCTCTACAAAAGCTTCTCAGTTTCAAGAGGTCCCATTGATTGATTGTTTCTCTCAGTGTCTGTGCTACTGTGTTATATTTAGGAAGTGATTTTCTATGCCAATGTGTTCAAGACTACTTCCTACTTTCTCTTCTAGCAGGTTCAGAGTAGCTGGATTTATGTTGAGGTCCTTGATCCACTTGGACTTAAGTTTTGTGCACAGTGACAGATATGGATCTATTTGCAGCCTTCTACACGTTGATATCCAGTTATGCCAGCACCATTTGTTGAAGATGCTTTCTTTTTTCCATTGTACACTTTTGGCTTCTTTGTCAAAAATTATATGTTCATAGGTGTGTGGGTTAATGTCAGGGTCTTCAATTCGATTCCATTGGTTGTGGCTCCTATTATTGTTAGTTAGTTAAATATTAAGGCTATTATTACCTTGTAGGTCACAGCTTTTTTATGTTTTTTTAAAATTTGATATTTACCTCTATTCCTTAAATTTTGACCTACACATATGTCAAACTTTAGGTATACTGGTTTATTCTTTAACTTGCATTTCTCTCTTATATTCTTATGCACAGAAAGTCTTTCTCAATTTTTAAGAGGGCAGATTTTCACATGCAATCTCTAATTTTTGAAAGTATAGCATTTTTAATTTGTATTTCCACATCTTAACTTTAATTTGTATTTTCTGTCACAGTTCCTCAATCTGCTGCATGGCTTCAGTTTTCTCCTAGAGTAAGGAAACAAAGGCTGAAGAATTCTGTTAAGCAAATTCCCCTTAAATGTTTTGGGAAACACTGTGGCACCTGTCAGTGTTACATCCATTATATTGCTGAGTGTCTGAAGGTTTCTATGGCTGGGATGAAACATCATAACCAAAGCAACTTTGACAGGGAAGAATTTATTTGGATTATGCTTCCCTATCACTGTTCATCATTGAAGGAAGTTACAGGCAGGACAGGAACTGCAGGCAGGAGCTGATGTGGAGGCCAAAGAGGGGGCTGCTTACTGACTTGCTTCCATGGCTTACTCAGTCTGTTTACTTATACAAAACCAGGACCACCAGCTCAGGGATAGCACCACCCATAATAGGCTGGATGCTCTACCGTCAGTCACAAACTAGGAAAATGCCCTACAGCTGGATCTTATGGAGGCATTTTCTCAATTGAGGTTCCATCCTTTCAGATAATTCTAGCTTGTGTCAATAGACTAGCCTGGATGCTGAGCAACATCAAATGGATATACCACACTGAGCTTCTTTATTTACCATTTAGTAGATATTTAGATTTTTTCAGGGTATTGGATATTAATAATGTTGCTATGAGAATCCATTCATAACTCAAAAGAAGTTAATATTTCTCTTGAAAATGTACCTAAAAATGGATTGCTGGGCTATACTGCTGTGGGATGGTCCGTATGTCAAATTGCTCTGATTGGTCAATAAATAAAACACTGATTGGCCAGTGGCTAGGCAGGAAGTATAGGTGGGACTAACAGAGAGGAGAAAAGAAAGAACAGGAAGGCAGAAGGAGACACTGCCAGCTGCCGCCATGAGAAGCATGTGAAGACACCAGTAAGCCACGAGTCACGTGGCAAGGTATAGATTTATGGAAATGGATTAATTTAAGATTTAAGAACAGTTAGCAAGAAGCCTGCCATGGCCATACAGTTTGTAAGCAATATAAGTCTCTGTGTTTACTTGGTTGGGTCTGAGCAGCTGTGGGACTGACGAGTGACAAAGATTTGTCCTGACTGTGGGCAAGGCAGGAAAACTCTAGCTACACTATACAGCCATTTTGAGCATAACTATTAAAGAAACTGACAAACTGCTTTACAAAATGCATCTACCACTTTAATTTCCATAAGCCATGCTTGAGTATTCCAGTTTTGTAGTTTTTTCTAGTCTTTGCTATTTTTGACCTTGTTTAGAGACATCTTAGAGGCTTTGAAGTCATATATCACACTGGCTTTAGTTTTACATGCACCTTTTTTAAACTCTAAATCTTTCAGAAAATTACTAATCCTCACCAGCTCTCTAGGCTCTCCAAACTTTAATCTACCACTTTCTGTTGTCTTAACAGCAAATGTGGCCATTACTCGTTCAGCCATTCACTGATTCACTAACAGGACAGTGGTCAAGGAAATGATTGCTATAGGCTATGAAATGTTCTAAGAAGATGAGGCAGAATTAAAGTGATCCCTGATCTCAAGGACTTGAGAAAATGTGAACCATAGATAGTAAGAGTTATGGATTAGATACTATTTATAGAATATTATCCATGTTCAATCCCTTTAATCCTACCATCCTTCCAATTGCCATCTTTCTTACATGCTTCACGTTGATTTTGACTGGTAAGAGAACTAGTCTGGAATGAGATAGGAGCTGGTCCCCTGCAAACACTAGTGAAGTCTTCACATTTCACTCTACTGCAGTCCATTATCAGGGCTATTATCTAGTTCAGAATTTGATATGCTGGAAACACCCTAGTTTCTGCCCTTGCATTTTAGAGTAGAAAGATCAGGTGCTCTTTTCATTAGCTGTCCATCTAAGGATACCATACAGGCCATTCCATCAGCAGATTTGATTTCATTGCAGTGCCGTTTTTTCTTTAGGGGGAGGCAGCTAGGATGAACAAGTCCTTGGATTCCGAGGTTCTGATGGCAATGACATTTATAAGCAATTTATGACAAGAAGAATAATTCCTCATATTTTCCTCCAGTGGCCTTGTGATTTCTGCCGTCATATGTTTCCTCTGCTACAAATGACTACCAGCACTGTTTCCTCTTCCCACCTCCAAGAGTGCCTGATTTCTACATCATTAATCTGTGGTTTTAAAACATGAGCACAAAGAAGAAATTCCATTCATTGATGGCTTGTCCTCTGATCCTTAGGTGGGAGCTGCATCAGTCAGTTGAGGAAGATGTGTAATAGTTACTTTTCTAGTCACCGTGACAGGATATCTGATGTAAACAACTTGTGGGGAAATGTGTGTTTTGTAGTTTCTGATGAGTCACTCCATCTTGGGGGAGAGTGTGTGGCATAAACTGCCCTTCATGTTATAAAAGGAGAGTGCTCCCATTCTGGTGCATTTCTTCTTTTTCCATTTCTAGTCCATGTGGAGTCTCCAGCTATTTTTGCTGGATGGATTTGGGATGGAAATGTCCTTACAGACATACCCATAAGTCTGCCATATTAATATGCTAGGAGATTCTAGACCCAGTCAAGTTGACAATGAAATTAACTGTGACAGATTTTCATACATCTTATTAAATATCCCTATGTCAAAAATTACAAACTGTTCCATGGTTCAGAAGTACTGAGCCCAGTGATTTAACATGGAAAATAATCTAATAGGCTGAAGAATTTATATAGCACATGTTAAGGCATTCTTGACTAAATTGGTTGAATGTATCAGAGTACAATATGTGTACATGTAAAAATTTGGTGAAGCATACTGTAATATAATTTGTTCTTTAATTCTGCAAGTTCACAAAACACTTATGTGTTTGGGGTAATTTGTCAGACAATATGCTAGTTTTAGTGGATACACAGTTAAGAAAAATATTATCCTCATTGAAGAGGCAGACCTATGAACAAAGAATTATAAACATCTATTCTTCTCCCTCCTCCCTCTTTCCCTCTCTACCTACTTACGAACCTGTCTATGTATCTAGAAAAGCCTTCATCATCAGAATAAGAATGAAGTTCTATGAGCTTCCAAAAGAGAAAGTTTTGAACTGTGTCTTGAATGCTGCTCAAAGTGTGGTTCACAGTACAACTGCTTAGTTAGTTCTGTATTCTTTATGAAGAGAATTTAACATAAACTACTTACGAAGGAAAAGTTTGGAGGGCATAGTGCATGCTGCTATTCAGTTCTGTTGGGGATCCCATGATAAATGGGAGGTGACTGACTACATGCTAGGCCAAACATGCAGTTCCAACATAAATGTAGAACACAGATAGCTGAGTGGGACCTAACTCAGACATTTTATTAAAGTATTTCTTTCAAGAACTGCAGGGAGGGTCCCATGAGCACTACCTGCCATGGGCATGTTTCCAGTGACTTAAGGAGCTACCACAGGCTTCACTTCCACAGGGTCTTTCTGCCAACAAATAGAGCCACCTTGCTGACTGAGGTTCTGTCACAATAGGGTTTCTCAGGGAAACTCAAATCACTCCAGCACCATAGCAACAGGCATTCACAATGCCTGGAAGTCTGTTAGCGTTGCAGCATCCCAGATCCTGCTATGGACATACCAAATCAAACTCTCTGTTTTAGTAAGATTTCTTATGACTTATCTGAGATTAAGCTTTAAGAAGTTTTATCTTAAATACCCATAGGAATTCCCAGGTTTTCGGGGATCTGACCCCCTCTTTAGACCTCTGTGGACACTGCACACACATGGTGCAAAGACATTCAGGTAAAATACTCATACATACAAAATAAAAAATAAAGGAAAATAAATTAAATTGAAATCTACTCAGTATATTAGTGTCATTCTGACAATATAAAGTATTTTTCAGTTTGACACAGATGTATGCATTTTGTAGTTCTTGAACACTCAAGCTGATACTTAATGCCACTAATTTTTAAGGAACAATAGCTATTCTGAGAGGACATTGTAGCATTTTATTTTTATTTTTATTTTGTGTGTGTGTGTGTGTATGCCAAGGGGAACTGTGCACAAGTCCACAGTGAATATTATTAACTATTTACGCCTGATTGCTTACAGACATTATTCACATTTTATTTTATGTCATTGTTCACATTTTATTTATGAGAACCACCACATTTAATATAATAAGAATATAATAAGACTCTTGGTTATTGCGGTACTCAGTCATATCTAAGTGTCCCCTACCATTTCTTTTTAACCAAGATAGGTAGGATACGCATTGTAATCTACAACAGTAATGCCCAGTGTATGATTCCTTTTGAAATACCCTGAGATTCTGTTATGCAGAAAATAAATTTCTGTCATGTCACTTCATAACCTGTATCAATTTTTACTGTCATGGAAGATGTGTGTCTAAGATGCCATAGTTTTCAGATTTTGTTTAAATCTGAATGTCCTGAAAAGCTCCTTCCTATATTCTCTATTGAATATCTTTATGAAGATTTAATGCTACTAAACCCATTTGCTTTATTAAGCCTGCTTCTCTGTGTGTTGGGATTAACTCTCCATGCTTATTCTATTCATCCTTTGGTTATTCTCACTATTGATGTCTGAGTTTTCTAAGATCTGTAAGTCCTTGATTCATAGAAGATGCAGCTCTTAGTCTTGACTACCGTGACAACTAGGTTTGTACTTGGTATTAAAGACATTCTTGGCTCTGGCTTATTCATTATTTGAGCACACAGACAATGTACTGGAGGAGATTCACAATGATAAATATATTGGTATGGAGAACAATAAGCAAGATGCTGGAACT